>NW_020454316.1:7710698-7937029 GCF_003342845.1 Nothoprocta perdicaria | reverse complement strand
GCGCGCGCCCCAGCCGCGCCGCGGCCCCGCCGCCCTCCAGGGCGAGGCGCTGGTAGGTGCCGCGCGGCGCTGCGGCGGGAACGGGGCTCGGGGCCACGCGGGGGCTCCCCAGGGGGGCTCGGGCAGCGCTCCCACTGCCCCTCTGCCTTCCCCTACGCCCAAAAAAAACCCCAGAACCACAAAGAAAACCCAACTTGGGCGCATTTTCCCTCACCTGGTGCGCGTCCGGGCTTGCTGCCCGTAGCATCGCGGCTCTTCCTCCCGCTCCTCTTCCCACCTGGAAGCCGTTCCCACCTGAAAGGCAGGTCTGGTCCCGGCTGCGCGGCTCCCGCAGGCCCCGCCGGGGGATCCAGCGCGAGAACTTGTCCCCGCTGCTAGAAACTCAGCGGGCCGAAGACGAGCCCACGCTCCCMATCTCCCACAGGTTTCTTCCTTTGCAAACTGACATTTGTTTAAGCGGGGCCTGGAGCTGGTGCTTGTCRGAAAGCCAGCTCTGTTGCTGGTCATTTCTGCATTTTTTAGCAGACAGGTGGAGGCTGAATTGGCTGTGCCCCGGGGAAGTTAACACACAGCTCGGGAATGTGCTCAGACCTAGGACAATGCCTGCTGGTCACATCTCCAGAGAAGGCGCCTCTGTCCCTTGTGCGGTCCCCCGATGGAGAGGGACCGAGGGAGCCCCGTGTCTCCCCTGATGGAGAGGGGCTGAGGGAGCCCCGTGCTCCCTCCAGCGCCTGTGCGGTCTGTGTGTCTGATTTTGTTTTTCTGTTCGTGTCTTGGGGGAGATACGGGCGGYTTAGGGTCCAGGGGTGACCTAGCTGCTGTGTGACAGGGGTGCCGCTCTGCCCGGCTCTGGGGACCACATCCTTGCTTGGTGCCCACAGAGCTCTGTGGCGTCCCTGAGTGCAAAAACCAAAATCCCCGCTCACTGCGTGCCGGTCTTCTCTCCACACGTACTGTTGTGTTAATGTCTATTGCATCCAGAAATTTAACTGWTCACCCTCTGTTATTTTTCCTTCAGTACTCTGGGTGCTCTGCACCCTGTCTCCTTTGCTTTACAACATAGTGGTGTTTTTTTTTTTTTAAATAGCTTTTTTTTTTTTATTTTTTTTAAATCCCTCTATCTTCTTGGAAGCTRTTCTGCTGCTTGGCCTGTCCCTTAGTCCCCGCGTCCCTTGCGGGGAGGCYGGAGCATCCCCACGAAGCACCGCCTGGGCCAGGCGCGAGCGCCGTCGGGGCTGACCACGGTGGGCAGCAGGCCCGTGCGTGGGCTCCGGTGCTTGCTGTGCCTTGTCTGACTGACACATCCCTCCTTGGAGCGTRCTGATTTATCAAAGATGCTCAGGTTCCCTGTGGAAAGCACGTCTTTAAGTGGGGGCCCAGCGTGGCTACTTCCCCCACGTTGCCTGAATAACTAGAGTGCTGTGCTGAGCTATCACTTGGTGGATGATGTTGCTAGTAAAAATCACGCTGGACAAAAATGCTTTGTCAAGAGGTGATGCTGCAACACTTCCTCAGGGTGCCTTTTTAATGCTTGTGGCTTTGTTTAGCCTACGCACAGGGAAGTGACTACCATCCTTAAAACTGCTCTGTCAGAATACCAACACTTAAACATCCATCTGTTGATTAAAACATGTATTTGATGGAACAGAGATAGGGAAACCGGAGTTGTGCAGATCTCTCCCTTAACAACCTGCTAGCAGCTCACTTAGGTTGGTGGGTTGAAATCCCAGCTCCTCCTTTGCGCTTGTGTTCGTACATCTAACCCTGCATGTGCTGTATGCCTGGGAGAGAGGCCTGATTGATTAATCTCATCTTAATGGCATTGCATGGTATAAAATCTGTATGAAAGAAGACTTTCTATTACTGTGTTTCCACATTAAAATGCCATCTATGTAAGTGAAGTTATCTTCTTCAATCTAAGTTTTCCATAGTTTGTGTATATCAAATTGTTTTGAAACACTTTCAGAAACTGGCTAGTGTGAATACAGTAGTCTCATTATATCCACATGTGTTTGGTTAAGTGTGTCTAAGACTCTCCAAGTATCATTTTTTTCTCTCAACAGTGTTTCACTCTTGCATCTTAATGAAAAAAAGGAATATTAATTTTAACTGTATCTGCTCTGTTAACAAATTCATGCATTAAAATTTTTTTGGCAAGACTGCTCTTGGTTTGTATACAAAATACTGTGTGATTGGTCACTGTCTTTGCACTACCAAACTGAAGCATTGCTAACCTTTTATAAGAACCTTTATACTAAATATTTTTTAACTAATCTGGGACAAGAGTGTTTTTTTGTTGTTGTTTAATAATTATGCAAACCAAATTTGGGGCATTTTGCAGAAGGTGATACTTGTAAAAACATCATCTAAAAAGAAGGCATGGAARTTACTGAACTCTTGTTTTGTACCGTGTACAAGACAAACTGCAGTTTTAYTTTACCAAGTCAGACATAAATAAAGTGAGGATATGGTAATTTACATAGGAAAAGAAACGTAGTTTTTTAAGTGCTTAAGAGGTATTTGGTTGTTTTTGAAAGATTCACTGCTGTCAGATACATATAATAAGCAATTTCAGTTGAAATATGGAATAATATTGTGCTGTAGTTAAAAGTTGCCACTGTACCCGTGC
The DNA here is from genome assembly GCF_003342845.1 of Nothoprocta perdicaria. Taxonomy (NCBI): domain Eukaryota; kingdom Metazoa; phylum Chordata; class Aves; order Tinamiformes; family Tinamidae; genus Nothoprocta; species Nothoprocta perdicaria. The sequence continues at coordinate 7,934,400 of NW_020454316.1, read as the reverse complement.
GTAATTTAATTCGGATTGCCACCTTGGCAGGAAGAACCAGCTTTGATTTGAACCATTCTGCAACTGAAAACACCTACTGTGCTAGATCGCCTGGCCAGCTACATCTGCAGCTTTCATTACTCATCAGCAGCTTCCTGCAGTTGTTCCATATTTAATTAAACCACCTTACGGAGATATCCCTAAAGAAGTAGAGGTTGTGTCCGCGGTGTCTTCGGCRAGTGTCTGCAACCAGGGCTAGTTTTTTTAGAGCTACTCAATGCTGCTTGCACAGCTCTATTCATTCAGCAAAACTCAGGCACTGAGAGCGAGTGAGAATTAAGCTGTGAGGTTCTCGGCTTATTTAGGGTATGGTCTTCGGAAGGGATAGCAACTGCGTATGGAGGCTCGCAAGAGCCCTTRGCTGGCTCTGACGTAGCTCCACAGTGGTGGTGGAGGGAACCTGTTGGTGGGGGTCCTCTCTGGGAGCCCCAAGACAGGAGGGGAAATCTGGGGCTGCRAGCGATGGGACCAAGGTGACAGCACTACAGGCTGTGCCACACGGCAGATGTGCTGGTGTTACCAGATGAGGCCYTTGCTCTGGTAGTTGTTGGAGGCGACTGTGGCACTTCTCGAGTCTGAAATGTTGTGTGCTCATTGCTAAGAAGTTGAATGCTTCCTTCAGCATGAAGCTGTCAAAGGAACTATCAGTAGCTTGAAATGTTCAGATCTGCGGAACGGAAAGATAAATGTTGTGAATCGGAGGACAGTGAGGTATTGCACAGCCAATGCCAAGGTCAGTGCCCTGCCCCGGCCCAGGCATCTGCACGTTGCATCAGTTTCGGTACAGCAACCAGATTTAAAGCACTGTTTTAGATTGTGAGGGTAGCAAGGTGTCTGAGGGAATGTGTGTCCGAGGGAACAAGGTTGGAATGGATCTGGCCTTGGGAAAAAGCAGGGGAGCACCTGGGCTGTGACTGGTAGCCTCTCAAAGAATTGAGTTGGATTTTACTATGGGAAGTTGCACTTGTGCATAAAAAAACTGGTTAAGTTCTAGAAAATCAAAGAGATTTCAAGGGACAAGAATGATTTCACCCTTAGCTTACTCCTTCTTGCTTGAAACAGTGAATGTACAGGTTCCATGTATTTGATTCCTAGCACAAATCTGAATAGTTCATAGATGGAGATATGTGGCCTCATTAATCTCAACTCTCAACCCAAGGAATGAGTAGATAAGGTTTAAAAATTGATTCCAGATCTAAGAAGTGCAAGTGAACTTAGTGCAGGTTGAATATTTACATGATAAGCTTAAGCGTAGCATGCTGCAAGCTCTAGAAACTCCGTTATTGTACATTTTTGGTACACCTGCTGGTTTCACCTACTTCAGGGACCTTAGCTTGTGAGTGAAATTAATGACATCAAGCTATGATGTGGCTAAAAATGATACATTTCTTGCAGAATGGGCCCATAATGCTGACTTGACCATTAACTACAGTTTGCCTGTTCTCAGGAGCTTAATCACACTGCGGTACAACTTTAATAACAAGTGAAAAGGACAATGGAGACAACTAATCACTTTATAATGAGAGAGGGGGTAACAATACATCTGGAGCYAGAAACTGCATAATGATTTTAGAAAGCCTTAGCACTTAACAAGGCATATGTTAATAAAACAAACAAATCTTTTCACTAACAGAGAGCTAATGTATGCATTATTTAAGAAGAGTATTAGAAGCAGATTAGATGGATGGACTCAGGCAGCAGTTGTCTCATTAAGCATCTTTTTTGTGGGGATGTGGGAAAGKACTGCATGAAATGGGTCTGTGTTAATTGGTTATGTCATGGGAAGTCTTTTTCAGGCCACTAGTTGTTTTCTTTGTATTCTTTAATGTATGGTGGGTCTTTGCAGATGTTTCCTTTGAAAGGGGTCTGGTCATTTTTCTTTTCTTGGCAAGAGAGGACCAACTGTTGCCCAAGGAGCCATGAGCAAGTCCCGATTACTTATCAGGTGGTGCAATGGTTACTTTCTGTTATAAAATGCCCTGGTGACCTGTTACTGCTCTGAGGTGTATTTTTCAGATTTTTTATTTTTATTTTGAATGTCCATTGGATGAAATACAGAAGAATCCCAGGACTTGCAGTTTGGGTTTTCAGGTCCGGTGGCTGCAGTTGCAGCTGTGCTCCAAGGCTCCTTTTAATGAAAGGAGGGGAATGAAGCCCATAGGAGGTGATTCAATTAAGAGTTGAATCTCTCTCTGAAAAAGCCTCCTTTGCAATGGTTGTATAGGCAGACTGAGGCAACCAGGCTTTTAGCTTGGGTACCTGAAGTGTGGTTAAAGGAATCCATCTCTTTCCTTTTCAGATATGTTTCTATTCCCAATCTGCAAAATGTGTTCAACTTCCCATCTTTCATGGAGGTGCCATGAGTGTAATTAGCCCTCATGAAACGGTTTGAGATCTTCAGCAAGGATGGGGCCAGATTTTTAGCTGCCATCACTTGACATAGCTCCAGTAAAGTCACTGCATGGCAGCTGAGGATTCTGGACTCACAAATGCAATTATTGTTATAATAGTAACATCAAATAAGTAATCATTACTTTTACTCTCTCTTTTCATTTCAAAATGAGAGAATGATTTCCTCTTGGGTCAGTGGAAGTAATTTATATTATGCACAATAATGGTCTACGTGGAAGTGTAGTTATTATTCATTTGTATGGCACTGTCTCAGCACTAGAAGCTTTCCAGTCGTATCTGAGGAAAGGTCCCTGCCTTGAAGAGCTTACAGGCTGAATAGGGAGTGCAGCTGTTAGCACTTAAATGAGCCCCTGGGGTAACTTGTGCAGTGCTACCCTCGCGTACCTGAGCAGCRCACAGGACTGGGGCAGACCATTGATTTGCACTCGCTGATCAGAACTGCTCCTTGCCTCCTTGCCTGCTGCTGCACAACCTGAGCAGGGATCGAGTCTTTCATCCATGATTGTTTGAGGTGGTGAGTATAGACAGAAAACAGCAAGGGGCTGATACTATAAACCAACCACCCAAGTGCTTCTAGGCAGGCAGAGGTAGGTAAAATAGGTAAGACTTTGCTTTAAAGCAGCAAATAGTCTCACTGCCTTATGGAGCTACAGCTTCCCTGAAGATACTCCCAAGATTTAAGTTAGATGAATRCCTCACTAAGTTGGGGAGTAATTTGTGAGTGAGAGACTAGACTTTCTCTCCTGGTGGATATAAAAATTGAGGGACATAGAATTTTAATTTACATAGGTTGCAAACTTGAGTTCATTTTTTTATGTGAAGTACCAAAGATATCAGTACGGGACACTTCAATCATGTGATCCTTATTTTTAGAGATGATTAGTGGATTCCTCCAAGGGACAAACTATTTATACCACATCTATAATTGCCTTTTTCATGGTAATAAAATCAAACTTTGCAAAAAATGAGTATCAGTTCACTAAAACAGTTTGCTTTAAAAAAAATCACTCTAGAGTGTGGTTGACGTTGAGGTCAGATCTTGAACATTTCCCACATCTATTTTCATGGTACTGCTCCACTGCTGTTCTGTTATGTTGTTAGAGAGTATTAGTAAGTGGGGTGTTTGTTTAAAACAATTCTAGAAAGCTGAATAACACTGCAAAGTTAAACTTAACTTGGATTTGGTTGTGTGAGTCATGGCACTTTTTACTTTGTGCTGCAGCTCTTGCTTGTCCTTCAGATGTGCTTTTCGGTTCAGTTCTGTGGATGCAATTTGAGTATTTTTTCCTCTCACAGTTTATGCTATTATCTCGACCTTTCTTAATGGTGAGTTTTGGATTTCATGCACTCTGAAATTCTAAGAGGTCCTTGCTTTTGTTCTTAAAACTCAGCTCGTTTGGAGTTAGCTTTGTTCTTCTTAATTGCACTTTTTGATTGAGGAGGACGTATGTTTCAGTTAAAACATGTTTTCTGTTGCTTGCTTTCTTTGTGTTTTTTTTTTTCTTTTTTTCAAAAGAATAAGCAATGAAGGTCATGGCTGTGTTGACTAGCATGAAGTGCATTCCCTGAAATTATATCTAATCCATTGACCCTTGATTGAGAAATGAATAAACAAACCTGGAAAATTACATTTCCAAAGCAAATTTTTGACTATTCGGAAACATGCAAACACATACTAGATTTGCAAGTACAGTCTTTTTCTGTCATGTGGCCTCTGTAAGTTTTTCAGGATGACAACTGGACAAAGCTCAGAGAGAAGCCTCTTGGGCGCTGGCTTTGTTAATTACCATTTTAACTGGGAAACCTTCTCCTCAATAGGACAGTGTACCTGGAGCTGTAACTCATTAAATGACCATCTGCTCATTTGGAAAACTGAAAATCTTTTTGTAGAGATGGGAGTGTTATTGGAAGCATCTTAATACTGAACAAATGGGTGAAGGAAGAAGCTTTTACCAGACTAATGCACACCTGACAGTAAAAACACTGTCATRTAAAAGAGCATCTTAGTGCCTGCAAAGATACAGATTTGTGTACGTGGAGACAAATCTGTATTTAGGCACCTAATTTTGTTGACTTGGATGCTTAAAAGCTTGTTTAGGCTCTTAGAACTTTCCCTGGATGCCTGACACAGGCATTTAAATATGTAAATATGGATTCAGGTGGCTATCTTAAGGCATCTAAGTTCAACAGCTTGGCCTAAAGCRTATAAAACACAAGCAAACAAGCAGAGGAGGAGTAACTGTAGTAAACAAAGCTGTTAGTGTATACAACAGGAGAATAATAATACTTTGCACAGCTCCCATGCCTCAAATTGCTTACATTTTGGCATTCACTTGAGTCTGGTTTAGTCATCCAGTTGTATAAATAGAAATTTTGAGATGCTGACTGCTAGCAGCATACATGTGGTGGTACATCAGCACTGAACCAGCTTTTTCCTTTCTGGCAGCCTTACAAGAAAAGATGTGTAAGTCTTCAGCGAAATATTTTGATAAGTCATTGGTTCTTATTAAAATAGTAATTATGGTGATAATTATAACTGTAGCTTGCTCTCGGCTCATGCTGCTAACTGGGGAGTGAACAGCAGGAGGAGGGTTCTGCAGACCCTTCCGGCAGTAGTTTGGGCCCTGCCCGCGCAGCCTCGTGCCCGCGGCTGAGGGTGGTTGCGCCGCTGGCCCTGCAGCACCTACACGTGCTGCCCGTCTCCCTGTGGAGGCGGCTGGCGCTCCCGCGTATTCCTGGCTGTAATTGGAGATGTGAGCCAGGCTGGTTGCGGTGTTTTACAGCATCACACTGATAAAATGCTCCAAGAAGCTCACAGTAGTCTGGCTTTCTGTTGTTACCACCATRTGCTCTGGATGCTTCCTGCCTGATGGGGCCCTCGGAAGGGACAAGYGAAAGGAAGCCCTTGAGTTTCATGCTGTCCTGGGTTTAACTGAACCACTGGGTTCTGTTTGTGGCTTGGGTGCTAGACCAAGCTGGCTGTCACCACAAGCAACCTGCTTACAGAGCTTTGAAGTAATGAGCTTRTTAGCAAATGTTCATGTTCTGTTGTTAGCTTTGACACAGTTGTGTGTGTTTGCTTTTTCTTGTGTGTGAGCAATCCAGTCGTGTTCGTGGAGCTTTTCTTGGTGCTCACAAAGCCCAGCGCCAACTCAGTGTGCTGGGAGTTGCCCCATGGCCTGCAGGTTGGCTTGCACAGTGTGTTGGTAGTCCAGTTGCTTAGTGAGTGGATTAATATAATAGGAAAGCAAACTACCTCAGTCTGTATTAGATATATGGTAAATAATAACTCTTTTGTGCAAGAGCGTTCTCCTTTGGATCAATTCATTATATTTTTTCCTTTGTTTCTCTGTTGTTTGTTATCACTGATGAGCAGTCTTCTTCCTAACTTCCCCAGTTGCTGTGGTTGCAGTAGCAGTAACTTCATAGTCACATATAGATGTTATAGGGTTTTGCTTCATCTCTTGAGCAGAGAGTTGTTGGCTAGTGTTTTTGCCTAGTTATTTTGCCTTATTTCCAAGGCTCAGTTTTGCCCATGTACCTGTGTTCCACTGCGGTCGGTTATTCATGCATCTTGGTGCCAAATAATGAAACGAGAGGTGCCCGCTTGGCTCATTTGGCTAGTGCTTTCCAGCGCAGAAACGTGCTCTGAGTTTGGACTGTTTCTTTGAAGCTTTCTGCTTTGTTGTATCCAAATGCAATGAGCCTAAGACTTGGCAAGTCAACATTTAATCAACTTTGTGCTCTTTTAATAATGAGTCATTTCTGAAAATCTTCGCTTTGCTGTTTAGTGTTGATACAGACGTTGGTCGTTATCCTTGTTAAATGGAGTGTGAGCGATTACTGTGCAGCTACCGACCAAATTTCCCATTCAGCAGAGTACGATCAAATTTGTAGGAACAAATTTGTAGTTGTAGCTGAGTAACAGAGTGCTCTGAGAGCAAGCTGGGCTTCTTCAGGGCCACGCGCTGTCTCCTAGGAAGTGCAGCACAGAATCCCATTGAAAACAGTGCAAGAGTAATGCTAAAGGAATATAGCCATGTTAGCTTTCTGTGTAGCTCTTATATATTCATTTAAGTTGTCAAACTGAAATGGTTCTTAAAATAAAGGTTGTTTTGTTGTTTCAAAGAATGGCATGATTAATTAAAAAAAAAAAAGGATTTGGCAGAATCACTTCATGTGGCTTTTGTAAATACTGGTTCTGTAAAACCCCAAATTGATATAAATATATGATTATTTCTATTAACCRGCAATTTTAAAACAAAATGTCTTTCAAACACTGCTGTGTGCTCCGAATGGAGATCAACTTTGAGGGGAAGAAAGGCTGACCTGACGGGAAAGGTGCACCCTGATTTCCTGTGTTTTCTCTTGACTACTGTGGATTCCCTTAATAGTAGCTTCATTTTTTTTTTTTTTTAGAGGTGCTGAAACTTGTAATGCAGGATTTTTAATTTATATTTTTAAGTTTTCTGTCATCTTGCTGGCCTTGTTGGGTCTCTTTCTAAACTGTACTGTGTTAAGGATTTCTTCTCGTACTGCATTACTGCAGATGCTCATGCAGAAGCAGTGCTGTCGGAGTCTCGCACTCTGCTTGCTGCATGCCAGTATTCTTTTGGCTGAGGCTGTGTCAAATGCATCTATTTTGCTTAGCTTCTAATACCTTCACCCAGCTTTTAAGAAGTGACCTGTTTGAGTTGCGTGTTTGCTGGCAGACCTCCTGGGGCCTGCAAGATGCCTGCCTTGCCTTCAAGCAGATTACCTGTGCTAGAGGGTGATTTAAATGTACTGATCGCCACTTAATGAGATACCAAAGTGCTCCTTGGTGTTGGTCTGCCGGGACTGGGCCAAGGTGAGGGGAACCGCAGACCTCTGCGATGAGGGCTGTGTTAGTTCTGACCAGCTTGCGGGGGGCAGTAGTTAGATGAAAAATAAGAAAAAACCTCAAGGCCTAGAAGAAAGGTGCTGAGGCTGCCCCTCAGTGCCTGGGGATTCAGCTGTGTGGATGACTGTGTTTGACTCCTGGTTTTGCAGCATCCTGCAAGTGTGGCCCTGTCATGGGGCGAGGAAGCCCAAGGGAGCCGCCTGCGCTCCCGGTGTGAGCAGAGCTGCAAGGCTGCCAGCTCGAGGGTCCCATTCCAATGGGCAGCAGAGGTTCCTGCTGAAGCTGCGCCAAGGACTCACACTTGCCAACCCCCCCACCTCATCTTTCAGGACAAGGACTGTCCCACTGCATCAGCCAAAGGACTTTGGGGGCTTAATGGCCATTAATAACCCAATGGGTCGCTCACTAGGAGAGACGTGAGGGAAGATGGACACTAAAGAAACAAGATCATTTTGCTAAAATACCTATTGGGGACTAGTGTGACTAAGGAGACTGTACCGAGGTTGCCTCCTGTGGCACCTCTTACTGCAGCAGCGGCAGCGCTGGAGGCCCTTCCTGGGTACGGCTGCCACGTGCTGGGCTCGTGCCCCGTCCCACCGGGGTCACCGGCGCCTGCAGCTGAGCCTGGGCAACCCGCTGCAGCTGCTGCCTTCTCGGAGGGGGCCTGTTTGATCTCCTTTCCRCTGACTCTGTAATCGGGATAATTTCTCAGGGAGCTGCATGCGTCTGTGGCCTGAAACCTGTACTCAGGCTGCTGTCAGCCATGGGAATGGGCAATTCCCGCCTCCCCCGCCAGCCTGACCTGGGTGGAAGCACGCACTGCTGCGTGCACTGCTGTATCTTGTGCCTGTTACTTGTAAGGGTTTACATTTAATTAAGGCTTAACATACGAACATGAGTGTCAGTGCCTTCTGACTGTATCCTGTGTGCTGCAAGACTAGTATTTTTTTTCCTAGGATTTCAGATTTCCTTAAGCAGTCTTTTTGTGTGCATTTGTCGGGGGGAAGTATTAAAAACTGGCCATTACAGCTGCTGAATTTCTGAGCACAAAGACCCTGAGAAGAAGCTTTTCTATTATCCCTAATGCTTGAAGCAAGCTGAATAAACAGAATGAACACAGATGTTTCCTTGCTGGGGATACAGTCCATAAGACCACACCGCTAAAGGCATTAGTCAGCTGTGAGTTGGGCTGTTGTGTGCAGCAATCTGTTGACCAAATAATTTGGTTGTTACTCAAGAAAACTTCCTGCGATGCTGAGCAGYATTGCTGTATAGAACTTTTTCTTTAAGTAACTTATTAACTGTTTAATGAATTACTAGGGTATCTTTAAATTTTCAAAAAAACTCTCTTTTCCTAGCACATGTGAGTTGTGTGAGGGTACTGTAATGTGCTCCTGAAATTAGGTCCAGTTATTGAGGGAACAGGCTGAGTTATGTGATGGGCCTTTTCTTTGATTCTGTGGAGCAGTTACTCTGTTCATAATCAGGATTAAAATCAGTGCTGCACAGAGTCCCATAGAGATGTGTTACTTTTAGCTGAATTCTAGTTGTGCCAATGTTAATGCTTCTAACAGAAGATTTCTTCATGCGGACGCTTTCAGGAAAGAGGAGGATATGGACGGTGCCCCCTTGGTAAGCTGCCGCGAGCCCGTGCAGCTGCTGTGCAGGTCCTGCAGCTGCCCTTGAGATCCCGCCTGCTACCAATAAGGGCTTATTGATATGGGAGAGCCATTGCCAAAGAAGTGAAGATGTGTGTTTAAAATGGGGGGGTTTCCTTGGTGCCAGGTCCCCACGTAGGTACCTTGATTCTGCCTGTTGTTCACTGCTTTGCGGTTGGCTTCATGCCCTTTCAGAGCAGACTGAGCTTAGCCAAATTGATGCTCTGGGCACATGTTGAAGGCATTTGTACTGAGCACCTGCACATTAGTTACTCTGGGCACTTTCACCATATCTGAAATTGGTTGCAAAATTCTCTTTTGCTTTGGAGGAGTTAAAACTTTGCCTGCTGCCCTGAAGCATTTGCTCCAGCCTTYATTGACTGAGTTATAAACCCTGGCACAGTGATAAGGCCGAGGGTAGTCAGTAATAAGTGCGGGTGGTGAGKGGCTGCCTTCAGAATCACCTGGGTTTCCTTATGCAACAGTTGAAGAAAARCTGTCCTTATTCAGATATGTGTGTGTGTGTCTTGCAACACTTCCAAAAGCTCTTGTCGTGTTTTATTTTTGGTTAAAGCTGTGCAAAACTGTCACTTTTTTAATACTTACATTCTTTTAGAAGAAAAGTAGTGTTTATCTGCTACCGTTGTAGCTTTTCTTCTTGATGTTTGCCATGTAAAAACTGCTTGCAGAATGTATTTCTTTTTTGTCTACAATGTGCCACAGTATCTTTGTTACAAATTTTATGTAGCTGAATCAAAAACCACAATTGAAGAATGACTTGGAAAGTAAAGTAGCCAATCTTTATCTAAAACAAATGTTGACAATGTGTTGACCTTTCTAACAGCATGGAAGTGTGATATCCTGTTACTTATTTGCAATCTCTTCAGCTATTGAGGTTGCCAATGAGATCTACCTTTCTGTTACCAATTTTAGTATTTCTTTTTCCCCCCGGTATTTATGAATGTGTCATCAGGAGTTGGGAGCATAAGCAGTTCACTTTATGCAAAAGAGAATGAAGTCTCGCTGATAGCTGCCAGAAGAGAAGTAAAGCAGGGGATGGAGGCGAGGGATGGGAGGAAGGAGCGGTGCCCAGAGAGCCCCTGGCAAGGCTGCTGCAGAGGGGAAGTTGACAGGAAGGTGCACACAGGGCACGGCCAGGAGCAGGGCTTGCTTGGAGGGTGGTTAATGAGCACCAGAAATAAATAATTGGTTTTCTTTATAGCAAAAGATTTCTTGAGGATTTTTTCTTGAGACCTAGAAGTATGGAATAAACTTTGCAGTGCTACTAAGAAAGCAAGTAGATAAGGGGAAGATGGTGAGGGAATGCCTGAGGTGGAGAACGTTGGTTTAAACTGGGGTCATAATTATAGAAGATGTTTATACTGTGCTTTTATGTGCATTCCTGTGTGCACCAAAACATGTAGAAATAAAAGAAAAATGTAACTGAAGAGGAGGGTTTGCAGTTTTAGAGGGAGGAACAGTTTTTTGAAATGTAAACTCAGAGATAGGCCTAACACTGTGGCTTGTGTGGTTAAGAAATCATTCTGGACCATGTTACGTGCATCGCTTGAGAAGAGCAGGCAACCTACCAAAAACGTTATCCTGGAAACAAAAGAGGATGCTGGCTCTTGTGCTTGTGATGCTGGCCCGTGATTTCTTTGTAACTTACTGGGCCTGAAGGTGCTGCATGAGTCAGAGGTCTCAGCACTTGGTTCTGCAGGAGGAACTTGAAGTACTAGACCTTTTTTTTTTTTTTTTTTTTTTTTTTAATCAGCAGTTAGCCTGGAAAGTCTATATATGTTCCTGAAAATACCTCAGCTGAGGTAGATCGTGAAAAGCTTTCTTCAGAGAAATAAGTGGTCACTTTGGCTTCTTTTTCTCCTGCATTTTTTCTTCTGGCAAGCCAAAGGAGATTGCAGGAGGTGATCCCTATATGTTTGGGTTACCCCTCATCATCAGGCAGGACATCATCTTGAAGAAGAGATCCAGTATCCTCTTTAACCGTAGTTAATGTTAACAGCTACTCAGAAATATAACCTCAAGTGCCAGGATGTGATGCCACCTAAAACCACACAGGAACTGGTGCACGAAGTAACTCTCTGCTGTGCAATGTGCACGTTTCTGGCTTTCTGCTGTGTCTTTCGCAGAGCCACAGAACAGCTGGTGCTGGAAGGGCCCTCTGGAGATTATCTGGTCCAACTCCTGCCCCACCAGGGTCTCCTAGAGCTGGTTGCCCTGGACCATGGGCCCCATTGGTGTTGTGAGAATTTAGGGTGGTCTTTTGGGAGAAGGGAACTTGGATTTTTACAGCCTGCTTCCCATGGAGATGTCATTGGTGCCCCCAGGGCCCTCTACTCACTGCAGGACCCTCAGGTCCCCATGTCTAAACCCCCTGGCACAAGAGATGTTCTAGTGTCTCTGCCCTTTTCTCTATGCTTTTGGTTGCTGCCTGTTTTTCACCCTTCTGCCCAGCCTTTTCTGCCCTCCTTTGAGCACATTTGTTCTCCCCCCGCCGCTGCGTGGCTTCCTGTGTGGGGTTTCTGCGAGTAGCCTCAGAACTGCTTGGGCTGCTGTGTTCACAGCAACGGAGCCGGGCGCAGCGGCGGCGCCCAAGCGGTTCCTGTTTCCTGCGAGTCCTGCAGGGCGCTGCAGGAGGGCCGGGATCTGAGGAGGAGGGTTTGCGTGGGGACGCCCGCGCGTTCAGGCCCGGAGAGCCCCGATGTCGCCCAGTTTCATGTGGAAGCTCCGGCCTTGCCCCGCAGCGCGGTCGCCTTCCCCGCGCATGGAGCCCTCTGAGGGGAGTTTCCCAACCGCTCTTGGCAAACGGAGCAAATTGCCCAAACCACTCGGTCTTGCATAATAAAATAACTGACTGTATTTTTAGAGGTGATAAAATTATCTGCCATCTATGTCTCAATCACCTTCTACTTAAAAAACAAATCACAGATAGTCTAGATAGTGTACGAGAGCTGACAGTTTTTAAAATAGAACTGTTGGTGTTGAAAAATCCTGCATTGTTGAAAGTAACCTGCTTTGGGAGTGTGTGGAAAAGTGTGTCTGTAAGATTTGAAAYAGTTGGAAACCAGAAGAGAGATGACTCCATAATCTCCATTTCAGCTTTGTTTTCTCTTTTATCCTGTTGCTTAAAAAATGCACTGTGTATATACTGTATCTGGGTAACAACTACATATGAATGGTATGTTTAGATCAATAAGGTAGAATTTTTGATATCCTTTAAAATGAAAAACAGTTTCTTAAGTTTTTTCCTAGAATTTTCATATTGGCTTAAGTTTCAACTTYTGGTACGTATTCGGAGTGCAGATTAACTTCCAAGCATCAGACTTACCTTGGGCTTGAAGATCCATGTTGGGTCAAGCTTTGCAAGGAGCAGGTGCACAGCTGCGTGCTCCCTTCCACGCCAACAGCACTGTCTGGAGTTGTGCTTTGTTGCTGTGTTGTGTGGAAGGCATAAGACAAGGCCTGTGCTCCTCCCAAGGGGCAGGAATTTCACCAGGAAATGTCTCCACTGCAAATAAGTTCAGGCTTTCTTGACAGTAATCAGTAATATTATTCATGGATTTCTGCTGTCCGTCTGCTTGTGGCTGTATTTAACATGTCCTTGTACTCGGCTGCATCATTTCAAGAACCTTTCGCTGTTGCACAGACCTGTGTTGCAGTGAGACGGGGTTGTGCAGAGCTGCTGAATGCTGCTTGGACCTGTGGGGTGGCCCAGCTGGTCACTGGTGGGTGGMTTCCTTTTGCCAAGGCTGGAGTTTCAAGTACCTCTATTTTTCTCTCTCTCAAGTTGTTCTAGACTGGATTAGGTTAGAGTAAGTTGAGCAAATGAGGCAGCCCWAGTTGATGGCCTGAGCTCTAAAGCATGTGAATCTGGATGCAACTGCAAAGAGGAAAAATGTATAAACGAGCAGGCTGTGTGGAAACACAACTTTAATGCCTAATGTGATAATTATCGCAATAAATATCTCCTTTTACTCAAATTATACCTGACATGCTTTGCATAGTGGGCATAAATTTAGCACTGTGGACAGCACAGTTACCTCTCAGGCATAAAAGGGTACATCAGGCAGAAATATTTCTTATGCACACATTGCAAAGCGAGAACAGCTCTTCTCCTACTAGAATCTCTGGGTAGACTGATTTAAGTTATTAATAAAATTAATTATCCTTGATTGTCACTCATTTGTGTATAGGCAGCAATTGTTATAATTCTGTGGGAAATGTGGTCAAAATTCTTCTTAGCCACAATTTGTTTAAGAAGTGACTGTATGACCTTGGGCTGAATTCCTGGCAAAGATTGCCAGGACATATCAGGTTATCTGTGACAAGGGGTAGTGCCAGATACAAACCCTGGGGTGTTGTGGAACAATATGAATAAAAACGTGTAGCAGTACTCGCCAGAGTATGAGTAATCATCTCAAACTCACGGTTTTTGTACAAAGGTTTTTTGTTTGTTTGTTTTGGAGGGGAGGCCTTGGTTAAGCCCTTCATGCAGCAGCCCAAGGAGGATGGGGGAGCTGCTACTCTGCTGCCTGTAGGAGCTTTGTCCTCTGTCTCTTTGGGCGTGCGGCCGTGCACGGTTGCAGAGCAGCTCTCTTGCCTTCTGTCGTGTCTTGCCCTCCCTCCCAGGGCAGATCTCTGCTTTATCTTTTGTCCTCTCTGCATCTCTTGGGAGTTGTTGAGGCTCAGCCAAACCAGCTGAGAGTGTTGACCTGTCTGCAGTGTTATCCAGCTGATGGAGCTGTCTTTGGTCCTGGGTTTGCAAGCACATACAGAGATTTATGGCTAGTTTATGTAGGAATTAAATGCTCCTGGCACTGAGCTTGTTGTCTGCAAACAGAATGTTTGATACAGGAGGTCTTGAAACTTGCAAATATAAATATTCACTCTGAAAGCTTTGGACTTGGCTTGATATCCAGGCACATTTGAAAATAACATATTATTTATTGGTAATTGAAAGGATTGTTTGTGTAAATGATTAGCAAAATAAGCGAAAAAGGCAGCACAAGAAGTTTGTCAAGTGTGTCACAAATATCCATCCATTATCTGGATGAAATCACAGCAGTTTGAGGTCAGCTCAGAAACCTGAAAATACACGAGGGTGCAAAGTTTTAGATCTGATATATTGTGAATATGAATCTGTTTAATACACGAACTTGAGTGGATCTGAGTATTTGCGGGGGTGTCCTTGGCAAACACCCCCTAGCATCCGGAGTATCCAGTGATTGCACCAGAACAGCCAAGGCCTTCTGAAAAATTGAGAAGCAAATACCTAGGTTGTTCTGTGAAATGTAGCCAAAAGGAAAAAAAGCTTTGGCAGCTGTTTTGTAAGAAATATGAGTAAGGTGCTGTATAAATATAAAGACAATGTGCTAGACCTTCAACTTGTGTCTGTGATACAGCCCTGCCTCGGCTTTATTTTGAACAACTGGCGACTGGATCCCTATTTACGTGCTCGTTTCCAATGCCAGTCCCAGCTTGCCTTGCAGAACCGCTGTTACTTCATGGATTTCAGTGAAGTAGCTCTATTTTGTCCAACAAAAAGAAGAATTACGCCCCATAACTTCCATAACTGCTTTATTTAAAGCCTCATAACCGTTATTCATTTAATTTGGCCAGCTTTCCCCCCCCCCCCCGTAAATAATCCCGGAGCGTCAGCATGACAGGCTGGGCTGCCCAGGTGACTGTGGTTTCGCAAGGAGGCCTCTGCCCGCGCGCAGCCCGTGGCGCCCGCCCGCCCCGCTAAATGGGCTCCTTTCACCCAAGTGCCAAACTTGGCTGTGAGGTGGGTTTGCAGAGACACACTGCCCTGCTGTTGCACAAAGAAAATTGTTGCTCCTCAGGGAAATAACAAAGTTGGAGCTCCGGTGCCAAATGTTACAGGATGCCGGCGCAGTGAATGTTGGCTTTCTGCGAGGCCTCYGGCTGCCGTTACAAGGCCCGATTGTGTGGGAGGAAAGTGTTGGCTTTGCTTGCAGACCCATGCAGACATGAGCAGAATTGCCATTAAGGGCTATTTATATAGTCCAGTTTTATATAAATATATAAAATATATCCCTTGTTATAGGCACACTGTCAGGTAGCATGATCTGCTCTAAACTGGAAGGAGTTGGCTTGTATTTGATTGTAGTAAAGTGATACTGTAATTTGGTGAAATTCTGACTTATGTGATATTATTTTCGTCCCCAAATGTCGAAGTGAAAAGAAAGCATGCTGATTTCTCCTATGACCCATGCAATAAGAAAGGCGATTTTGGAGAAGTTAAAGCTAGAAGCAGAGACCCTTTGGACTCCCGAGTAGCTGATCATGTTTTATTCCATATAGAACATTGTTTAAACCTTGCTTTTTTTTTTTGTTAATCAGAAATAAGGCCTAAGCCTTTTTTATCTGTCCTAAGCAGAGGTTTGGGAACATAAAACATGTTGTTCTTGTGAATTCCGAGATAGGTATTTGTACGTGTAGTAATGAAGGATGGCAAATAAAACCAAGCAACTAGCCCCCAATGCAGTTCATCAGGAGTTTGGAGACCATCAGTTAGCAAAAAACATCAGTGTACATTTGCAGGCAGAAACAATAGGAACATTCCACATGCTCCATTACTACAGTATAATGCTCAGAAATGGGGATTCCCTACCTGGGGATACAGATGAAGTGAAAGATGGGAAGCTCCTAAGAGCAGAGAGGTCCTTGGGCAGCTCTTGAAGGGAGATGTGGGTCTGTGTGCACAGCAAGAACGTTTCTTATGTAGGGCCTTTTCCTCCCACTCTAACTAATGCACCATTCAGTGAAGTACTTCTCTGTTCSGTGCGTTAAAACTTGGTTTATGCTTTTTTCCTCCTCATCAGTAATGTTATCTCATCCTGTCGAGTTACATGTAAATGTGCACTGTAATTTGCAGGTAAAACTTCTCAAGTTCTGTAACAACTTCTATTATCAGCTCGGCTGGAACCTATGATCAAATTAATCTCAGGTGTTGCRTGCTGGAATTGTACCTAGGATTAATGGGGATCATTAATTTTGCAGGTTTTGCAACAGCAGTGCAACAGCAGTTTGGAAAAAGCCTAAAATATTGAGGATAGTGGAGCTTTCTTTAGCGGCAGCTGAGGGAGAACCACATGCAGTAAAGCAGTTATGAAACAGAGCAAACTTATAATAAAATTACTTGTTCATACTATACTTGACCCAAACACTTTACAGTAAGTGCTACAAACAGTATGCAGGACTGCAGTGTCCAGTACTGAGCTTCAAAGACTTTTGTTGTGTTTAATGACTCAGTTTGACTCTTTGTAAGACCAGGTTTTGCACTAGCAGATTTAGCACRTGGCTGTCCCGACCTGTGGAGCCCATGGGCTGCTTGTCCCTGCCAGAGAACTGCCCAGGACCACACAGGGCTCCTGTGACATGATGCTTTTCTGTAAACTGCTGCAATGTCTTTTTGTCGTTTATAGAGTGAAGGTGGCTTTGGGGAGCCCTGGCTCCCAAAGTTATTGAGGAATTGGGTTACTCAGCGGCAGGTCCGCGTCTGCGCCTCGCACCCCTTCCACAAGACGCTAACTGTGTTTCGAACGGGCCGCACTGCCTTGGCCTCAGTTTCTTTTCCTCCTGAGGTCTGCCTGCAAGTTTCAACTCTTCAGTGACGTAACTCCCCCTGTTTAGGGTTTCATACATTACTCTCCCTAAGCTAGCAATCAGAAGCTCCCCAGCTCATTTCCTGGCTTCCTCCTTCGGAAGCRAGTCATCCTTTTAGCTGAACTTGAGGATAGGACCTGTGCATAACTATTTAAAGACACTGCTCGCCACATATTAAGGAAGTTCGGGAGGTTTCCTAACCCTCACTCCAATAAAGCAGCTCTGAAGGCCTGTGCGTGTTTTCTCCTTATTTTTAAGGAATGAATGAATTCAATGTGTGTGKTTTTGTTGCCTTGAGAGATATCTGTTTAGAAGAGCCAATGACTTCAGTGTCGATGATACAAAACTGTGAAYGTGGTGGCAGTTACAATGACCTGTTCTTTTGTGCCCAAATCAAACCCATGCCCAGCAGAGCCGGGCAGCCTCTGGCTGGTCACACAACATAGCTCCTGGGAAAGCAGCCCGAGATTTTATTTCCACTGAATTTTTTAGCTCTTTGACAAAACAGTAAACATATTTTGAAATCAATATTAGAAGTGTGGTAAAGATGTGTGTTAGTAGCCTTTTAAGGAAAAAGAAAAAGTCATCACCTTAGACTGTTGTCTTCATTTACATTTTTGCTTTGGAAACCTTATATTTGGAGTAGTTCAATAGAACAAACCCTGGTTTATTATCTGTGGAAAAGAAAATCCTACGTGTAGCATACTGCTTATGAATGTGTTGCTTTTCAAACACAGGGATTTTGTCATGTGTCGCCTGCAAGGCTTTGATGTACATTCAGCTGGAGGAATTGCTACTCATTGAGAAAAGCCCCACAGAATGAGCTTCAAGCTGAGGTGCTTTTCCTCCTAGATGAGCTGAATTTCCTGTCTACAACTTGACAGTCAGCTGTCAATTACAAAATATTTAGAATGAGAAATGCTTTCCTCTAGTTTTAGTTTTTACGGAAACCTTGGCTATTTCAGTAGCAGTGGTGTTACAAAGTAATATTTAGAAAATTAATGTGGATCTACAAGATAAAGTTGGAAGTTGGGATGTCACGAGATGCTTGTGGAGTTTCTACAAGTTGCTGTTGCCCTCCTGGGTGTTTCACTTCCCTGTGCCTGTCTGGTCAGTCATGCTGACCTGCTGGCCCGTGGCAAGCAGCGAGCCCTGAGGCCACTGCCGAAGCCATGAGGGCCACTTGACTGAATGCGTGTTGATACCATCTCGGCGGATTTCTTGCTTACAAAGGAATTCCTTTCTGAAACAATGATGTGCTCCCTGCATCCCCTCCGTGGTGGGATGTTATGAATGCCATGGGTTTGCTTCCATAAATTAAGAGGAAGCTTTAGTTTCACAAGGAACTACTTGCTCTTCATTCTGTAAGCAGGATGGTGGAATTTGCCTTTTTTTTTAATTTTTTTTCTCTCTCCTTATTTGCTGGGTCAGCAATTGTATTTTGAAAAGGATATGCCTGCAGTTTGTAGATGAAGTAGCTCAAAGGTTTATCAGATTGCTAAAGCAGTCAGTTCGTATGGTGAGTGGTGAAGTGGCAGCAGCAGGTTGGCCGCTCCTGTCCAGATGAACCATTTGTCCTGCACAGAAAGGGAGTGTGTGGAGTTCTTGAGCACAGGTGTAAGTGTACAGCAAAAGCCTTTGGTGTCCAGGGTATTTCTAACGCAAGATATTCACACAGGAATATTCTCAAAAGTATTTGTAGCATAAGAAACACGGGGTAGTGGGAGAATCTGCTGTTTAGCTCGGTGGTGATGGAGGGGGTTACTCTGCGTGTGGCTCAGTTATAGCCAGTCGCACAGGAGCGTTCTCCAGGCTCACTGTCCTGCTGCTGCAGTGCTCRGCCCGGGAGAGCGTTACAGTGACACGTCCACCATGAGGGATCATGGAATCATTATGGCTGGAAAAGACCTTTGAGATCATTGAGTCCAACCATTAACCCATCACCAGCATGCCTGCTAACCCATGGCCCTAAGCGTCTCATCTACATGTTTCTTGATCCCTGCCAGGGACAGGGACCCCGTTGCTTCCCTGGGCAGTCTGTTCCAATGTTTAACCACTCTGCCCATGCAGAATTTTTTCCTAGTATCTGACCTGAACCTCCCCTGATGCAACTTGAGAAAGCAAAAGCAACATGCAGTGAAGAGAGGAAGGGAGCCGGGGGAAGGCATCCTCAAGGATACTGCGCTTCTGTCCCTATAACCCACGGAAACAGGACCCTTGAGCAGGCAGCCAAATCTGCAAGAGAGCAGCGGCAGCCAGGAGAGGGGTCTGGCTCGTGGCGCCGTTGCTGCTGTGCGCGTCCCGCTCCCCGTGTCGGGAGCTTGGCTGTGTGAGAGCCCCGCGCGGGAGCGGGGAGGTTTGACTGCCATCGTGCCAGGCCAAAGGTTGAGCCTGTAGTGCTGAGTGGAATAGCTGCCGCKCTCTATCAGACAGGGCTGCAGACCTTACACGATGGCACTGGCCTCGTTTTTTGTGGCAAGTTTTCTGCTCCCTACATGTCTTGAGAGCATTGTGATTTTGATTTACATAAGCAGCTATTATATTTCA
Source organism: Nothoprocta perdicaria (assembly GCF_003342845.1). NCBI lineage: Eukaryota > Metazoa > Chordata > Aves > Tinamiformes > Tinamidae > Nothoprocta > Nothoprocta perdicaria. The sequence continues at coordinate 7,915,215 of NW_020454316.1, read as the reverse complement.
TTAGATACACCACTATGGGGCTCCCACAGAGCCTTTGTGAGTCCATAAACGTGGCCTCCAGCCTGCCCCAAGGAAGACCCTTAGTAGGAAACCTCTCAGTCCCGGCTGTAGCGGTAACAAACTTGCTTGTGCGGATGTGCAGGCTGCACGCGAAGATGCTAAGACTGTAGACAGGTTTGAAATGGTGATTTAATTGTTTACAAATGAGTGTTTTCTGCAGACTACAAAGGAGACGAACTAATCCCCAAAGTCTTTTTGATACAACTTTAACAGATTTCTTGACATTGTTTTATATCCTGGTTTAAGGCAACGAATAATTAGCCATTGAAGTTTAAAAAAAKAAAAAGAAGAAGAAAAAAAAACCTTGAGAACTAGATGTCAGCTGAAAAGCTGTCAGTAAATTTGGAACAGCTTTGCATGTCAACTTGATTATAGCGATGAATAAGTGGAATTACCAGGAGAATGAACCGTGCAGCATGCAGTTTTTAACTTTGGTTTCCCTACAGTGTCTCCTGTCTCATTCTCCAGGTTCCTGGGGTGCTCATGATATTATCAACCTGTCAAATTCCCTTTCACAGAATGCTTTGCTGTAGCCAGCTCACTCCTGCTGTTCACTCTGCTTCTTCACCACGCAGTCACTGGGAACTTTACGCTTAGGGATTTCCCCGTTCCAGACCTGAGTGCCRTTCACAGCCGCCTTTGTCTGGCTTCCTGAAATATGGAAAGCCGCTCAGGGTGCAGCTTCGATCCTGCAGCGACGCTGGGAGCAAGCGACGCTGGGAGCAGCTGGGGGCTGCTGCAGCTGGTGGGTTCTCCCCATGGATCCACATCTCCAGAGGCAGAGCATGTTTGGTGCTCTCTGGGGTGGATCCCATGGCCATCTTCTCCACGCAAAGACAGCAACAAAGCAATTCCTCCTTCTATGCAGTTAACAGTTTGCAGGCAAGTGAGGGGTATTCAGTGGGATGCAGTGAACAGGAGCGGTTCAAACATCAAATTGCATTTCAAAATCTGAACTCTGCATACAGCTGCGTGGAAAAGGGTGCAAGGGGAATTCAAGCTGATAAGGGTCTTAAAAACCTATTTCACTTAAGCAAGTGGAACTGGATTAATATTCTTTGAAGTATCTGACTTGAAAGTGAAATTGTGACCCTGTGTTAAGGTTAGGAATTTAGTTGGGTGAAATCTCCCACTAGCGACACGCGTGAACAAAGGAGGAAAGGGAAAACCTGAAGATAAAGGGCTGGGATGGGAAATTCCTCCCTGCCTGATTCAGCATTCAGGCAGTGAGCAGCACTTGAAATCATTTTGCACTGGGTATTTCTGAAACCCCTTTCTCTCTTTTGTGTGTGCCAGTCTCCCGCCATGCCTTTGAAATGCACCGTGGGGAACAGGCCTTGTGCTAGTGCTGCAGAGTTAGTTGAACTGGGTGTTAATTTGATACATTTTGATGCAATTGTATTGGTTTCATTTGGTTTATTTATATATATATATATTTTGTACCTGGACATCTTTCATGTCTGTCAAAAATAAACGATCGCTTTGGGCAGATGTAGTTTCCACACTGATGCCGTGTGAATACACTGAGAGTGCGCACAAGAACAGCACTGCCAGGCAAACCCAAACTCCGTGTCTGGGTTCCTGAGGCCYTGGCTGTTTATGAGGGGCTTATTGGCATCACATGAATGGATTGGTGGCTAAATGAAGGATTGCTGGAGCTAATCTCTGTGAGAATCCTCTTTAATGAGTTAATGAGGGTTCCTTCTTAAGGGGTTCCTGCATGCCCAAATCCTAAGGAGACTTTTTTCCAACTTATCAAGTGGTAAATCTCAGATTTGCATCTGAGATTTGCAATTGCATCGTCTGCATCTCATCTGATGCTGCAGATGATGGGTAAGTTTTACTTCTCGGAAATTTAATTCTGGATGAAAACTTCCCCAGGGGAGCTAAAAATGCTGTCCCACCTCCGTGCTCTTTACATTCAGTATATAGGTTAATATGCTCAAAGCACAAGCCCAGTGCTGAACCCCCAGGTCTTCCAAGGTGTCAGAGCCAGCACCTGTGCTGCTGCCTGGGGTATACGCTGCATACATGTATTTTATGACCCTCCTGTGCTACCAGTTTGGCAGGAAATGTTGCGACAAGGCAAAGGTGCAGGGGTGCAGAGTGCATGATTACTTTTGCTTTATATCAATGAAAAGGGTGAGGAATCTGTTCATTGATCTATTAATAGATAATTTTTAACTATTTATAACTATTTTTGATTATCTCTTTAGTCCTTTAAAGGTCAGTGTTGCCAAATCTTGTGTTTATAAACTTTCCCAGGAAGACACAATTTAATGTTTTGGGTTTTTTTCTTTTCCTTTCTCTTAAAGCTTGAATTAATTAAATTTGTGCTGAGGAAAATTGTAGTCTTAAATTATTTTGTCAGGGTTGCTATTCCTTAAAAAGTTATTTTAAACTAAGCCAGAGAAATGTGGAAAACAAGTGTTGGTGGAATTAGGGCATCATGCAGTGTGCTGTTTGTCCCGTCCTGAATGTATTTTCCAGCTCGTGTGAACAGGAGGTCACAACCTTTTTTCTCTATGCAGACTTCTGCGTGTCTGACGTCTGCTAAGAGAGTTTCTGCAATGCATCCCTGTCRGTAATTGATAAATAACAGTATTGACGTGATGCTGCAGACATTTACCCATACGTGAGCGTGTGCGTGTGTGCACGTGCCGGGCGCAGGGACGTGCCCGGCCTGCCCGCGGCGCTGCATCTCTGCTGCTCACCTTAGGGCACATGTGCAGCTGTCGGGCACGATCTGCCTCTAATGCAATGTGCAGATTTAATTAGGGTGCTGCTTACTCCCTGTTCCAGGTCATTAATGAATTTGTTTGCTGAAACCTCCCCTCCGCTCAACACGATGCCATTTATCATTATCATTTGTTTACAGCCCTGTAGCCAGTTCTCTATTCCCGTATCGTGTACTGGTCCTTCCCGAGTCTTTTTGGATTAATTTTTCAATTAGGATTTTGTGAGACACAGTATCAGATGCTGTCCTAAAATCCCAAAATGTGACCTCAGCTGTGTTCCTTTTTGTCCAATCTCTCTGTAACTATATCAAAGAACAAATAAAGCAATTACATTTGTCTGGCAGGCTTTATTCTTTGTAAAGCYATAAAAGCTGCTGCTCCTCATTCTCTTCCCCTCTGGAGTTTTAGTGGATTTTCTGTAATGAAGCTGTCTTCCCCTTGCCTCGCTCTTCCCCTCACCCCCTTTCCCTCCTAGAAGACCTAGGGCCATTTTATCTGCTGCTTGCTGTTGTCTTTATTTTTAAATACATAAAAATACATAAAATTCCACATCTGTGCTGTGCACAAGAATGGCAGAGTGGAAATACTTGTTGCAACATCCAGGTGCAACCGGGGGTTGCACCGGGTGTCCTGCCCAGGGCGCTGGGCCTGGGCGCACCTCCTGCYGCAAGGCCCTCTGGCTCTGCATTTAACTCTTCCTTCACCCTTTCCTATATTTAAAGGCTTTAATTCTTCTCAGGTGGTACCTGGGTGCTTGGGCCAGGGCTCTGTAATGAGGCTGGTTGGGGCCTTGCTGCTGGCTTCGTGTGGCACCTGCACCCACACCGGCTGCTCCAGGGGTTGCAAGAGACAGATGGACTTTTCCTTTGAATGCTGGGCTTGTGTGCTGATCCRAACCTTGTCCCCTGCCCCATGCAGAGTGTGCATCTCGGTGACACTTTTTATAGCTCTTGRTTGCTCTATAAATACAGACTCGCCGTCTAAATCCATTAAAGTTGCTTGCTGCTGAAGGGCATGTATCTATTTCTTCTTTGTTTTTTTTTTCTCCTTCCTACCTCCAGAGCTATTAATAATTTACATCCCTATAATTATACACGAGATAATAGCACTTCCTGGGTGCCCATGTGGGTTGTGACTGTGTCTGCTGCGAAAGGGGGAATGAAGCTGGGCTGCCTGCGAGTGGGGGCTGCTGCCATGGAGGGAAGCGTCTTCCCCCTCTCATCCGGGGTGTTTTACCAGCTGCAGCAGCCATAGTAATTAGTAGACGGGCACACACTTTAATTTATATTTACATACCTGCCTTGTATGCTGGACATTGTTCTCTGCCCACGACTGGGCAGTGTGTGAGGGCAGCTGAACAACGCAGCAAAGCTGCTGCCAGCTCTTAATAAATTATTCAAGTGTGCCGAGCACTTGACCTTTGCTCTGCTCAGCGAGATAGATCCTTCTTAAGCACAGATTGGAAAAGGTGATGGCGGAGCAGCCATGCTGCACTGCGAGTCAGCGCTGACGGATCGGCCTGTGCCGAGTTGCCAAACGGGGTCGTTGACTGTCACTGGCCCTGGGCCTCCGAGCTGGCACATTCAGGTGCTCAAAGGGGACTTGGGCGGCGCCTCCCATGCGGCCAGGTGCATTTTGGAGGTATCAGGAAAGCTCCCTAATGCTCCCCTCAGCGAGTCCATGTGGCTGTATTTTGGGTGAGGGTTTCTGTTGAGACCATTGGGAATTCTGAGCTATTTCCATGTGCTGGCCCCTATTGCAGGTTGCAGAGTAGCTGCAGCCGTGGCTCAGGTCGACCTGCAGTTTGGATTTTGCAAGTGGCTTTTCTGCAAAGCTGCAATGGGTGAGAAGACAGCCTTATCTCTGTAGCAAGGCGGGAGCTAGGAGCTCTTGAACTCAGCTTAGCTGCCCTTCAGTCCCGGGTGAAAATGCAGGTGCAGGTTGGGCACAATGCAGGGATGCTGGGCCACACAGCACTCAGCTCTTCAGCTTATAGGAGCTGCATGGATCCACTTTAGAGACTGCCAGCTATAAAAGAGACTTGGGCTGTCTCTGGAGGTGAAAGGCTTCCCACTGTACCCAAAGTCCCCTGCTGGGTCTTGGTGTCATGTTGTGCTCTGCCGGTTGATGGTCACATGCACCTCAGCCATGCGAAGGGGTAATGTGCACCAGCCTGCGTGGAGCTACCTGGGGCTAGGTGGCTGCAAATCCATATCTGCCTTGTATTCCGAGTCCTGCTGACTTGTTTGGAGTTAAGAAAACGTAGAAAACGTTTCCAAAAGCTGAGCTGCAGCTGAATAAAAATGACCTGACAGCTCAGGCCTCTTTGTGTTTCTGATACCTTTGTCATGGACTTAGTATGTGAATGCTCCCTAATGCCCTCTCTCCTTGGAAGAGCTGTCATGGCAGGGTGGGGGACGGCAAGCGTCATGCTCAAGCGTGAGCTGATGGGATTATTCACTGTTGCACTGTTTTAATTCTTTCTGTGGGTTATCTTCACTCTCAGTAATCACCCTCCCTCTTCCGCCCTCATAAAACTGGGTGAAGGAAGAATCTATAAAGATTTGGGAGGTTTTGATACCCAAGTGTTGATTTTATGAGAAAATATTTAACCCTAAGATTTGGGGTTTTGCCTTGGATTTTTGTATCACGGATGTCTCTGCAGATTTCCCCATATTTCTGCCTGTATGTGTGGCTTTCCCCTGTTCATAGGTATCTTTTACATGGCTTGCTTTCTGTCTGAGGCTGTCACCCCAGCCTCATCTGCTCAGTGTCCTTTCTGTGTAATGGTAGATTGGAGGAGATTTCACTATACTTACATTTCATTTTTTATTTTCTCAGTAATAATTCTCTACTTAAAACTTCTCAGCTACAGCTTTTTCTACTTAAAACCCCCATGCTACAGCTAAGGGCAATGCGAGTAGCTCAAAGCCTCCACAGTAAAAATCTGTATTTTGTACTTATAATATGTACTTTGCAGGCATTGACCCCAAGAGAGCTTTCGTGGAGCTGATCATGGTGCTTGGCCTTGAATTATGGTGGATGCCCTGGCTTAAGCCAGCCCTCCTCCTGTCTCTGCAGTTTCTTGGTAAGCGAGATGAGGAAATGCTCCTTGTTTAAAAGAGTTTTCCTTCAAGAATGCATCTTTAGTTGTCATTGCTTCTCCAGCGTGGCTCAGCAGGCAGCCCCGCAGACACGTGGTCCCACAGCTGGGGGTGGCCGAGGCGCCGCGGCTGCCAGTGCTGCCCCTCGCGCTGCCCAGCGCCCTGCTCGCGGGCAGGGCACTCGGCCCGGCTGGCGCTTCCCTCGTCGCCGCCTGGCTCCGCTCGCCCTCTCTCCCAGCTCTGCGCTGGGGGAGGCTGGGCGCGTGGCCGGCGGAGCGGGACGGCTGTCCCTCTCTGCGCCCTTGGGCCGGGGCAGGAAGTCGCGAGCGCTACAGGCCGCTTCCCCAGGCTGGTGCTCGGCAGTAAGCTCTTCCTGAGGAATACTAGTAGCGTTCCCGGAGTGCTGCTGACAGAAATGGGGCAAATGCTCATTTCCAGTTTTGCTATTTTAAGTTCAGTCTGTCATTGAATATTTGTTCTTAGTGCGTAGCAGGAAGCATTCCCTATAGCCTTCTTCCTTTCTCTTAGTTGCTCTCTGGAGAAGAAAAAATGAGTTAAATAATGTCTTTTACACCTGTGCACCAGAGTCTCCTCGAAGTTTAACATGTCCAGTAGAAATTACAAAATCGTGTTTGCTGTGACCTGTGATCAYAAGCTGCAGAGTCCTGTTGCGATATTTGTGGGATAGGTATCTTTGCTGGAATGCCCCCTTTTCAGGACACTTGTGAAGCGTATTGTTTCTGTGTAGTTTGGTRCTAGGAAACCTTCTTTCTTTTCCGCTTTATGCAAACACCCGCACAGAGCCTGGGAAACGATGCTGGGCCGAAGGCAGAAAAGCAGCCAGCTCTGCAGGTGCCAGAATGCTGCTTAGCCCTCCCCTCTCAAACTAGAGCTGCTCTCACTGGGCTGTACATGTTACACTGAGGGACTGCAGCTGAGGTCCCCAGATGCTCTCTGTGACAAGACGCTGCACCCCAGGACATCCAGCTGCACCGAGGCGCCGGGTGCTCCTGCCAGCCCTGCCTCCCTCGTTAACGCAGAGAAACGTGTGGAAATGGCAGCTTGGGAGGTCACTTCCAAGCCTGCTTTCTTTTTAAAATTTTTTTTTTCTGTTTCTCTGAATATCCAGGGGTTTTGAGCCAAATTTGAACATACAGTAAAAACCACAARCTGGCAGCCTAACAAAACAGCGGCTCGCAAAATGAGTCAGTCGAAGSGACCAAGAGCCGCAGGGCCCTGGGGTGGCTGTAGCCCTAATTGCAATTTGTAAAAGCAGCTGCCCACACACGGAGCTGCTGCCCATGGGGCCCTAGCCGGCACCGAGGGGTTTGCACCGGCCGCCTGGATTCCCCCTCTTCCTACGTGGCCTTGGACTAGCTGGTTTACTGGTCTGCTCCTCAGCTCCTCTAACTCTTTCCATCCTTAAGTTTTGTTTCTGGAAGGYGTCAGCATCTTTGTGAAAACAGCCATCTCTTTGCAATATTAGCTTTATATTAAAAAAATGCAGCAACCAAAAGCTTATATACCCAGTATCATCCTTCAGTAGCAGATCTATTCCTTCCCTGGCCRGTGGTTAAATGTGATAAATGTCTCATACAATTTCTATAGCAATGTTGTCTTGTTTACACTGGAATTTGGCTCCAGCTCTCATTGATGACTAGCAGTAGAGATTAATGGCTCATAGGACTTGAGAAACGGCGCTCCGCACCTTGGTCGGGAGGGATTGCTGTGGTCACCGGGGCTTTGGTGTCACAAATCTCGTGATGCTGGGGCAGGCTGCTCTCAAAATGATACCAGTTACTTTGTGGTTTATCTCAAAGATTTTCCCCTGCCTGGACTTGTGCCAGGGGTGAGGAGCAGCAGCGCTGCTCTCTGATTCAGGAGGTTTTTAGTAACAGCCAAGAATGCTCAATGAGAATAGGCAAGTTGAAAGAGAGCCTATAGGTGGGAAGAAATTGTGGCTAAAAGCAGCCCATAGCTTTCTAGCATGGGTGAAGTGGCTTGCTGGTGCTTTTTTTCTCATGTTTTGTGTAATTTAGTGCAGCCATAACCTATAAACTGATAACAGAAGCTGCCAAGAAATGTTTCTTGGGATCAAACACAAATAGGGTGTTTGAAGTAGCCCAAGCAGTAATGGCTGCCRTGAATGGATGCTTATATTAACTGTCAGCTGTGTCTTGCATTGCTTGTTACTGTCTGGTTCTGCTGTGTTYCGTTATCTGATAACCTTTCTGTCACTGTGTATGGGTAGAAATGAGTAATAGTGTCAGCAGTCACATTTACCTATACTAAAAGATAAGTAAACTGCTGATTTTCATGCAGCATAACCGCAGTTGCATCCCTTTGCAGATGAAGTGTTTGCTCCTGTGCTTGGGGTGGGATTGGAAGCTGATAGCACTTTCTGCTTAGGGCAAGAAATGAGTAATTGCTGCAGAAAATGCTCTTCTTGATGTAGATCCTGTGCTTCTCATGTGCTCTGGGTCATTAGGAGCTTTTTGTCTGTGTGGGATAGTGTCTTGTTTTGGGATACAGTGAGAGATAGTAGCCCTGCCTCTCAAAATACCTTCATCCGGCATCATTGGGAGATTTGGGAATTGTCCGTTGCTGTGATTTTTAGAAAGGTTTGACCTCTGCTGTTTGAACCTAATTCTCCTACAAATTCTTTTTTTTGTGTCTCTGTATTGCCCTTTTTTTCCGCACAAGTGGCAGATTTTCTGCAGCAGTGCCTGTAGGCTGCGAGCTGGCCAGGCAGCGTAGGCTGCAGCGTGTGCTTTGCCCTGGCATCTGCCAGTATCGGCCTCGCGGTTACACAGAGGATCTCTCATGCACTTGGCAAAGGCTTGGTGCACGTAGCCCTTGGCACCAAATTTTGTTGGGAACAAAACACCTAAATGTGCAATAGATGCAAAACTCGCCATCTATAATGAAAGGACTTTGTTGCCTTGCAGTAACTGCCCATTCCCAGCTCCTGCTTGTGATAGCACTGCAGAAGAGTGTTCTCTGAAATGCTTTAATTTTGACCCTCCTGCCTGCAGCAAGAATGAAACCTCTTTGTCTGCATTAAATTGTGTATGTTAGAATATAGTTCTGGTCTGCGTACAGCATCCAGGGGCTCTTCCTGCAGACTGACAGGTTTCGGTGTAAGATGCCTAGTACCATGCACAGATGCCTGTGCTTTGGATATCACTGCTCTCTATTTATGCAGATGAGTGCAACTCAATTTGCCGCTGGATAAATAGGTTTATGAGGTCATTATTTCTGTGTATTATTTAGAATTTCAAAGCTGTAGCAATGTGTTTTAAGGTGTCCTTTCAAAATGTAACCTTTGAAACCTTTCTCCCCTGTGCTCATGATATGTGTTGTCAGAAAAGAATGTGAAAATTCCCATCTRTCTCCAGTACAGCTGTGTGTATCTCAATACAGCTATGTGTTCTATTATTCTTATTAATAATGTCCTGCCTTATTATGGCAGGAGTAATTTCAGAAATGAAATCTGCCTTTTAATTCCACCTTGGCTGATGCTTATTTACTGGCAGGAAGGGAGGGAAGGCTGTCCGGGTGGTGCGGTGCTTGCGCTCCTTAGCAGCACATTCCACATCAGGAGGCTCGCAAATGCGGCAAGGTTAATTGCCTGCCATGCAGTACGCAGTAGAATATAGATAAACTTTAAAGTGTTATTCTTTGCTTCYTGTCATGGTGAAGTTTGTTTTGCTAAAATCTGAAACTTGGGGTGTAGTTGGATCTGCATGTGCCTTTGAGCGTGYCCTCCCGGAGGGATTTCTTCTGCTCTAAATATATAGATAATAGATATATATAGATAATATATAGATAATAAATATATATCTATATATCTGTATCTCTATATAATATACATGCGTATATATAAAGCCTGATTCTTGAGGCACATCTTCAAGTGGTTGCAGTTACAATTTGGAATTACTCTTATAGTAWTTACTAAAGATCAAGCACTAAAATTACTCACTTTAATGATACCAGTCAGCTCAATGTCACAATCCTTGCTGAAAGGAAGAACTGKGTGAAAGTGAATGGAACGGTTGTCTTTCTGCAGACAGACCTTGCATCCGGATCCGMAGGGAAGCGGAGCGGCTCTGCCAGCGCTGCTGTGGGTTCTCCGGGTGCGCGGGCCCTCCTGTGACCAGGCTGGCACCAGAGCCTGTTGCTGCCCGGTCGTGGCCTGTGGCGAGAGGGGATGTGTGGGGCTGCAGCCTGGCCTCGGCCCCGAAGCGCAGGGTGAGGAGCAGCAGGGCAGGCGGGCTGCATGCGCGGAGGCGCTGCCTGAGCGGCGCGGGCCTCGGGACCCTCCCTGAGCTGCGCGGGCCTCGGGACCCTCCCTGAGCTGCGCCAGGAAGCGCTGCTCCCGACGCGGCTGTGCCTGGGTCCGGAGCGAAGCCCCGAGCGGCTGTGCCGGGCCGGCAGCGGCACCCGAGCAGCCCGCGCTGCGTTCCCTGCGCCCCTAGGGAGCACAAATTTGATCCCATCAAAGGCGAGGCAGGGCACAGTCCCTTCCCTATCTTTCTTTGTGTTTTCTTGCTGTCAGTCCAATATGCTGCCTCCAGTTTCTTCATGTTGCTRTAGCCATCTGTGAATATTGTCTAAGTAATTGTGGCCCCGGGGATAGGGAACAGCCTGGCGTTGTAGTGCTCATGCTAATGTTCTTGGACAGGGCTTCCAGCTGCGGTTGTGTTCGTCTTTTGGGACAAATCCTTTGCTTTGTCCTGAATTACTGTGTTTTATAACTTTCATTTCAGCTAAAAGATATGTTTTGCTTGTGTATGACTCCACCTGGTCACTTTATACTCTTTCAGGGGAGTAGTTTGCTTTTAAAACACTACCAACCCACTTCATTATTATGGAAATATTTTTGTCATACCCCTTAATTCAGTGTCCAAGGCTTTTTCAATTCCCCAGAGTTTTCTTAAAAAAAAACCAAAACAATAAAAAATGTCTAGCAGTAAATTTCACATTCACAAGGGGTGGAAAGCGGTAAAGCTGCTTTCCCTGTCACAGCAATGCAACCCAGAGAAATATGGGGACATACATTAAAGCAAACGTCTGTGTTGGAAGGGATGATTCACAATAGGTGCTTCACATGGGAGGGAAGGCCTGAATTAATAAGAGTGATTTGTGCTCCCTCTGGCCTGCTTGCTCCTCCTCCTCATCGTTTTCTTTGTTTTTATTAAGTTGCTGTAAATAGCACATCTGGAAGGTGGTTGCCCCTTTGGAAACATAGGTGCTTAAACTGCCAAAACCCATAGCAAACCCCGAGGCCGCAGGCATGGAATTCCCCACGGGTCATCCCAAGTCTCCTAGAAACAACCCTGCAGGGCTGGTTGGTGGTGCCTGGCTGCCCCTTGGTGTCAGATGGAGAGATGGAGCAGTGGGACAGTGTGAATTCCCCCTCTCCTGGACTGTATTTATTTTATAGACTTTAAAGAACATACTTACGCAGCAGTGCAAATCTTTCTTTTAAACTGCTAGTGTAAAGCTCAAGTTTTAAGGCTGTTTTTTGTGATTGAAAACTTTTATCTGGCTGCGCCCTTCATGATCCTCCGTCCTCGTGCCACCTCGGGATGAAGCAGGGGGCACCCTCGGCAGTTGCATTTTGGGGACTCAGGGGGCCGCCACAGTGGGGGCTGCCGAGCAGGAGCCTCGGCCAAGGCGGGYGCCAGTGCGGCAGCTGCCAGATGCGGCAGCTTCTGCCCGATGCTCTTTCTCGACTCGTGGATTTGCTCAGGCAGGGGCGTCCCACCCCACGAGCCCTGTTGGGACACAGGAAAAAAAATATAAGGCAGCACGCACTGCCTGTAGCAATAGTCAATAGTTCTGGTGCAAGCTGTGGGGAGTTTAAAATTTTGTTCCTAYTTCCAGCCACCAAAGCTGAGCTGCTTGGGTTGATTTTTTTTTTCTGGTATCACTGAGAGGCCGAGGCAGTGCCTGTGTGTGAGTGCTCTGTACTCCCTGTGCTGGTGTTGGATGTGCCCCCTCGTGGTCCTGCATAACCGCTGCAGTGCAGGTTAGTGCCACAAACGGGACAAAACGCAGGTAGAGGAAAACACAGCAAAAACCTGTGGTTTCATCGGCCTGTGCTGACACTCTGTGTTCCARCCAGGTAATAAAGTCCTTCAAAACCAGCTTCTTGCTTTACAATTTTCTTTAATTGAGGCAGCTTTTAAAGCTGATTATTTCCAGAAGAAACCTGTGCTGTTCAGTAAGTGCTGGCATCATTTGTCTGTCTCTTCAGCATTATGAGGCCTTATCTGTTACAGGAATCACCTGATCCTTCCAGGATGTTTTATATACACAGTAGCTGCTTCCTCTTATAGAAATGCCATTGCTGGCTACCGAGCAGAACATGCTGAGAGAGCTTTTGTCTGCGGTCCCACTGGCAGCCACAGAGGGAATCCAGATGATCTCCCGAAGGGCAGGCTGTGCAGCTGGGCTGCCTTTGTTCAAGTAATATTTTGCTCTTGCTATTTAAACACTTCCTGCAGTCTGTCTGTCATACACACCTGCGAGCATTGTGGTCTTCCTGCTACGATACGAATTGGAATGGGCTGATGCAGAATAATTATGTGGCGATGAAACCCGCATCGCTTGGAGTCCCCTGGGAAATTCTCCCCACTAGCTGGGCAARAGCAGAACAGTGGTTGCTGACATCATGAATTGTTGGAAACGTGCAGAGATCCCTCAGCTCTCCTTCCACCTTCAGATAAGACTTTTTTTTTTTTCTTCCCTAACTCATTCATCACATAACATTTTATTTCACTGAGAGTTTTCAGTCACCTTTTGCTCTTGATATCATTTGGACATTGGTCAGATTGTATTTGCTGGTGTATGATCATGATTCTCTTGCTTTCAGACATAGCGGAGAAAGGTTATGTTAGGAATATGACTGAGATGAGACACTTTCTGAGCTGAGAATCGTGTGCTACCCAGTCCCATCACTTGATGACTGCAGTTGAAAAGGTGCAGAGCATTTCAGGAGATACTGCATCAACTTCTTTTTTTTTTTTTTTTTTCTGGGTTGGTAGTTTGTTTCTTTGTTAATATATTTACAATGAATTTGTTAAGCCCCAAACTGTACACAGAGTATATTGTTTCTTGGAGGAAAGCCAGTTTTTTTTTATTCCATGGTTTAGGCCAAGTGAGAATTTTAGTGACGTAAGTATCTGAGGGTATTGAAACCCAACATCGGTCTCAGGAGCCCAGTAATCTGATAGACAAGAATTTACTCTGCTAAACTAAAGCTGTCTAATTTCAACAGATGCGATGGCTTAAAAAGAAAGTATCATTGACCTTCATTGACATTTCACTTTGTTAGGTTTTCCAGTTTAAGAGGGTGTTGTAGAAAGTGAGACCTTGCTGTGCTATCTAGGACCAGCAAGGCTTGGGTTTTAACTGTGCCTTACACTTTTAAAAGATGTTTCTCTAAAGGTTTTATTAAAGAGCTAATTCCCAAACACTAATGATAGATTCTCCTGCAGGGATGTTTTCTCTTTCTAACCTCTTAATTAACTGACTAAATAGACAGTTTTTGTGCTTTTGTATTTAGAAATTCTCTAATGAGCTTTGAATCCTCTGGCCAAGTCAATGGTTTTAGATACCTACACAAAAGAAGAGCAAATGCACAGTGCACTTAAGTGTAATAATGTAGAGAGCTGAAGTCATCTCTTCACTAGGAGGAGATTTTAATGGGGAGTGAAGCAGCAGTTGTGTAATTGCAGCCGGTAGGAGGAACAGCTTTACCAAGGGTCTGACCAGCCCTGCCATCGTAGTACACTCATCAGCCTGTAAAACGTTCTCCAGCCTTAAGCACAAGAGTGTTGGTCAGTTGTAATGTAGTAGAATATGGCCACAAAGGATTAAATCAAGGCCCGCCTGTGGCCCTGAGCTGTTCTGTAGTTCACAGGTTTCTGATATTCTCCAGTTACTGCAGTTTTCTTCACTCACCCAAATGAACGAGAAATCCTGCAATTTCTGTGTGATGGTGAAATSTCTGGGAAAGAAGGGTCTCTACCCAAGAAAAATCCTCAGAGATCCCTGCTCATGAGTGGGTTTATTGTCAGCCTTGCCACTTTGGACCAATAACAGCTTAAAACTCCTCCTTTTGCCACTGTTCCAGAGTAATGGCCTTTTCTGTCTGCTCGTTCGGTAGATGCAACCTCCTAGTCCCTAAACCAGCTTGGAGACTCGGGTTAGTACCATTTCCCCCACTTTGTACTTGTAAAACTCTGAGACCTGAGGCTAATTTGCTCACTTTRTTCCCCCCATACTTACAATATTCARCTTCATGGCAGGTGCTGGAAGAAGTGGAACTGTAATAATGGGAACTGTAGTTTACAACATGAATGACACGGTAATAAAAAAGCAGGCAGAAAGAAGGAAGGGCAGGTTCTGAGGCAGGCAGGACCTGGCCTACAGTTGGGCCGGAGCAGAAGTAACTTGTATTTGTTAGAGCGAAGGATGCGGTCGTCAGGGCGGTGCAAGCCTCTGTTCAGTGACTTCCCGTTTCTTTGCATGTGCTCAGTTTCCTAGTGTGTGTTAAGACCCCAGCTGCTAGTGTGTTACTCTGAAACACTCTTGTGCTGCAGATTTCCTCTTCAGACATGATGCTGAGCCATAAGGAATCCACGGAGATGCCTGGCACCAGAAGGTCAAAGTACTAGAAGGGGTTTCACAAAGTCACTACAACTTTGATCCTTGTTTCCTAACAAGGCAGCATCATTGATTTCCATTCTTGCTGATCTTTAGGAGAGAGCTCAGGCAGYGGTACTAGCATACTGAAGATGAGTGTTTATTCAGAACATAGATTCACAGTGTCCCTGAGCGATGCCATAAAGATTTCCACCTTTGTTATTTGCTGGCCCGTCCCTGGGGAGAATTTTCCACTGTTTTGTGTTTGTTTCAGCAAAGCTACTACATCTTTTTTACAGAGCTCTCTCTGGAGCCAAGTCCTTAAGTTTTTGCTCTATGAAAAGTCATAATACGAATGAATTTTGTTCTGCAGTTTCCAAAACATGGTCTCGTCTGTCTTGGTGGTGGTAGGTAGTATGAAAGTAGTTGATGGCACAGGGAGGTACAGGCAAGAGTGGCCATCACAGCTGAAGGCCAGAGCTTTGTTTTGGCTTCCAGCAGGATATTTATCTCTGAATTTGGGTCAAGTGTTCAAAATCATTCAGATTAGCACTGGAAGAAGTTGTTATATATGCAGACTCCCAAATTAGCCATTTAAGTTTGAAAGCTGTTGTTCTTCAGTGCAAATATCTCTGTTTTCTTTGCTATGGGAAGCATTGTATGAAAAATCAGCAGTTTTAAAACAGGATGTTCAGTAATATGGCTAGTAAAGAATCCCAGAATTAGCAAAAACTTGCCCACACGTTTTATTTTCCCCCTTTGGGGGAACAAATGGGATAGGAGAGCAGTGCTTACATGCATGTCAGAAGTGCTGAGAAGCCTGGTGAGCAGCACCTCTGCTTGATGGTTTCCTGTGTCGCGTTGGGGTGAATCAGCTTGTTTGAGTTTTGCTCTGTTGCCCTTTGGTTTCTGGTCCCACTCTAGCTGGGCTGGCATTTGGAGGCTCTGCTTCATGAACAGGGCACTGCTCTGGAGGGCTCTGCGTGGCTTTTTCCCATTGCTTTCCCTCCTTTCTCATCACCCTTAGAGCTGATGCAAATTTTCCGCATGTGGCTACATGTAGACATCTGAAAGAGAAAGCAGGTACTTCTGACCAGCTCTGCTGCAGCAGACCTGCCTAAATTCCCCTAGTAACGACCTACTTTGGGATGTGTATTTGAGTTGACGGTGTTTTGTTTAAGTGCACAGAGAGAGAATATTTACTTCAGAGGAGAGCAAGAGTTTTCTATTAATACTTTTCAAGAAAAAGATAATTTCTGCAAACCTGTTTTTTTTTCCCCCACCACAATTTTCCTCCTTTCTCTCTTCTGGAGGCATATCAAAATATTGTGTTCAAACTGGACCTATCAAATAAAAAAGTTCCTATTCATCAAATTACAGTACATTGGAGATGTACAGTACATTGGAGTTTGGTTCATGCGTATCTCCCTATCCTGGGACAACACATGAAAAGATGATACAACCCAGGCAGCTCCCATCTTCCGTGCCTCTCTCCATAGGTGGGATTATGCAGCTCACAAAGTAGTATTCTTTTCAGCTCTGCTTCTTTTTTGTACATTACATGGTGCATAGCAAGTGTGAATAGTTAGTGTACTGATTTGGTGCAGAAGATCAAGAAGTTGTAAATAGTCGGTGTTCAAGGGAGTAGGAAGTGTCGGCTCTACTTGCACTGCTCTGTGGAATGATACTCGCCTAGGGAGAGATGCAGAAACTTGAGCTTTCCAGTGCTGGACAAATACTTTGAAAACAAACCTTACACTTCATAGCCCCGAACCCCACTGCGAGCTGGGGACCAAAGCAGAAAGCCTTTGTRGTATCTGATAAGGTCACTTGGGCAGAATTCTTTCAGAAAGTTCAGGCATATTTAGTCTTTCCTACATCCTACAGGCAATCTGACCATAAGTCTGAGAGAATGGAGAGAAAGGAGGGCTAGTTTAGCACCCTCTCAGCTGTGTGTTTCATTCTGGACAGATATGACTCCATTTGGGGCTGCTTTTCCCCTGCTTTTGGGAGTTGGCTCCAGGCAGAGAGYGGAGCTGTTTATTTTACCCTTCCCAACTTTTTTTATGCAGAAACACCAGGCACTGAATGCAGTGACTTCAGTATGAGGTAGCCCAGAGATAGATTTCGGCCCTGTTTTTCATTCTCATCGGCCATTGTTTTTCATCAAGGTAAGTTGTTATTTTCCTTGGGTTAACAGACATCATCATCAGCCTCCTYTGTAGCACCGTAAATACTGTAGAATTTTAGAATAGCTTCCTTGGCAATGTATTTGCCTCCCCAAGATCAAGTTTTGAAATAATCTTTAGGTGCATGTGTCAGTGGGTGATTATAAGCTTTTGGTTTTCCACAGTTTGGAAGTCAACAATATATATTCATGTGTAAATTTGAGCTATAATAAAACAAAAATGGCTATATTTCTTCCCAGAGTATAAGATTCCATTTTCCTTTATTTGTAAGAAGTTCAAATGCAAATGAATTTTACTCTGTGGTTTCCAGGAAGCAGTTTCACACGGACATGAGAATGGCTGGTGACTTGAGGCCTTATTGAGAGGAAGGGGTGTGCGTTGTTCCAAGGTATTACCAAAATGTGAAATTCTGAGCTACCTGAAATACTGTGCACATTTGGWATCCAAATGTGAGAATTTCCTCTAACAAAGATGTCACGTGAGCATGCAGTATTCCAGCTGGAAAGTTATCTCTTTTTAATAAAATRATAATAATCAAAAGTTATTGGGGGAAGTCAGCTCCAGGAGATAGGGGCACAGAAGAGACTTGATGCCAAGGCAGCAGCCTGAGGGTTGGGCTGCCTTGAGGGTCTCGAGCTCGCCCGCTTTGCAGCAGATACTGGCGTTCGAGTGTATGCAACAATATGCTTGCCATCTTAGGGCAAAAAAGGATTATTTATATACGTGCACACACGTACACAGACATATGTGTATATTCTTCTGTACTTRTGGTGTGTTTCACTTGCACCTTAGCAATTCCAGAAGTCAGCATTTCTTCTTTCTTAATTCGGTGTGGAGGAAAGCTCAGTGATCCCTTCCTGGCAAAACTCTCATATTTTATTTGTATTTTAACAGCAGTGCAAATGTACGGTGCTGGGAGCAGCTGTGCTGGCCTTGGTGCCACGAGGAGGCCGGGGCAGGCAGGGACTTGCAAACCTCCGAGCTCTGATTCGTGGTTCAGCACGAGAGCAGGAGGCCTCTGTGGGACACGCTGCTTTATAAGGTAGTTTACTGRCAATTAAAACAAATCATTCTGAGCTGAAAGTCTTGTGAAAATGTGGTTGTGTTCAGGAGTGACAGTGCCACTCAGTAGAGCCAAGCTCCATGTAGCTCTKGGGTTTGCTTTTCCCTGCAGATCCATCTAGTTTAGTGCGGTGAGATATCTTGTTTCCCTCAAAGAGACTGAGGATAGAAAATGGCTTATTGCTGTCCTGTCTACATCCTTTTCCTTTTTTTCCTTTCTTTTTAAGAGCTAGCTCTTTTTAGAACAAAAATGTGCTATCCAGCAGAACATTGTGTCAGGAAAAAATGTTGTCATATTAAAGTGTATTTATTATCCCATAATTCCTTCCTCTGAAATTGATTTCTGGCTTAATTCAATAAAAGGCTCAAAAATGAAGGTTCACACTGTGTCACTCCTTTGTGAATGTTGTACTTCAGCATTAAGTGGCTGCTTTGAACAGCAAAAATGTGGTCTTGCAGCCTGTCTTGCAAAAGCCCAGCAAGATTCCTTTGTCATCAGGTGTGGGTCAAATAATTTCATTGCCCTTAGGAGTCTATAAATAATTGTCAGCTCAGTTGTTTGACCTTTAATTATTTCTTCTGCTAAACTCAGAGTTTCAAGAACTTAAACCTCAAGTTTAAAAGCCCAGAGGGACTCCAGGCTGCAGCAGGTTCTCTCGGGCCGCTCTCTGCTGTGTGAAATGCTCCAGTACCTTGTCATATTCCTTGCCAAGGAACGATGCCACGTTGACAGCCCTGCTTGTCTGCAGGACAGAAGTGTCTCAGCAGGACATTTTGCTTTAGAATGCACCTTAAGCCTGACCCAGAGAAGCTGCTTTTACAGGCGGGTAGGGATTTTGCCTCTGCACGTGCCTGGGCAGCCCTGCTGCGCTGGTGGCTGCACAGCTCGTTGCACCCAGGTGCCATTTGGACACTAAGAGTAGGTAAGAATTGCAAATGTAAAATAGAAGATACTATATCTATTGCTAAGCATCAGAGCTGAAACAGTCCATCCTGCATGTGACAGAATATCATAAATGAAAGGACCTTTATTTACACTGTAAAATGGTTATAAAAGAATGACTAAAAATAATAGTCTGGGTCCTTTCTGTCTCTGATTATTGCATGTTTTTTGGGATTACTTAATGTATTGCAGTTATTTCACAAGTTGGATTTTTTCCCCCCTCCCTCAGTGTAGGTCAATATTCATGGAAAATGTGAATCTTAAGGCCTGTAGAAAAATACCGTATCTCACAGTGTCTGTGATGAAGTGGTTGTAGCTGGTAATACTGTATGCATGGGTCTTTTATGAAAACATGTTGTCAAGATAATGTAAACTTCCAGGGTACCTTATTCTCAAAACAGCAATAAATATCTTTGCTTGCAACTCAGTTTTTGGAGGCCAAATTCATATTGAACTGATGTAAGTAAAAAGCTGTAAAGCCATCAGGTTATGTGGCTACTGTTGGAAACTGAGCAGCTTCTTGCAGTGACTGTGCTTGCTTTAACTGAGGATTTCTTGTTCTGCTGTCAAAATGATGAGAAAACAGCATGTTTTCTACCTGCCAGGACACAGGACAATAACAGTAGCGTGGTTGTGAAACCGAAATTTTAGTGGAACTGAAATCTTGGGGGAAATTTTGACTTTTGCTCCCCATGCAGTGCTTGGATGTGATCCAGCCACATATATTTTACTACTTTGAACTTGCATCTTTAACTCTTGTTCACTGCGTTATTTCTGTGTACAAACTGTGAAATTTGGCACTCACAGCCATTTGAGCCCCATGAGCAGGGTGTGCACCACCCATCACTTAGACTCCTCCCTATCCCTGCAATAAAGCTGGAATGTTATTTGTAACTCTTTAAAAAAGAATCAGAGCCTTATATAAAGCTCTCCAAATTCWGTGCAGGAAGAAAAGCACTTGCTTGTCAGCTCTGTGTCCTGGGTTCATTGCACAGATAAATAATGTAATTTCTGCTTGCTATATTCCTTGGAGGACATTTGATATTTTCACTGTTTTTTAAGGCTGCTCAGGGCTTGTAAAAGGTGCCCCCATGACAGCACGGGGGTGGAATTTCTTCTTCAAGCAACACATTCTGGGCAGACTCGGCAGCCCTGCCGTGCGCTCAGGGGGGGCGTCCCCGCTGCTGCGGGGATGATAATTTTGTCCAGAGCTGCCCAACATCTTTGCTCGTGTTTGATTGAGTCTTGACCATAGCCCTCGTGCTCTGGCCATCAGCTGCAGCTTGATTGGCAGTGTTTTGTTCCCTGGCGCGTTCYGTGCATCTCCAGGGTGTGCTGCCTCCCCCTTTTAATACTAATTTGAGAAAATACGCTCGTCCTTGCTTGCAGTTGAGGTTTRTAGTTGTTGGTAGGGCTGTTCATGCACGACGCAGCACCAGGAACACGAAGTGCCCTTATATAGGGCAAAATATCAGCAGGAGACATTTATATAAGTTTAGTTAATTATTATCAATTGCTGTCAATCCAGACAGTTAGTGGTGACTCTGCCCATGCTGTACAGTAAAGCTGGTGTGAGCTGCCAGGCCCCAGTGCTCCAGAGAAGAAGAGCAGACAGGTTCCTGGTAAGTGGGCTCAAGGATGAAAGATTAACGTTTAGCATTAAATTTGGCTGTTAAAGTAAAGCTCAAATATGTCAGTGTGACTGCTCAGTTGATAATTGTGCCAACAAATTAAAATATCCTGAAACTAATTGAATAATGGTACTGTTTGTTAAGTAAAGTTCATGTAGAAGCTGCTCCTTTAAATGCATCAAGAAATAAAGAAATATCTTGTATCTCAGAGATTGTAAATTATGTAATATTTGCGGCAGCTGCAAAATTTGTATTTCAGTGGAAGAACCACTGCAACTTTGAGGTGTTTCTTCCTGCTGTGCGTCCTGTCTTGTCAGGACAGCAAGACAGGAGGAATTTGCACATCATTTTCCAGTTAAATAACAGGTAGCTTCCCATTCRGGACAGCACTCAGGATGTCATTTGAGAGTGCGCTTAACTACAAGCATCTGCTCAAGTGTGCTTAACTTCAGGGTGGCTTTTCCTTGAGGTTTCCGTGAGGCTTTTCATTTCTTCCCTAAAGCCACGTTTAAGATGGGGTTTTCTTGCTGAAACCCGTTAATGTCGAGGGGCCTGGAGGGAGCCGAGTCCCCGCGCGCTGCTGTCGAGGTGGCCTCTCAGGCTGCAGCAAAGGAAAGCAGAGCTGCCAGTGAGGCAGATTGCCAGCCCGCCCCGCGCCTGCCAGTGCAAGGACACTCACGTTCAGAAAGAAAAGCCGCTTAAGTGACTGCTGCCTGGTTTTACAATTTATGAAATGCTCCGTGGATAGGGTTATTTTGGGGATGGAACATCTGGAATGCATTTTGCTTGAGGGCTCGGTATAAACGATACTGAAATGTGGGGTCTGTTTCTGTTTTATTTCATTTTCTGTGGTAGCTACAGGTAAACGGCGCTGGGAGGCTTTTGTGCTGCCTCATTTTGCTGCGACTTGCCGTGGTTATGCCGTGATTAGACCTCAATGGCATAAATAGCTCTTGTGTAGTAAAGTGGCTTAAAATGGTAATTCTGTTTCTAGGGTGGTGAAACGGAGCAAAGAAAATAAGAATGCACAGATAATTTCTTAGTAACAGTCAGATAATAATTGGGTAAATAGAGACATGCACAGCAGTGATTTGCATGGAGCATTTTTTAGACCTGCTTGTGATAATTCTGTAGCCGTGGCYGTGTCTAAGTGGCTCAATCCCACTYGCATGTAACACCCTGGGGATTTTTTTTTCTCTTTTCATAATTAACTGGTCCTTCAAGTATTAGAGACCACAGTACAAAGAGAACATACTTTTAAAACTGTTTATTTTAGTTAATAAAAGTGTAACTAATAGCAAGAAAGGCTGTTTTGCCTGCATTTCTAGACTGCTTCACAAATCCACATACTTAACATGAGTTTTTTCACCTCAACCTCCTTCTGCTAGGAGCACCATTCTGCACACGTGTGGACACTTTGCAGCCGCTGTTTTTCTCTTTGTTTTTGGAATTTACTGACATTGCTAGAGATGGATGTCGCGGGGATGTCAGCTGGGAATAAGGGCATGTTAGGAGCTGGATAATGGAACCGCTCAAGCCAGCGCAAGTCTTGACTTTAAGTCCAGACTTAAATCGGTGTCTGTTGCTGCAGCTGGTGGCCGTGGGAGRGCAGTGGGGCTGGTGTGTGTAGCCTTTTGAAATCAGTTAGTTGTTGCTGTCTGGAGAGTGAACTGAATAGCCATAAAAATGGCAGAAGCTTGTTTGGAAACACTTGTCTGTAGGAAATTAGTAGGAAAATTAGTGGGTTTTCTTGAATTACTTAAAATTTTCTTTATTTCTTTAGAAATCAAACTTGCCTGTCTGGACTATTTTAATATTGGTGGGAATTGTGCAGTTCAGCATCATTTCCATGGCTGAAAAACCTTTGTTTTATTCCATTCTAAATAGGATGTTGTGTTAGTCCTAAATACGATTGAGCAGAGCTCTAGTGCTGGCTTTGTATGTGGAATATGCATGCAAGAGACACAAGTTTGTAGGAAACAGAAGTTGTTTTTTTTTTTTTTTTTTTTTTTTTTTTTTTTTTTTTTTTGTTCCTGCGGTTCTTGACATTGAAGTCTCTTCTGCAGTACCAATTACCCAGCATTTGCACTTGCTTCGTCCTGCCTGCCTGTACTCATGAGTTTTTATAGGGCAAACAAAATATTTTTAATTAAGAAGCTGGTAATAAAATCATGGTGTTGGAAGAGCAACTATTTGGTGCCCATAAAATGACACTAAGTTCATTATTTGAAAATTATCTAGATTCTAATTTTGTTCTGTCCTTCATCAAGATTTAGCTTCTTTGTAGGCAGGAAACACTCAGTTCTTGATTGCTGTCTCCAAAGCTCCTGTCTGGCAGCTCAGGTTTGAGCTTCTCTTAGCACTTGTGTCCTGCTGCTTGGTAGCAGGACAGGGGCGTTTTATAAATGTCAAAAAGTGAGTTTGGGGGGAGAAGGGGACAAAAGACAATTCAAATAAATCAATGAAGCTTTATCAGCAAGTGCCAGATCAGGCTTGTGGTGACCTTTCTCAAATCTGCTGCCTGTTCCTTTGCTTTGAAAACACCCAAGTGGACTGGTTGTGAGCTGCAGTAAATGGAGGTCATTGCCTTTTTATTTTAGACACCAAACTGATGACTGATACCCTTTTCTTATGCAATTTTTCCCCAAGTAGCTTGATTGCATAACTGTATTCGTTACAGTCTAACCTCTTAGAGATAGGGGTATTAAATTGTTAAGGTCCTTATCTTGTTTTCAAATTCTAATGTGGAACAGAAGTTAAGAATGCAACCAGTCTGCTCTGTGTCTGTGTGACCACATGCAAGGCTCCTCTTTTCCAAGTATAAAGGGCAAATAACAGTATTTTACTCTCATCTGTCAGTTTGACAGACCAGGGCAGAGAGTGCTGGAGATGCAGGGGCAGTGCTCACGTCAGTGACTGTCTCTGCGTGGAAGCGCTGGCACGTGCAAGCTGCCAGGGAAAGTGTTTCAATTTCATCCTGGGATTTCTCTAAAGGTATGGATGGCTTTTGCTTAGTTTCCAGGCTGTGCCATGAAAGAGGAATTGTGCAAACTGCAGATGGAGAGGGCACTGGGCAGCGATGCTTGGGCATGCAGCTGCACATTCTCACTGGGCTTCAGGTTGAGCCAAACTGGCAGGTTTTGAAGAGTGACTTTTGTGGCTTTGAGGGATTGAACCCGCCAGGGAAGCTGAACCTCCCCCGCAGGGAGCCAGCGGGGCCGCCTTGCGCAGCGGGCCGCAGCCGGGCAGGAGCGCCCTGACCCGCTGGAACCGTCCCGCATCGTCGCGGGTGGCAGCGATGCCAAGGCCCCGTTTACGTAGCTGGAGATTAGCCAGTCAAACGAGCAGTCATCATCACTGCTGTATGAAATGGCGCGGCTTAAATAATTCCAGCTGCTCTCCGGGCAGGGGGAGCCGCGGCTTTCCACGGGGCTGATGTGGCGGCACAAACCGGCTCTCACCGTCGGGAGTACCGGTCCCTCCCCGTCACTGCGGGCCGCGGGGAGCGGCTGTTAACAGCTCTGTGTTTGCCTGGCAGGCCGGCCTCGCGTCTYGCCGGAGAGCGCGGGTTTCCCGAGCGCCCCTGCTTCAGGGGTGCCCAAGGGGGATGTCAGGGTCACTCTGTCGCCTGAAAGTCACCTCCGCTCCCAGGAAATTTTCCGTGGGTTTAATGGAATCTGTACTGGATCTATGGGTGTGAAGATCTAGATCATGTTTCAGGCACTTTTTAATTTTGTCTGTATTTATACTACACATAAAAAGATTTTTTTTTAATACAAATTCCCCACTGTTTTATGTAAACAATCTTTTCAATAAAGATTCCCCACTGTTTTGAGTTGTGCTGCCAGTGGCAACTGGGGGTAAACTCTGGCTCCAGCTTAGAAGCAGCAACTGGGCCAGCTCTGGGGTGGAGTTGGGTATTTTCAGGATTCCCTTGCAGATGCCTTGAAAACAGCCATGTGGAGCCTTCTTGCTGCCCAAGCCTGGACACTGAATATTGGTACCATTTGGGCAATACACTCTGTTTTCTGTGCAGAAGTAGTTTTGCAGCAGGATCAGCGGCTCGTCACGGGGAGGGTGGCCCTGCAAGGACCCCGGGGGTCACAAAACCACAGTGGTGCAGCCAGCCCTGCGAGACTGTGTGAGCAAGGTAAYAGGGGGAGGTTTGTGCTCTGGCCACGATGCCCTCTTCACCGAACCACRTTTGCTATTTTATTTATTTATTGGTAAGCGTCCTTGTTCATTGTCAGCCCCTTCTGCCCTCGCTTGTTATCTCCCAAGAGAGATGTTGTAGCTCTGACAAAGTATGTTTTATTTTTTTTGCTTCTAACACTAAACTGTTTGGCTTCACATTCTTTTTAATCTGTGTTTGCCTTTCAAATTGAGCTTTCTCTTGGTTACTCTCTTTCTTCCCTCTTTGGCAGTTTATACTGGCTGCTCTGCAGCACTTTTAGGATATATTTCCCATATTGTGATACAACAGGATCAGAGCAACTATTTGAGTGGCTGAAAGCTGCAGCAAGAGTGAAATTCTGCCAGTTCTGCTTTCTTAGTGAACGCACCGTTATTCTATTCAGTTCCAAAATTCTAGGCCTTATGCTGACACTAGACCTGCAGCTGGTCGTCTGTCTTAAGAAAATGTTGTTTTTGAGAGAAATTTTGAAAACTAATACAGTATCTTTCTTACAGGGAAAGCAATATACAGAATTAGGTACTAGCCCTCCTTCAATGCAGCATAACCAGGGGAGCAGATAGGTGGTTGCCTCGATATGGATGCTCGCATGCCTTGAGTTGAAGATGTTCAGGTATTTCACTGGCTCTGGCCCTTGAGGCAAACACATTTGCTTATTATTCTGGTGCTCTGGCTTCTGTTATCTTGATAGGCCTTTTAATTATTTATTGGCAATAATGCTGAAGGAGAGGGAATTTGAAAGATGCTTACAGCTTTAAATCGACACATGCAAACTGCTCTAAAGCGCCTGCTTCAACATGCAGCGAGGAAGCTGATCCCACAGGCCAGTCACTGGAGTGCAAATGTTGTGCAAAAATGCCACCAGAAGTTCAGTGATTTTAGAAATTATCTTCCATAGTGCTTGGAAGATGGTCCCAGCCCTCGCAGTGTCCGGATTTGTTGTGGGACACAGTTCTGGTCACAGATGGGGCAGTCAGTCAGTGGTGATAGACGGTGCCCTGTCAGTGCAAGTGCCAGGTAGGGTGACCAGTAGCTGGAGGCAGAGTCTTACATTTCAGGCTTAATTAAGTAGTTTCAGGAAATAGGCATCATTTTAGCATTATAGCATACAGCTGGAACCTGGGTCAAAGCCAAAGGATAACATGCATTAAACCACATTTTAACCATATACATTACAAGGATTTATATTCATTGCTGGAGCTGAATAATACATTACTGTAGTGCCATAACTGGTGTTATATATGACCTTATAAAATGTTGTGATCCTTTCAAAGGTTTACTATTAGGTGAAAAATGAAGTATTTCTTCCTAGATATCACATTTTCATGGTTTTTACCAAGTTAGAAATTGCTTTTGGAACATAGCCTGGAAAGAACGATTGCACTTGCATCATTTTGTGTATCTAAAGTAATTTTTAGGCAGATTGGTATAGCTTACTTGTATACAGGTATATAAACATAAAATAATAGTAGATGTAGCATAGGATTGCTGTAGAATGCTTTGCTTTGCCAAAATCTCACTTAATCGTGAAATACAGTCTCATGGAGTGAGACCCAACTTATGAAACTTTTCAGTTTAAATTTCTGTTATGTCCTACTGCAGACTAACAGAAGTAATAGGAAACAATAAATAGCTTAAAGAATATGTTGTGTCTGACTAAGAAAATGAATGTGCAGCATTGCAGTGAAGCAGTGGACTCGGCACCATTGTATGAGCTTGGTATGATCAAATACCACAGCTCTTTTGCTCTTCTAACTAGTTAAATCAATACAAAACCTCTTCGTGTTAGTTAAAAACCTTGACAGGATCATCTTGATATTAAACCAAGCATTTAATTCCTGTCCAGAGAGCGCACACGATAACAACCCACATGATTTGCATGTAGATTTCCAAACAAGCACAACACAAGTAACTTGGTATTTCTTCATTGCCCCCCATGCCGAGTTCTTTGAGTTTGTATGTTCTCCTGCTGTTCTTTGGTGACTCTGACAGGAAGAACAAGTATTTTCATCAGCATTATCAAATAAAGCTGGATAAGTCTCTCAGGGTACTTGCACTTAGTGTAGGTGATGTCATTATCTAAGCATGAGAAAGAGCTTTGTTGATTATTCTTCTCCTTGGTATCTTACAGTTGCCAGAGTCCTAGATAATCTTCTCGGGTGAGGCTTGGTTCTACTTATCCGTTTGCCTTAACTAGCCAACTGGGAGCTTGTCTTGAGCTTCTGGCTGCTGTTATATAGCTGCTGCTTCTGCCGGCTATTCAGCTCTCCCAAGCCTTGCTGAAAGGAGACTCAGAAGGTGAGGTAAGCATCAGAATTTAGCATCAACTTCAAATGATGCAGCTGTGGACATGCCAGAACTGAGGTATTCAAAAGTCTGGAATGCTTTGGAGTTTAAGAAACGTGTACACCTTAGTCTGAAAGCCTGACGTAGAGACCTAGGTAGCAAACTAGCCTTGAGGTTCAGCCCCAGCGCGGTCTGGCTGGAGCCTCMCTCCCATCCACCTTCAAGTGGGGAAGGACTGACTGGCTGAAGGGAAGCATCTTTGGAGAGCTGACCAAGAGAAGTCATGATGTTAACCCCATGCATAGGCTGAAGTCTGATTTAATAATTTCCAAATGGAACCTGAAGTTTGTTTCAAAGGAATCACCTCGTCCAAAGATTCTCCTAAGTGTTCCCTTCACCGCAGGCCCTGGGAGCAGACTGACTGTGAGCTCTTGGCATCCGTCAGAGTTTCTAGTTCTGCTTTGAGGTAAGCTTAGTGCTAGACAGTCCCTGTTCTGACAAATGAATGTCATTGTGTCAGATTAGTTTTAGTGCTTTGCCTTAATTAACGTTGCTTCATTTATCAGCCTTCCTTTAACTGCGGTTTTGTCAAAAGCTTATCTTACTCTTCACTAATAACCTGAGGTGTCATTGATGCAGTTCTGCATTTTCCCCAAGGGACATCCACATTTTTATGCTGTTAACTTTAGTTAATTCTGAGCTGCGTAGCTTCTAGTGTTCACGTGATGCCTTCTTTTTAAGCAGAAATGCCTCTGGAAGCGATGTGAATGATTTGTGTGGTTCATCAGGCCCTACAGTACCTAGTGTCCCACATTCTAGGTGAAAAATAAGTTTGCTATGAAGCCAACGCAGGGAAGGCTGCATACCCAGCTTTAGTTAAATAATTTGCTGCGTGCTGTTTCCCTGTTTATGATTCAGTTTAAAGGCCCTTTTAAGTGAAATTGGATACACTACAAAGTGTTGGTTTCATGYGTTTTATTTGCAGTTTAATCAGCGTGATCCAGCTGCCAGTGCAGGGGAAACTGGAGCTCGATTTTTAATTATCCCTGCTTTGCCTGAGTTAGGAATTCCCAATAGTGCTGTCTGAGAAAAGATGCCAAAAACCGCATTGTTCTTTAATTAGCTGTTGTAATTGTTTCAGTCTAATCTCCATGATTAGCAGCAGTATTAAATACAGCAGTAAGAATAGGCCTGCCCTCTTTGTGCTGCCCTAGTAAACACAGTATTCTTACTTCTGGTAAGGGACGTAATATAAAATCAATTAGAACCCAAACAGTGTTGATTGGAAAATGATAAAGAGCAGTGACCATGAAGTGTTGATTGCTTTGTAAACTTGGTATATAATGATGCTTTTGAGTTGGCTTTATTGCCCAATTTGSGGGGGGGAAGACCAGAAGAACAACCTGAGTTAAACAAAAGCTGTTGGGGATCTCTAGGAGCCTCCATCCCACATGAAGCCTCGTC
Organism: Nothoprocta perdicaria; assembly: GCF_003342845.1. Classification (NCBI taxonomy): domain Eukaryota; kingdom Metazoa; phylum Chordata; class Aves; order Tinamiformes; family Tinamidae; genus Nothoprocta; species Nothoprocta perdicaria. The sequence goes on along the minus strand of NW_020454316.1, from coordinate 7,886,891 downwards.
AGCAGCTTTGGCATGAGCCTTGCTGTCAATGAGGTTTGTGCTGTCCAGTTTTTAAAAGACAGTTATTTGTGCTGCCATCTGAGCAGCTGTTTTGTGGAATACAAACAATTGCAGAATATTTCCCCAAGAAATGAGTTTCTGATYTAGCTTGCTCTGCAGTGGTGGTACATTTGTGATGGAAACACTGCTCTTGCAAGGTACATTTCTGCACAAGCATATGTGTGAGATTTGTTTCAGTGCATTTTTTTTCATACCCAATCAGGATGACAGATATTTAGACACTTAATGATACAGGGAAAATACTTAGTGAGATAGAAGTATTACTCCCATGCCTGCTTCAATGGCTTTGAAAACCCTGCTAAGGTATGAGTTATTATCTTTAAGTGCCTAAATATCTTTGTAAATCTGCTCTTAAGTATCATTGCATGTGGGAAAAGTAGGAATAAAACTCTTGGGAAATGCAGACTGAAAGTAGGTCTTGTAGTTTCAAGTGAATGTCTGTGAGCATAAAATGAGCACTTGTAAAGAGGCATAATTGTTGTAATAATGATTGTAGTCACAGGCTGTGGAAATGTGAATGGTTTTGCTGAGGCTGTGTTTTTGCAAAGTAATTGCTATAGCTGCTTGTGTTTTTGGTGACATCTGTCAGAGCTCTTTTGTAAGCTGATAAAGGCCAGGTCCAGCTACCTTGGGGTGTCGCCAGAAGGCTGGCAGCAGTGGCTCGAGTTACCCGTGGCAGCAGCGTGACATGGGGCAACGCTGCACCAGGGCTTGTCAGGAGAAAATCCAGGGCTGGTGGAGTCAAAGCACCATACAGGTGTTTAATGTTATGAAGGTGGATATTACTGAAATCTGAAGCTGCTCAAACCAAAACATTGACTAAATAGATTGGTTTTTGTATAGTTCTCTCTCTCTGCCTGTAGCATCCTTGGAGAAAGAAGGAAGAAAGATGCCATCTTCACCATTGGTTACTGTAGTTTTTAGACATGGTTAAAGTAGAGGAGGAAATAACTCCCATGTAATCCCAGTGGCCATAAAAGCACATGTAAACACATTCGCYCCATCAAAAGCAGCACTCAATAGATCTAATTTACTGCAATTTCACTATTTGCTTTGCAGTAACAACATTAAAATTGATCAGCTGAAGTAGGTCTATACCTGGGGGGAGCCGAGAGCTGAATCCTGTGCTGTAATGTGAATTTTCCCCTACTCTTTTACCATCCAGGGTTTCTTGTGTTTGCTTCTCAAACTGGAGCAAAACCTCAGCCTGTCCGTGCAGCATCTCCAGCTCCTCCGCTCACTGCCAACGCAGTTCAGCTGCACAAGAGCTCTCGCTGTTGCCTCAAGAGACCTGGTAACAAAGCAGGAGACTGCCAGGTCTCATGTAAATGAAGAAGGGACAGTGTCATMTGCCCTAAGGAGATACGAAGCAGTATTGACTGGTTGTATTACAGTGGTGTGGATATTGGAAGCATTGAGGCAAGGTGGAACTGAAGACATGAGAGGATTAAATCTGGCTTCTYTGCAAGAAGTAGGTGTTCCTTTTTCTCAGTCACAGGAGGAGCCTGAACTTGGCCTTAATGAGCTGACTGCTTTCTGGTGAGGTGCTGCTCTGCAAAGATCTCTTAATGGCCCAGAAATGTAAATATGGAGGCCTGGTTTGAGGTGTTGCAGAGTTAAAAGCAGTGAATTGGAGAGCAGAGGAGAGGAATTGTGATATGACTCTAAATCAGTGATTGCAGCCGGTYGTGTCAGACTTCTCAAGCAGTCCTTTCTCCTGAGTTAGCCAAAATGCTCTTCTCTTGCCAGAACTGCTGTTTTGGGAAAGAGAAAAGACTTTTCATTTCCAGAGCTTTCAGTTTGGCACACTGTACAGGATTCGATAAATAAAAACCTGAAGCTTCTCACTGGCTTGATGATAAAGCAACAGATTACAATGTAATGGAATTTCTGGCTTTTTTAAATGTTAAAGTTTCAGAAAGTAGATACATTGTGTGTTAAGCCAAGTTTATGTGGTCATGYGCTTTATCTTTTATATACGTCATATTCTAAGCATATTTTAAGCCTTCGTTACAATGAAGATTATGCTGATTGTGTRCATTTGTATTCTGCAGACCACTCCTGGAACCTGGATGCAAAAGTTACTCAAAAGAAATGAAATGGTGAATATACTGGAGGCTGTTAGATGATCTGGAAAGGGTTTTAGTTTTCCTGGAGCCAAGTTTAGGAGAAGACTCTTGCATGTAAGGGAAAGAGTTCCCAGCAGAGCACCTTTTGGGGAAATGATGAGTAGCAAAATTAGCACTATGTTCTAATTTATTCATCTCAGCATTTTGAACTCAAAAATGTGTRTTCTGAAATGTTTCAAGGCAGCAATCTGTGGCCTCATTGCTCTTCCCTTGGGTAGCAGGACAAGCACAAAATAACTGTGTCCTCCTGTGCTGTGCTGGCCACAGAGCTTCTGCTCCTGTGGTGCCTCTTGGGCACCTGCGCTACCTTGGTCCTTTCTGATGCAGCTTGTGCTTTCATAACTGGTCAGGGCGGAGAAAAGAGAGCAGTAAAAGGCAGAAAAGTGTAGAAAAGATTAAAAGGGAGAAAATGCAAGAGCGGCCAGCGGGCAGGTGTCCTGCTGGCAGAGATGGGCTGGGCGCGGGGGCTGCGATGCGGGTTGGCAGCGTCAGGCGGGCGGGAGCTCCCTGGCGCTTGTCCTGCGTGCCCAGAGCCGCCTTGGAAACACCTTCCATAGGTGCTGGTGTGATACTGTATTTAGTTATTTAATACGTTTTGGTCTTTGGTCTTTTAATACATTTTGCATTGTGGTCTTTAATAAAGAAACTTTGTTTGTGAGCTTGTATTTTAAATAAATGATCCTGCATTAAGGCTGCAGAGATCCTGCTCCTGCCTTTGGTAATGGCCCCAGGGGGCTGATCCCTGACCTGGACCCGGTGAGGGGAAACCTTCCTCCGAGCCAATGCTGGAGCTTGACAGCTGCCTAATGTCACCCTTGGAAACAAGGGACATGCAGTAATTGGCCATCTACACGTTTTGCAGTAAGGATATTTTAAGATTTTTTAGTCAGCAACAAAGTGCACAAAATTTTCTGTTCCTTTCTTCTTTGGCTGCAGTGCAATTATGCCGCTGATGTGCTCATTAGAGTTTGTCTCCAGTAATCCACAGGGACTCCAGAGAGCTCCTTCCATTAGACTGTTAAGTTCAGACTGCTAACTATATCAGCCAGCAGAATTTCTGTTTAAAGATAAAACTGCATTAGCATCAGAATAAGTTTCTTTGTGTCCGTTTTCCTTGTCATACACACAGAGGTGCACACAGCCACAGGACTCTCAGTGTTGCTGGTAGAAGAACCCTGTGCCCTGTTTGTTCTCTTTAAAGGAGACTTTGCTTTGCTTGCCTGGAGCTAAGGGCTGACATGGCAGCGCCAGCTCCTTCCCCAGCCCACGAGCAGCCCTCCCCGCCAGCCCCGCGAGCTCCCGCGGCTCCAGAGCACCCAGGTTTTTTGAGAAGATTCTTCTCAAACGAGTTGCTTTTGCCCTTAAATTGTAGCTGTGTCCAGCTGCCTGCTGGCAGTGCAGCGCAGGGCCGGAGTTCACTACGTGCCTCACGAAGTTGGGTTTGTCACAGAAGACTCTTTGCAACTTAAAGGCTGTTATAGGTGTCAGAAATGGRGTGTAAACAGTAGTGTTGTATGTAAAATGTTGAATACCAGCAAAGAGGGTTTAGAAGCTGCTGATCCTCATAAATTAATAGTTTAAGACTTGAATACATGCTGTGATCTACTTAGGCCTTTTTGAGACTGATGTGGTTAAATCTTTTTCCGTATCAGGAAACTTCTTCACTTGAAAAGCATAGAATATGCTGCATAGAGTTAAAAAGCATTCTTGAAATAGCTAATCTGTAGAAGCTCAAGTCCTGCAAGGAAAAGCATGTATCATTTGTTAGGTCTAAGTGAGTACCTGTGCAATCCTAAAATCTGTGTCTTTATGTCAGTAATGTTCTGTCATGTCCTTTGGAAGCCTTGGCTTCATGCTCCCACATGCAGGAGGTGTTTGTGCCCCTGAGTCATGTTCCTGCTCATGAAACATGTTCCTCCTGTTCTGGAAAGACACACAGGCAGGAGATTCGGCTGGTGGAAGGAGGGAGAAATTACTCTATTTCTGACCATGCAGATATTGTGGGAGATGATTGGGTGAAGATTTTGTGATTGGGTATTTAAAAATTGCTGAGAGATATCTCTTTTTGGTGCTTTTTATATTTAGCCACTTTTAATCATGCGTAGAAAATAAAGTGAGTTTACGATGAGAGTCAGTGGACAGAAGCTGAAACTCGAAGAAGTCYGTTTGACCACAAGGAAAAACTCTTTTTTACTGTGAGGGTGGCAGAGCACTGGTGCAGGTTGCCCAAAGAGTTTGTGGGTTCTCCTTCCTCAGAGGTATTTCAAAGGCATCTGGAACAGCCCTGGGCAACCTACTGTAGATGACCTGCTTGGACAGAAAGTTGGCCTAGATGGGCTCCAGAGCTCCCTGCCAATCTCAACCACTCAGTGATTCGGGTGATATATAAAGTGTGAGTGTGAGGAAAGGTGAGCTATGGAAATGCACAGGCCACAGGTCTGTTTGGAGGATGTAGACAGCAGCTGCTGCAAGAGCCATCACCTAAAGAGTCAGGCAGGTGACAACCTGAAGGAAAGGTGCTTGCTGGACAGCCAGTCTAGCCGAGCTGCAGTCGGCAGTGAGGAAGTCTGGCATGTGGTTTACCTTCTGCAACTGTGTGGCTTTCCCTTTTCCACGTCACACTGAGCAGCAGTGCAAACCACAATAATCTTGTGGTGGGTTTGAGCTGCTGCAAAGCTGCTTGACCCCCATTCATAAGTCTTTGAGTAATGAGCCAGGTTCGTGTGGCAAATCATCCTGTGCTGCAGATGAACAGTGAGGGTAGCGGGAACCTCTTGCTGCTCTTCAGCAGTTCCTAGATGAAGGCTGTCATCTCCGTACACCAGTTGTATCTCTCTTATTATAGCAACATATATTTGCTTTACCGATGGCTAAAATCAGCAGTCAGCTGTATGGGGAGCTTCTAAGCACTTTTGGCTCTACTAAAATATTGTTAAAYGATCATCTACTCAATTGTCTGACAATATGATGTCTATCAGTTCAYCTATAAAAATCAGTGAAATTCCAGCCATCAACTGTCAGAATTTTCTTGGAAAGACTTTGTGGCCTTACCTGAATTTACTGCTCTTACCCGTTCTCAATTCTCTTCATGTAGACTTCCATTAACTGTTTCCTWAATGTCCTTGTTTCATATAAAATGGATAAATAAGTACAAAGGAGATTCTTCTTTAGACTTTTAAGAAAAGGAATGTTGGTTAGCAGAGTCGTGTACTTGTACTTGCATGGGGTGCCTTAAAACGGGACATCTTTGCTCTTAACACTGGTATTTAAAAAATACGCACAGTAGACAGCATAATCYGGAAGAGGGATTCATTCTGAGGATTCCAGACTAGGCCAGGAAGATGTTTTATATTGGGAGTGAAAATTGTTTATTACTTGTGTTAACACTGAAATGTCCAATGTTTCAGTGCTGATGGGTATTTGTGGGGTGTCTGGGATGAAACCTGCTGTATAAGCACCAGGCACTTGCGGCCTTTTAGCTGAAGCTGGCCGCAGGCTGCAGCAAGGATGCACAGATAAATCATCCTTGTTGTCCTGCTTTGCTGAATCTGCAAATTGAATTTGCTGCCTCGTTTTTACTTTGGACGAGTTGCAGTTTTCCTGTGGAAAATGCATTCTGCTTTCCTCGTAAATCTGGGCATCAGCTCTGCCTCCACGCTGGGCACAGAGGAGAAGAGGAAGGCCCTTATTTATATCTTTCTCACCCGTCACCAGTAATTTTAAGTWCTAGCAATACAGTAGGTGAGCTCTGTTTAATTAGATGCACACCGCTTCATGATGTGCCTTTTTAGGACTGGCTTGTGTTGGTGTCTGCTGCAGGTTGCCATTGGAAGCGTTTTCTGGATAGAATTGATCACCAGGGAAATCCGTGCAAACAGCCTCGCAGAGCCGCTGCCCGTGCATGCAGGTTGCATGGAGCTGGGCTGGGAACCAGCTGTTGTCGAGCCCTGCTGTATTTACTTTATTAGCTATTTTATGCACATATTAGTGTTAGAGTGTTTACCAGGTGATGGATACAGCTATCCTTGCTTCAAAATAATGATAGCAATAATGAGACAATAATCGAAGAAGCCATAGCTTCCTTGGGAGCCTGAGTTTGGAGCTTTTCGGCAGTCTCAGCTGCTTCCATGACTCGTGTGAATGCACGAGGTTAAGCAGGTGCCAGGCTTTGTCCTTTGGTCCTTGAACTCTTCAGAACAAAGAGCAAGAATTGTCTCTCAGCAACTGGGATTTCCCTGGGAAATAAAAACTTCCACTTGACAACTTGTGATTCTCGGTGCTAGGGAACTGCCACATCAGCAGCTTTGTTGCCATTAAAAACGGACAAGAAATTTTTTTACATTTTAACTCATGTGTGACTATCTGGCTTCCTTCAGTTGAATCTGCAAAGAGGGTACTGAAGAAAGAGCYCCTTTGCTTGTTTTGTTGTAAGTCTTGGGCTTCACAGGAGAAGTTGCAAATTAGTGAGGTTGCAGTGGAGGCAAATGGGTTTCTCCTCAGCCTGGTTAAAAAGCTGTTTGTTACTTAAGCCTGGTGGTTGTTGAGAAGGCATCAGGAAATGTGTTTTGCAYGTTGCATAATAATGACATCTGCTGTTTTGAATTTGCTCTTCCTCCTATATAATTCATTCCAGGTTTGCAGGAAATATATAAATATTTCTATTTTTATATGCTTCTTCATGGAGACTGGGATGGCACTTTAAGAGTAGGARGGAGGTCTCTGGGGTGAACAGCAGCCCACTTGAGGGGGTGAGGGTTGGAGAGCCCTGGMCTGTGTTCTGGGGATGGGAGGTTCCTGGGATGCCGGTGGGCGCCCTAACCCTGTGCTGGGGTGTGAGGGCCTGGGGCAGCCCGGCGCTCCGCTGCCCTGGGTTGTGGGAGCCTCGGCCCAGGGGACGGTACCGTGTCATCTGGTTGAAAGTGTTTCTTCCTGCAAGGACACACAGACGTGCAGAGTGTTGGGAAGGAGGAAAGAAGCGTTTTCTTGGTTCCTCTGCTGGTCTGTGCCAGACTGGAGAAGGGATTGCTGCTGCCGTGGGATACATGTCTGCTGGGTCTGTCAGTTCAGCGTGGCTCTCTGGCCTTGCAACGCCCTCACGTACCAGGCAGCTTGGCTTTGGGGCATCACGTTAGGTTTAGGCTTAGACTTAAGCTCGGAGTCCGGCTTGGCTCGGCCTGCCCTGGCCACAGGGGAGCAGCTCGGAGGCGTGGGCTGCGCCACTGGCCTTGGTGTTCCCTCGTGTGCTGGGGAGGGAACACGCTCTGTTCCTGGCTGGAGGGGCTGCAGAGGGGGTGCGTGCGTGCGCGCGGGCCGGACAAGAGGGGAACTGCAGGGCGCCGCGGGGAGAGACGCGGCCGGGTGTCTGCGTGCGCCCGTGGCAGAGCGCAGGCTTGCCTCAAAACCAGCTAAAATTTATTTTTTCTTTCTTTTACTGTGTAGCCTCCTTTTGTAAATCACACTTTTTTTTTTTTTTCTCTTTTGCCATTGAACACCTGATCCTTTTTGTATTACTGGGCATTGAGATCCTTAGTCTCTGGCAACTGCACTGACTGTCAGGCATTTTCCTGTGTGCACCTACACACGTCCCCGAGACACTTGGGGGCAAAGGTGCCGTCATCTAGAGCAGAACTTAGCTGCAGAGCCTAAGTTGCCCTCTGAGCGAAGAGACGGTAGACGTTGCTTCCAGAATTCCTGGGAAAATTTAATCCTAAAAGTGTTCCTAGATGAAGTCTAGCAAGGGGTTTTCTAAATCTGGAAAAATATTATTTCACTCTTAGCTATTTCYGTATTCCTTTTGCATTTTATTCTTTGCTATGAAAAGTGACAGTTATTTTTACATGCTGGAAAACCTTGCGTGACTGGTCCCAGTTCGCTGTCTGCAGGAGGAAAGGAAGATTACACTACTCGCACAGCAATAATGATGAAGTTCCTGTGGCTTTTTAATGATATAATGTTGCTTTAAATACAAAGATGCTGTGTTGGTGAACAGGAGCACTACAGTAAATTCTAATGATCACGATCAGATCATGCTTGTAATAACATGATCGGTAATTAAAAGCTACTGCTTTGTAATAGCAATTAAAACAATCCAGGACTAATTAAATGCTACTTCTTGGAGACTTTTTCGCACTTAATGAATGTCAAATTTATAATCAAGAGGACTGACATTAAACAATTTCCTGCAAGTACTTGTTAACTCATGTTGTCATGGCAGGTTGTTGTGTCTCTGTCTGCAAGCTTGCCTCTGCCCRTAGTGAGCCGTGTGTACTTGCGTGGGCCTCTCTGAACCCTTGCGCGGAGACTTTTATTGCAGGCAGGAGACTGKGTTACTTGTTTGGTGTCATCTTCTGCCCTCGTGCACTTGTCAGTTTTAAGTTAACTGCCTCCTCCTTCCATCAACTGAATCCTTTAAAACCGTCTTTCAGCTATTAAATGAAGGGTAATGTCCTCGGGTGCTTTCCTGGCTTCCCTGCCAGGCAGCACAGAGCCTGGCAGCTCTGCGATACAGATCAAAGCCAGGGCTTTGGGGCAGGTATTTGTGTACCCGGGGCACTGAGCGGTGACGGGGACAGTCTCGGCCACCTTAAAACTGAGGCTGCAGCTCCCTGTTCTTGTATCACAGGTAACATCTCTGGGAACGTGGGTGCCAGCAGCTGTCTCCGAGGTGCCTTGCAGTSAATTTCCAGGTTATTCCTGCGTGGGGAGCTGTCTGGCCCCTGGAATTTATCTACTTGCAAATCAGGAAGGAGGCAGGGAAGGGAAGCACACTGAAATTAGAAAACCAAGCAAATAATCAGTCCTTTAACACTTTGCTTCATAACGTGGATATATTGCCTGATATCAATGAAATAATTGCGTGGCCGACAGGATTCTCAGGTGACAGTTACTTAGGTATCACRGGAGATCAGCGAATCCTTATAGGAGACTCCAGGCTAAATGACAATATATAATAGGATTAATAAATGGGAATATGTCACTTTTTGGAAAATGCGGAACAAGCTGGTGGYGTCTCAGAGATGTACTCCAGCAGTGAGAGCTGTGAGTCATGAGCAAAGTCGTCAGCTTTTCCTCTTGAAAAAGGAGGGCCGACCTTGGGGACGTGGATAACACCAGACCTCGTTGGGCTGACAGGCGCTTGCAGTCCTCAGCGCGCTGGGAAGCTCCCTCCTTCCCGCACTGAAGTCATGAGTCGTCTCTGTTCCTCTGGGTTGTGAACAGATGCTGCCTGCTGGTGTGGTTTAAGCATCTTCATTTTTAATCATAGGTATCATTAAGAGGAGACAGTTAATTTGGATATGCTCTAGTGGCACTGTTGACTGATGGTAGGTAACTTTGCGCTGTTTGGATGTTTGAAATACCTGGAAATAGGTTATAAATAATGTTGTTTCTTTACAGGAGATTCCATTAAAATAAGGACATTGCATAGAATAATTAGCATTCCTAACAGATTTTGCAATATAATTGAAAACAGGTACTTAATGAGCCTTTTTTAATTCTGTGTGTATTTTTTGTTAGTATGGAATATTTGAGCTTATAATAATAAAATTAAACACTCAACCTGTTCTGCTACAGCAGCTGCTTCTTCTGATTTAGGAAATGGTCCCTGATGTGGATTTCAGAAGAGACCAAGGCCTGGTTTAGGGCGCGTGGTCACCTGGAGGCCTAGGACGTATGGTGACCCACAGAAGTGCTGGTTCTTCCAGGACGCTTTTGGGAGGGCTGGCAGATGTCGAGTACCGTGAGTGAGCCGTGCACGTGCAGCCCTTCCTGATGCAGGGGGTTGAGTTTTGGCTGTGGTTTGTAGCTTGTGAGGCAGAGTTGGGCCAAGCACCAGTGAAGACTAATATTTATCTTCAGAGAAGCAGCATGCTCTGGCAGCCTGGGTTTGCATGGGGACTGTGTGGATTACCAGCAGTGAATGCCTGAATTTCCCCTAATGATTTTTGGAGTGGGAATCAGCATTTCACCCTTGATCTGTGAAACCAGCATTAAGTTAATGCACTTATGTGTTAATGCACTAATGGAACGGTGTTGTTGGCAGAGCTCTCTGTGCAGAACGCTTGGAGTTCTAGCTGTTGTGCAGTGCTGTCTTCGTCCTTCCCCTCGCAAGGAACAGCTGGTGGCAGATGAGGCCAATAGGGCTTTTTTTTTTTTTCAGGCTAAGCTCTTGTCATTTTTATTTTTTTACTGCAGTTTTCCATGTCCCTGGGGACTTTCAGCCAAGACTCACACGGTTATTCACAAACATGAAGGGAAAAAAATTCTAGTGACTACTTTTTTTTTGATCACTTCATAAAATCAGCACAAAGCACTTGTTTACTGGAAACAGCCTAGCCCATGCATGGGGTCAAAGAGTTAAGAATGATGATAATCTTGATGCATTTTCCAAGGCATTCATTATGTTAGAGATTTCAATCTCAAGAGCAAATGTTGCCTAACAGACTCCAATGTGTGCTCTTTGAGAATTTTGTTGAGCAACTCAAGAAACTCGTAATAACTCATGTACATCCTAAAAGCCTTTCAGTATCTTTGCTTTGGAGAAACGTAAAATTTCTCTGAGCACAAATTGAGAACAGGGGCCATAGACAGAGCTTGCGATTGCTGCTGCTTGATACAGGCCCTTACTGTTATTAAGGACAATGTGTAATCACACAGGCTAAACAAGAAGGAAGACTAATTTTCTGCTTTTATCATGTGCAGAGTGTACCTCTTCACATGATCTTTGCAGGAGGCTTCTACTCAGATCAGATTTGTTCCTATCAACTTGACTAACATAATTTGATGCTAATAACTAATAATATAGGGCAATAATTCCAGATCTGCTGACAGTAATAATAAGTCCTGACTTTATGAGTAAAGGCAACCTAGAGCTTGTTTTCTTACAGAGCAAGCATTTTCTATCAGAAGTGCCTATCTCTGGTATTACCACCCCCAGAACTGCAATGTGGCACCTCCTGGGAAAGCTAATTTCTGGTTGGTTGTTTCTTTTGCAGCAGTTTTGTTGTTATTTTCTTAACTTTTTTGCTCTTTTCCTGCTTACCACAGCCAGGCAGCCATGGCCTGCCTGGCTCCTTGGCATCGCTCGCGGGCAGCCGAACACCAGGCCCTCGGTACGGGGAGATGAGGGACCATAGCAGGAACACGGGGCCACGGCCACCCGTCCTTGGCATCCCTGGTGCATTGGCAGCCCCCTTGGCAGCCTGGGAGCTTTGTGAAGGGCTCACGGAGCATTTGGAGCTATTGTGGGAGCTGTGCCCCAGGCAGGGGATTTGGGACCTCATTTCTCTAGCCCCTGGATGGGATTCTGCTGGCTTCACCATTGGGGTAACTTCTGGCAATGTTAAAAATTTGGGCAATACCTATTCGTAGAGCCAAATTCAAAGTTATCTGACTTTTTACATTATGAGTATATTCTACATTATCTTGCTGCTTCAGAATAGAGGGATATGAGAAAGATGTAAACAAGAATTTCTTGATAGAGTTTTTCATTGCACGTTCTGATTCTTCGCTGTGATGCTCAATCCCCTTCTCTGTGAATGAAATACTGGCTAATTTGGAAAGGAGCCCAATCCAGCAGATCTCTGGTGTTCACGTTAACACAGCTGCTCAGGTTAGTGCTGCTAAAACTGCGTAGAGGGGATTCCCAAGGGTGTATCTTACACAGAGCTGCTGCCATTGCCTGAACAGCAGTTTCTTGCTTGTGAGAAGAGGAGAGAAGACCCAGGAGCAGGTTCTCTCAGGGGTGTAGGTTGTTCCCAGCCTATATGGAAGAGGCCTTTTGGAGTAGGAGACCCCAACGACTCTTGTTTCATTACGGCCTAGCAGCAGCTCTTGTTGTCTGCTGCAGCCCCTAACTCCAAAAAGCTGCACAGCCCTTCTGCTAGGAGCCTCCCTTAACTGCAGGGCAGGTTCAGGTGCTCCTGCCCAGTCCTCATTCGGAAATATCATGATCCTACTGCAATGCAGGGTGCTGTGATTTGTGAGGCCCCTAGCAGAGGTTCTCTGTGGCCTTCTGGAGTCAGGGAGCTCAGCACCCTGTTACCTGCACCAATATATTCTGCCCTTGCCCAGTCACCTCTGCTGACCCTGGCTCTGCAAAGCCGTGAACACAATGCCAGCAAAGTGGGAATAGCTGGATTGCAAGTTGGGATATGGTTGCAAGTTTGCTGCATGTGAGAAGTAATTAACTATATGGCCATTGTGCACATGCAGACATTCTTGCAACTCTAATTTCCCCCTGCTTTCAGAATAGCCTGGTCATACTTCCTTAATGTACCTGGGGAAAAGTTTATTTTAGATCACAAGAACAACTGCAGATGGTAAGTAAACCTTTGGCATGGTTGCAAGGCAAGGGGTTGCCCTTAGAAGGGAGGATTTTTATGATGCACAGAGGTAATGATGGCAGTTAGGGCAACGGCGTGTGCTCTGCCTTGAGTTTTCTGCGTGACATCGGCTGTGAATAGTGTCTAGCTCAGTTAATATTCTACTATGTTGCTGATCCAGTTCTGTCAGTTTAGGATGTGTGCATGTGGGGAGATGGCTCTAGCCTGAGTGTGGAGAGATTCCTTGTTTTTGACAAGTTTTAAGTGTGAAGTCGTGGAAGTATGACCATCATTAAACACAGTTTAATTACAAATTACTGTTTTGACAGCACTGTGCTTAGTCTGTGAGCACAAGGCTGCTACATGGTAATAACAGTAGGGCATAACCCAGTATTGTTTGTCACTCAGATGTAGTCAACATGTTTAACAGAGCAGAGGAAAAAAGATTTGGCCTGCAAAATATCTATGTAAGTCAGGGTGGAGGGAAGTTTCCTGGAAAACTGTTTGGCTTTTCCATATGTGTTTATTCTTCATTATCTTTATTGGAGCCAATAATGACAAGTTTTTGAATTGACGTCTTTACTGAGCATCAAACATCAGGATACTGGTAATTGTTTTCATGCAGAATCCCTCTGTGCTCCCTCTGCTTGCAGTGGAAGCCCGGCTCACTCGCCCCGCGCCGCTCCGGTGGGGACGGAAGAGCAGGATGCGGTGCTGCCCGCCCGGCTGGTCAAGCGGGAGAGAGAACTGGAGTTGTCGCATGTGTGGCTGCCACCTGCGCGGTGCAGAGCGGCTCCCAGCAGGAATACACAGGAAAGGTCTATTTTGCCCCTGTGGATAGTAGGGGTCTATAGGGTCTTCCATTGGGAAGCCTTAGAGGAAGGGCCTCTTTTGCCCCTATGGATAGCAGATAAAGGGCCGTACGTGTGAGCCCCTGTGCGCATCCCACTTCGTGTCACGGGGCCTGCAGCACGGGGGCCAACCTGTGCTTGCCACCGCTGCCCGCCACTGAGCACACGTGTTCAGCTTGCACTTGCACCAGGAGTGAGAAGAAACACGGAGGCCTTTCTGCCCTGGACTCTTTTTTTCCTTTCCAAAATTATTAAATTCTCGTGGTACTGGGCAGCTGAAGAAAGATTTGAATGGGTTTGTCTCTTTTAGTGCAGTTCCTATTAATAGGCTTTGCTTCTCGCACTTSTGTTGTAATTCTGGTTTAACAACATTTATCAGTAGATCACTGCAGGGTCTTTAATGATTATAGTTGCTGAAGCTGATAGTATGAGACTATTAAATAAGCTCCAATTACTTCCCATTTATTTGTGTTGCTTTTTCCCCTCTGAGAAACAAAATGTAATCCTGAAGTTCATTATTATTCTTCGCATTGTACATCTAAATAGATTTTCTACCTAATTAAAGCTGAATGCGTTTGTGCTAAACTGACCGTATTTTACAAGGATTTTTTTGTTTGTTTATACATGCAGGGGTCTTTGCCTCCTACCATCCATATTTTAATTATGTTTGTTTCAATAGCTGTCACAGATCCTATTATTTATTTCAGGAATTTACCCTGGGCTGCTTGAGATTGTTAAGACTTGAATTGGAACAGTCCTGCAGATCAGTGGAGTTGGCATCTAGTTAATAGCAAGTTATCGGGAAGTAATTTCAAGTCTTTACTATGGCCTTTAAAGATGTAAAATGTATATTGGCTGAATTATAGATGAAAGGAAGATAGATCAAAGCAAAGGAGCTCGGATTAGTCATGCTTTTTACAATAGGTTGGGTCACAATAGATTGAGAGGAGGGGTTAATAAAATAAAATCACTTTCAGGGAGTTGAAGATTATAAACTGTTTGGCTGGTAATGTGTGTTAGGGGTGGTAATCATGTTTGTATTCTGCAGACATTCAAATGATTGAGCTCTAGTCAAAAATATTTTATATTTTATTATGTGCAATTTTATAAAATGATCTCTCTCTGGGGTACCCTTGTCAATTAATTAAGCACTACAATTTCATAATAATTAATAACTCAGAACATGACGTTTTCCTCTCAGCATTAAAATAACGGGCTGTAAGAAGAAATATTGGGATATGCCACTCTTGGCCATTCCCTCTTAACTCACATCCTACTTCCAGCCTCAGCCCTTCTTAAATATCCACTGAAATGCCTTGGTGCTGGCCTGCTAGGGCAACGGATTGAGGATGATCAGTGCTTCCCTAGAAGCCCTGTTTTGTAATATCAAGCCAGTCTGTCCTCACCTCTTTCCTGAGTTTTGCAGTGAAATTAAAAGATGCGGTTAAATTGAAACAAGTCCAGGAGGCTTAAAAATACTATTAAATACTCCAGGACAGTTTATCAAAGTGAATGGTGAGATGAAGTGTTGTTGATCCATGGAGCTGTGGGTCTGGTTTGCCTGAACTGAAAGGCACYCTAAATTCGGAGGAGGGAACCATTTAAAAAAAAAGAAGTGTATCCCAGCCTGCTTCTGTGTGCAGCTAATGCAGATGTTACGAGGAGGGACCATTGCCCAAAGCCAGGGCCGCAGCAGCAGTGCGTCCGTCCTGAGCCTGGCACCAAGAGACCAAGGGTTGTCCCCAAGGGATACGGTCGGTACCGGCATCCAAGTTACTGCTGAGTCAAGACCCATGGCGTGGTGAGTAAGGCTGACTAGTCTATGGTGCCTTACCTATGTTCAGCTTTTCCTGAAAAGTTTGAATTGGCAGAAAACAAAGCTGTTATTTGTAAACTACAGATAAAATATGGATATGTGCTGGTCTGTCTAATAATATTCGGCACTTTTTAATAACCAGATGAACACTGGAAATGACTGTTAATATAAAATGAGTGTTCATTCACTTAATGTGCTAAGCTAGAGGAAATGTGAAAATGTTTCCTCTCTTGAGGGGTGCAATATTGTTTTAATTTCAGAGTAATTTATATTAGGAAGTTGCACATTAGGATCACACATGAAGGATCACACATCCTTCATCTTTACTGACTTTCAAGTACAAATTTAATATATTTGCATTTCCACCTTTTGTATCTCTCCCGTTATATTATTTCTCACAAAGCGTGTCTCATACATCTTAAGCCAGTGACAGTTATTAAAGTACAATGTCCTTATTGCAGGGAAACAGAAAAACACATGGAAGAAGCTAACTCCATTAACATCTACTGTCTTCTCTCCGTCTGCTCCCTTTGGCTGTGCTCGTGCCCAACCTACCAACGTACTAATTTTCCAACAGTCTCGTGACATATGAACCATTTCTTTGAGGTTCACAGTTTCTTGCTTGTTCTGMTTGAGCAGCAGCCGATACTGCAGTCCTGCCTGCAAAGTCAGGTCGGCAGCTCTGTGTTTGGCACATGGGTGCGATAGGATGGGCAACGATAGGATGAGCACGAGGCCCAGCACTGACCATCGTGGCAGGACGGGGACTGCAGGTTTTGCCCTGTAATGGAGGGGAAGATGTGTTCTTGTTCTTGGACCCTCCAAGCAGAGGGATGGAAGGAGGCTGGTCCCTGTGGCTTCCTTAGGAATCGCCTGCTGGGACTGGCCTTGGGAAACTCCGTGTTTTGCCATCTACAGCCCCGAGTGGAACAGGCCATCTTGTGAAGTTTCTTTGGAAAAATGAGYCTTGGATGTGGTGCGCTCATGTTGCACCTCTCCAGGGTGTGCAGAGCCTGCAGGGAGGGCTGCAGCTCTCGAGCGCTCGAAGATCAGAGCACACAAGGATGTGATCCAGGAGCAGCCCCTGCCCGGGACAGTGCCATTGACTGTCACCTATGGCAGCTGGAAGGTGTTGTTCTGGAGCAGTGAACTAACAGGAGCTCCATACAGGGACCTTGCAGTGAATAACTTCTGGGATGGTAGTGTTTCCTCATTAGGAGGAGAAGCTCTGCACCACCCAGCGCACACCCTGTGAAGGTCAGTGCATGTTCTTCTTGCCTGCCCTAGGGACCGGGCTTTGCTCTGCCTCTCTTTGCCAAGTCACCTCAGCAGGAGCCATCTAGTGGCATGAAATTCTCAGTCAATTGCAGCAGAAGGCCCCAGGAGGATGGGCTCTCCCTAGTGAACTGGAAATTGTTGGGGTCCCCATTTGTACAGGGAGCTGTGAGACAGCTCCTGAGCTGCCACAGACTGCCTTACCTTGTGGTCCTCGAAGTCAGAGTCAGGCCTCTGGTGCTCCCTTCTCTGCTGGTTGATATGCACATTAGGTTATCTCTGAAAACAGATTTCAGATTCGTCAAGGGTTGGCTTTTTGCATACTGCAAAAATTGGCATTTAAGCCACCTCATCCTGGCTGTTGTGTGTGGCCCTCTTTGTATTCATAGTCTGGAGTTATTTGGGTTCATTCCCATGCCTTCACATAGGATAGTCTAGTCTTACAACTGGATACCTTGCAGAGTACATGCTAGCTTACTGAAGCTGTATTTGTGATACTGGAGTTATGGTCCTCTTCTGCTCTCTAGCACACAGGCTCTGCAAGCCAAACTGCTGTTGGGCAAACAACAGCTCTCAGCAGGCCAAACCCAGATGCACGTTCGTGTCTGAATACACTCGGCTTCRCTGTGAATGTATGTGACGTGGTCACGTATAGCCAGTGCCTTGCAGGTTTGGAGGCGCTGGGTGTGCAATGCAGCCAAGCTTTCCGGAGGGTAGCAGACCAGTTAAAATCCTGTGTCACTAGAGGTGGCTGTAGAGGTCTTCCAAATCCATATGTTTGTGCCAAGTATCATCAGTGGCAGCTGCTGTTAGGCTTTGTCCTAGCTTTCAGTATCGATTTATTCCACAGTCTTCTCAGTGGGCGTCGAAGGTTCTGCATCCCTGTCCCACCACRCGCCAGGCCTGCTCCCTGACGTAGACGAGACTCGGAATTGGCCAAGTTCACCGCCCTTGTGCCTCAGACTTAACTATAGAAGTTGTGGCTAAGGTGCTTCTGCTTTGTATCTGTCATGCAWTTTGTATGATGGCTATTTTGATTAAATATACTGCTGAAGATAGGAGAATTAAAAGCTGTGCATTCACCATTAAGCAGATTTTGGAGCAAGTTCAGACTTTGATTATGTGTAATAGCTCTGAGTTGAAAATGTTATTTTTTTTAATAATGTTATATTGTTATTTTTAGTATCAATGGTAATYGGGATGTAATTGGCAATGATTTCATGCACACTCCTGAGGACAGAATGTTCTTTCCCAGCCTGGGAGTATTTTGCAGCGAATACTGTTTACTTGCTGTTACTGAATTGCTGTACACAGACACACACATGCACATGGAGAGGGGCCCCACAACCATTGAACTCTCCCTGCCAGCATTATTGCCATGCAGAACTTGGCCGTTAACGGCTCCACKTATCTTCCAGGACCAGGTAAAACGAAGACAGAAAATAACTATCAGTRGAAATCCTTCATTTAGGCCTGTGTGCGGTGGTAGACGTCCACATTGTGTCAGGCTTTAGCTTTGAAGTTTGGTGATGCATTTGCTGCTGAGAAGTGTAAAAGCTCTCCAAGGCTCCTTTATAAAAGCTATAAACAGGGTTTGCTTTTAAAATGTAGAAGAAATGCTTTGACCTGATTTTGCACTTTCATGCAAAAGTGGAAAGGCTTTTGCTGGCAACGGGAGCAGGAGTGGGTCATTTCTCAACTGAGCTACGGCCACTGCAATTTTAGCTGTTCACTTTGTCCCTGGAGGGAAGCTGGGCCATTCCAGCCTTGCAGGAGGAGGACATCTGCAATCAGGCACCAGGGACRTGTGGCCAGAAATCTAATAGAGCAGCACATCAAACCTGGATGCTGTTGGGTGCCAGGTCTGGTGTTCAAAACCAGTTACAATGAGTAATTTTTACAGGGTAGCCCTCTGAAATGAGCAGGGTTTGGGGAGAACCTCTTCAGGTCTGTGTTCACATCCAGAAAGGACTCTGCTGCAAAGCCCCAAACAATGCTTTTCAAGGTGACTTCTTTGTGCGTTTTGTGAGTGAGATTAAGTCTGTACAACAACAAAAATAGCAGTGTTAGGTATTGGCATGGAAAATACTGCTTTAATCTTTAATCTTGGATATATGCAGGCAACATTAATAGACTCTGTGCTTCTAATTTGGCTTCATGTTTTTTATATAATTTTTCATTTTTCTCATTGTACTTGATGTCCTTTGGAAGCGCAGAGGGAAGGTGCCGCTCACAAACAGCTAGGCACGAGCTGCGCAGGTGACCCGTCCTGTAGCGAGCCCACGGACGTGCATCTGTGGCACTGTCGGAGTGGGGAACCCCAGGATCAGGACAGTGCTTCTCCGGGATGACTTTTTGTCCTGATTTCAGTCTTACAGATGTCCCTAGCATACAAGGTTTGCAATTAACCCAGCACTRTAAGTGCTGCAGAGCAAAGGAAACCCTTCTTCAGAAGGTCAGATGTCCTGCCTGTGTTTGTACCCCTGGACTTTACACATGAGCCCAGTTTATCATTAGCAGCTGCTGATGCTCTAATCCTGACTACTGAGCTTTAATTTGTCCTATATTGCAAATTGTTTAAGTTCTGCTGTCGTACCAGGCTCCTATTTTGAAATCATTATGCAATACAAATAACTCTTTGCTTTAGTAAAAGGTGATGAAGGAGAAATGAAGGATTAAATCCAGGAAAATGGAAGAGTCTGGTTTGGGAGAACTTAACGTTTGCATCGGCAGGTGTGGGATTACTGGACCCCAAAAGGCTCAAATTTGAGTATCCTTCCAAGCAAGTATTTATTGGATACTCTTTTATTTTTCAATGTATATGTGTAGCTTTGATTTGTTTGTGCTAGTGTTGTGCTTTATTTTTAGTCCCTGCTTCTCCAAAGAGGACATCTCAAAGGACATTTAATGACCCGTTTAAGACTCATTTAATGTCCTTTGTGCTAATGAGCTTCCATGGTGTTCCCTATCCCTCCTGGCACTGAGGAGTTAATGCAGAGCTTAGTTTTGTGTCTTGTCTTTGAAGCATTTTGGATGTGTTTGTCTTTTCCAAGTCCGGAGTGTAGCCTGGAAAAGCAGAGGGGGAAAGCACTTGAAGGGGAAGGTAGTTAAGAGGTGAACTGTGCACCAGGAAAGCTTTTGTTGACTTGGCCTCTTCCTCTTGAGGCTTCATCAGGGCTTCCTGCGAGGATGCAGGATGCGCGCGGGGAACCCGGTGCCTAAGCGGCGCCTCCACGTGGCCTGTGGTACACGGGGAACAGCCCCTGACCGAGCAAGGCGGGACGGCAACGGGCCCACGGGTCCGTCCCAGCGAGGTTCGCATGGGGTAGGAGGCGAAGCCTGGAGCACAGCGGCATGTTTCCTGTGTGGAAGCTAGGGCAGATCCATATTTGTAGTGGGGGGGAAACACTGCCAAGACAAACACTGGCAAAAATCTCCTCTTTGCCTTCTCCTTGATCCAGCTGTACAGGCTGGATTGCTTTATTTCTTCTTAATGTAAAGTGTTAAGAGAATTTCTTTTTTTCCCTCTCTTTTTTTAACTTAAAATCATTTAGCAAGAGTCAGACAGTGAGCAGGAATGTTGCCAAGATATACAGAAATATCCTATCGCAGCGCTGCCTTTGGAGACCTTGGAAAGACTTTAATGAAAAAGACAGATTTTTTTCCCATCGTTGTGTCTAGGTATTTTGGCCCTAAGTATTGCATGATGGAATGCTCCAATTACAGACAAAAAGTGCTTTGAACTGTGTTAAAGATGAAACCTGACCATGGGGATGCTTTGGATTACTGCAAAGTGGTCTCCCAGTAGCTCTCCTGCCCGCTGCTGCTGTGGAAGCTCAGCAAATAAATGTTCTCACTTGCTCTTTCTTGTCCTTCTTCATATTTCACAGGCTTAAACTGTTAAARTTCAAGGACTCCGTGTAGGAAATAAGTCCTGCACAGGCTGTGCAGGAGCCATAGCATTTATTTTACTGGAATTAAGAACATCTTGGATGCCTCTGTATTCAGGTGCCATCTAATCAGAAGAGGAAACAATTAGGAAGGAAGGAAGGAAGGAAGGAAGGAAGGAGCCTCTTGTTGATTAGTTTTAGAGAGGTGCCCTCAGTTAGCTCTTGTCATCTGGATGCTGTTTCGGTGGCCTTCTCATAAGCAAGAGCCTGTGAGCAAATGGTAATAGTTGCAGAAATGTTAGTAGTTGCAGAATTAAGGGGCCKTGTGTATGTGTAAAGACAACCAGAAGGCTGCAGGCCCAAACTGTGCAGTGCTACCTCAGGGACAGGAGCGGCTCTGGCTGCTCCTCTGCCTGTCTGCACCCAGTTGCATCAAACCTTGTGTCTCATTTAATTATTGTCACGTTTATCCATGCTGCCACCCCAGATATCTCTGCTCCTGCCTGCCTCAGTAGGCTGGGTAGCACTTGCTGTCATTAACAAAAGCAAACAGTGCATGTGTGCAAATACATATATATACGTTTGCAGTCTGTGTAATTTAAATTAGGCAAACAATTGTAAGTATAGCATGGTGAATCTGCTRTTCATTAAACTTGCCTCAAAAGGGCAGGATGCATCAGCAGTCGCCCTCACTCCTTAGGGACCCAGCTGCTCTTGTCGACGTGGCTGTATGTGCTGGAGGAGCTGGACCTGCCCTCGCCAGCAGTTTCCATCCAAGCCTGGACTTGATGGAAAATTCTCGTTTGGTCTGGAAATAGTAATATGTCATTTCCTGAAACAGGCTCGGGGTTTATTGATTCCCTTCCCACCAGCCTGCAGCCCCTATCCCAGCACTGCTGTTGCCATTAGCTGATTTTCATTTGCTCTGACTGTGCCCATAGTTGAACAAGAGCAGAGGACATTTTGTATTTAATTATTTGATGAKGAGAGAAAAGTGAATTCCAGCACCAGCTTGGAAGAAATGTAACAGTGGAACGAACAGAGCTGAGGTACTGTGTGTCTGCAGATCCAAGATCATCATACAAAGTACATTAAAACAAAGCAAGTCAAAATGTACAACTGGCAGAGCAACCTCTGGCGCTGGAGTTGTTTGAGAACAAGGAAGCCCGCCAGCCAGCAAACCTCGCAAATAACAGCCCATTGCTCGCGCATGAACCTCGGTTACAGATGTTCTGGGTGTGCTCTTAGTAAACTTTACCTTTGCCTCGCTCTTTGGGCTGTGGGACAGCTTGCGGGGGAGCATCTCTCTTCCTTTCCATGGCAKAGTTTATGCATTCACTGTTATTTATAGATGCAGATAGGAGCTAAGTAAAGGCAGCTGAATTGTCCAAAAATGCCATCTTTTTCACCTTTAAAAAGAAAAAAAAAATGAATTTGAGTTTATGTGCTCTTTCTGCCCTTAAAAATTAGGAAGATCCGAAGATCCTTTTTTTAAGTGGTTCATCCAAAATGAAAATATTTGGTTTGAAAAATGTTAGGAATTTTGGAGAGAAAGGCTCTGGCTGTGCCTCTGCGCCTGACAGCTACAGCTACCTGCTGGCTGCAAATATTCATGGAGGGAGAATCGCTTCAGTCACTCGCAGAGCTGCATCTTTTAGTGAATAAACTGTTCAAACATTTCTCATTGCCAGGCCGCCGGGGTCAAAGCGCTATCGCCCCACTGGTGACTTTGCCGAAGTCATTATCACAGCCTCTTTGGTCTGTAAAATACGACTGCTAAGTCGCTCTGCGGTCTGCTTGAAGAGGTGTRAGAAACAATTAGCAAGTGTTCACAAAATGATTTGAGTAAGAGATGCTGCGAATTGCTGCCSTCATTCATCATTAGGGGATGCTGTCATCTGCCACACTCTGATTTTGGGTATTAGGTGTATTCATGAGTGGAAGGAAAACACGACAGTGCTATCAATATTTATAGCCCCATCTCCTGGTATTTTAATGATAATTCTCCCTTGCATTCATTGGCTGTTGATCACTTTAAAAAAAAAAACATATTACTGCCCATTCTTTAGGTCTAAAAAATTTGTGCTCTGCTGTGGCAGGCGGTCAGACCGGGCCCCATCTGGGGCTGCACTGCACATGCCAGTGCCTTGAGCTTCCCTCTTTCACAGTTTTCCTCAAGCACATCAGGCCTGGCCTGGCCTGGTGTGACGGAGCTTTTGTCCCTCTGCCTGCAGAAACTCGCACACAAAAGCAGACCACGGGGATACTTGGATAAATCACGTAAACGTGTCTCTCTTACAGGCATGGCAGCTCTTTCTGAGTTTAATAAATGTGTTTGGAGACGATTCAGCTCTCCAAAGAAAAGCAGGGGAAGAGCAGCTGACCCGAGCTGGGATGGCTCAGCTGCTGGAAAGTGTTGGAGGACCTGCTCTTGCCCCATTAAAGTCTGTATCACTTTTCCCATTGATTTCAGTGGTGTCAGGGTAAACCTTCCTTTTAATAATTGCTCACAACCTGAGTAAAATGTCCCTGTTCAGTCTTCTACCAAAGTGGGATGTGAGAATGAGTGTCAAACCAGCACTGCTAATAGAAYAGGTTTCATGGGATGGTTGCCTGCATTGACTCTGCCAGCTCAGAAGGCCTTTTGCAGCCCCAGCTTCCTCTTATGAGTTCTCGTGTGTGTGTTCCAGATATCTTCATTTGTAACTGATTTATGTTTTTGTGTAAGAAATGTTTATAATGCATGGGATATGTCTACTTTTAGTAAGCTGAATATAATTTTTCTCCTCATTTATAGGATGGCTATTTTTCCCACCGACCGAAGGAGAAAATGCGGACAGACAGCAATAATGAAAATTCAGTCCCCAAGGACTTTGAAAACATTGATAACAGTAACTTTGCTCCCAGGACTCAGAGGCAAAAACACCAGACTGAGCTGGTGAAAAAAACCCTTAGCAAGCAAAAGGAGCACTTGAGAAAGAAACTGGAAGAGGAAAAAGTGAAAGAGAACTCACTGTTGGGGAAGAGCTCAAATGAAGTGGTGCAATTTGGTGATCGTCCTGGAAAAAACAGTAGCCACAACAATCTGAAGGACATTCACAGGTCTCCCAGACAGCATCATTTCAAAAAAGTTGGGAACAGCTCCCCTGAACTGAGATATGACCAACCTCTGAAGTGCGAGATAACGGGCAAAGAGGCGATCTCGGCCATGTCCCGGGCTAAGTCTAAGCAGTGTCGACAGGAGATTGCCGAGATCTATTGTCAGCACAAGCACGGGAAGCTGATGCCGGAGAAGGTGACACGTTTCTGTGCRTTGGAGGGTAAGTTGGTACATGGTGAAGAAGAGGTGATGCAGTATCTCGGGGGGAGGATTGTATATATTTATAATACCCACTTGAAGGTAAAAATCAGCTTTAATGTGGGAATTCTAATGTGCTTTTGTGGTCTGTGAAATCRGGGGGAACATATGAAGATATTTTTGAAAGAGGATTATGTGGGTGTTACAGGATCCTTGTTAGATTCCTAATGAATGTTCTTGCCAGTTTTTTTCTGATAGATTATTATTGTATAGCTTCATTTAACTTTGTGACGCTACTTGTATTTCTTTTAGATAGCAGTGACATTTAATCTACAAACACAGATAAATGTTTGTGGTGCAGGTACATGTCCTGTTACTCCACAGAGGGGTCTGCTTTTTGGAGTGAAGGATGAATTCTGGGGTCTTCTGCTAGCTGATAATGAATAATATTGCTGTTCTCTATATAACCATTTCTTATGTTCCTACAATGTCTGGCGCAATGGAGTCATAGCTAGTAATAGGAGTCACTAAGCATTTTGGTAACACAGATAACTAGCATAAGTTTGTAGTTTTTTTCTTTTTGAAAAGCATGAAGAAATCTGATTTTGTGGCCCACTTCTGGTTTTCATGTTCCTCAATCAGCAAAAGTGATTTCCAAAATGACTAGTGTAGACAGTCAGTTCTCATTCATCAGCAAGCCAAGCTTCGGTCTGTTGCTTTTGATTTCTCAGTGCAGTCAGATTTACAGGGTACCTCACAGTTTTGTTTTTGGTTTGCGTGTGTGTGATGCGCTTGTGTCAGGAAGTGTTTCAAATGCCACATTGAGCTGTAAGCTTCCTCTGCACTAAAGTGCTTTTTTAACTATTCATCAAGTGATGAAAGTGGATATTGATCAAGAAACAGCGTGCCCTGCTGTTAGCCCATGTGTGTAAGGAGAGGAGGCACTTACGTTGTCTTTGCTGAGCACATGGAGTGCCTTTTACAAAGCCTTTTAATTTCCATGCTGCATGTTACCTTGGAGAACAGTATGAGTGTCCCATTCCTCACTCCAGTGCATCTGGTTCTCTCTATTGTGTTGTGTCTCTTTGGGTGGTTTTATTCTTTCCTTGTGATGGTAATACTGAAAAACATTAAACCAAGTGGCCCAGTTTTGGAAATCAGAGATTTAACAGAGCAGGTGGAAGACTTGAGGCTCTGTGGAAGCAGGGAGAAGGTGAAACAAGTAAAAGGGAAGATAAAAACGGAGACAAGATCAAACATCAATAGCTGTCTGAGCATCATGAGTACCCACGGGTGCTCCTGAGACCTCTCTGAGCAGGTCATGGGGAAAATCCACAGTCATAAACCATTTCTGGGTGTCCTGCCCTCCTCTTTAGCAGCAGGAAATTCAGCTGAGGTCCCATGGGAACACAGTGGTGCTCAGCACCTTGCAGACACTGCCTGACACCTTTGTAGGAGCAAGGATATCTCTCAATAATGTCATCAATGACAGAGACCTTATGGAGGTTAAATGAATGGTGTATGCACCTATGCAAGAGATACCCTGCAGAGAGCTGGGAGATGTGTTGTCATTTGTGTGGGCACACGCTTCAGCTACGTGCAGTTTTGCACGTGCCTTTGATTTCATTCCCTGCAGGTAATCTATCTCTCTGGGTGACTTTCCCATAAAATCAAAGGCTTTAAACAGCAACCTTCCTTAAAAGCAGACTTCTCTCCAGGAGTATGTCTCGCTTGTTATTTTAAGCACAGAATTACTCTTGTATGCTCTGCGGTCAAGATAGTAACATGTAGTTTTAGAACTAAGAAAATCTTCTCTTTAAAAAAGTGTCACCTTTTAACACTTGAAGCGTTTCAGCATGTGTTTAAATTGCATATTGGCATAGGAAAACACTAACCCACCAAGATGAGTAGAGAAATGATGTATTATCTAATGTGGTCTTATTTTAAAATATATATGAATTTAGTACTAATAAATTATGGATATTCACCATATACAAACTGTAAAAAGTCTGCTGCTGCAAGATTTCAGATTAGCAGGGTACTCCTGGAGTTTCAGTTATTTTAATCAGTGATGTGTAAAAAAACTTAGAACAATTTGGGAATATCTTAACCTAGTCAGGCAGATCCTTGTGGAAAATGTTGACTTTTCTTTGCCTCCAGGTTGTTTCCTCCTGCCCGTGCTGACAGCTGAAGTTACTGCTTCAGCAGACAGACTTTCYTGGCGCGAAAATCTTGCTCATCTAGTGCTAAATGCCTGTTGTTCTAGAGCAGATTTGGGACTTTTGCTCTGGGGACGTGAATGAGCAGCAGTGTTGGGCACTGGAACAGGAGAGGCTCATGCAGGAGGTGCCAGTGCAGCAGCACGGTGGGACTTGGAAACTCCCGAGGGGATTTGGGCTCCAGCGTCACAAATGTCTGCAGACAGGGCTACGCTGGAAGGCGTGCAGGAACCCCAGAGTGGTTCAGCAGGCCAAGCCCATTCTGCAGGACTGATCCCAGCTCAGCTGTTTCTCTGATTCAACTGAATCTTTCCTCATTTTTAAATAAAAGTTGGTAGGCTTACAGCCCTATATAAGACACRTTAAGCCTCAGTTTAACTGTGCCAAGGTCTAGGAAAGCACTAGATTGCTCCTCATTACAAAACACAAGTACTGATGGTGGGCACTTGCAGACAGCTGCTGCATCTCCTGTCAAAGATCTTTTCAACTYCAGATATCTCTAAAGAAGCTGAGCTTAAACAGCAAACGTTTGCTCTGCTTAAGCAGCAAGGGTTCCTCTGGGGAGAAAAGAGAACCCTTTGGCAGCAGTGCTGGCTGTGGGGAAGGTGGACGACTTACCAGTGGTTGCATCTAGAAAAGTGCATGTTGTTTGTCAGCAAGACTCAGTCATCCAGGGCCTCTGAGTCCAAGTATTTAGCATGCGAGTGCTATTCCTTTCAGTTTGGTTTGAGAGGGAAAAAAAATCTGTTTTCAGCAGAGCTGTGAAGTTTAAATATTTATTCATTGGAGAAGCACATTCATCCATTATCCCAATGTATAAACATGTCCCCAGTGCTATGGTTTTCCATTGAGATGTCATTCAGCATTTAATCCCCTTGGATCCAGTCTCAGCTGTTCAAAGCCACGAAGTTGCTAAGTGTAGCTATCAATCACAGACATGACTCCTTCCAGCTGGATTGTCATAAATGTTAAGTGATACATTCATCTGAGTGGCCATCAACAGGAACAGGATCTTACAAGTTCTCTCGTTTTTCTTTCAAGTATTCCATTATTTCCATAGGGAAGAAGCAAAGAAAGTAACTGTCTTCAAGAGTATAAAGCCCAGGCTTGTAGCAGTGYTGTGTTTGCTACTTGTCTGCAGGGAAAGCATTGTCTCCATGAGAATGGAG
Organism: Nothoprocta perdicaria; assembly: GCF_003342845.1. Classification (NCBI taxonomy): domain Eukaryota; kingdom Metazoa; phylum Chordata; class Aves; order Tinamiformes; family Tinamidae; genus Nothoprocta; species Nothoprocta perdicaria. Next base: position 7,859,862 of record NW_020454316.1, on the reverse strand, counting down.
GAGATGGGCTGCAGTCCCCTGAAGACCTTGCAGAGAGAGCAAGAAATAGGAACTTTCCTGTTACCCGAATTGCAGAGCCTCTGTAAGGCCACGTTTCTACATGAGCYAGGCTTTAGGGGCAGTCTTGCTTGAAGTTGTGTCTGAGATCAGGGCAACAGACAGCTTGCAGTCACTGCAGACTTTCAAGGGAGTTTTGGGGTTTTATAGGAGTGTATTTTGAGGGGAATTCTTAAGGATAAGAATGCAGTGAATGAAGTAGATTAGCGCGTGGTTAGATGAGGAAAGGACAAATCCAGAACTGCACAGAGTGTGGAGAGAAAGACAGCATTTGGGGGAGGCCAGCTTAAAGTTCGGTTCTCTTTGTGAAGATAAGTGACACGTGCTTGTGAGTGGACAAGGCAGTAGACCGTCCTTGCTGAGGCCATCTCCTTTCTGGCCCGCCGTAGGCCGCAAGCTGCTTCCCCTGGTGTACCAGAGGTCATTGCTCACCATAGCTGTTGGTGGGCTTGGATAAGCCCTTTTCTTTCCCTTTCTTCACCCTTCTCTATGGCAGATGTCCTGGAAACAATCAGACGTTTAAATGCTAATTCTTGGCTCCAGACTAAGTTTCACTCTGTACTGAGTTAAACCTTCCTCCTTGACAAGGCACAGCTGACCCGGMCTGTGCTGCTGCACCCCCAGCATTCCATGTAGCATGGGAAGAGTCACAGAATCACAGATATTCAAGGTTGGAAGGGACCTCTAGAGATCACTGGGATGGTCACTACGGCTCCAAGTGCCGCGGTCACTGCACACGTTGTAGTTCAGGACAGTGCTGTCACTTACRTGGCTCCCCATAGGTACAGGATGGGAAAGCTGTGACTCTTGCTTGCAGATCCTCCTTCCTCAAAGAGAAATGTGCAGCTTCTGACCCGCTGGTTGGGTTCGGCCCTTGCGTTCCCAGCCTTTTGCTCCCATGTGGATCTGGGCAGTTGGCAGTGTGGAGTCCCTTGWGCTGCAAGTTTGCTGAGACGCAGCCCGGTTCCTCCTCAGTCCCTGGCACCCGGCCCGTGAGTCACGCCAGGCATGGCGCCAAATGGGATCTAAATCACTCGCTCTCTGGGCCAGCTTCTCCAGGCTGCCATATCCCCAAGGGAGGCTCTGGCTCAGTTCCTGTCATTAATTACCAAACTGGTTTATGCTTGACCCAGATCCATGATCCTAGAGACACCAAAACACATATAACTTTTTTTTTTTTTTTTTGAGGACTCTTCTGATGTGTAGTTCTGGCCAAAGAAAAACACCTACAAAAGCAGAGAGCCTCAAGTAAACCTGATTTATTTCACTTTGATTCTTCTGTTGTCTTTTCCTTATTTATAAATCAAACAGGTTATTTGCTATCTTCATCCCTGTGGGGTAAACCCAGCTCATAAATAAGGTAGAAGAATAATCAGGCTACCCTGATTCCACAACATTCATCAGCACTGAAAGAGTTCCTTGCAGCTTAGACGGCTTTCTGCCAGGTTTCTTATTGATGGTAACGCTGCTCTGTCGCACCAAGGCAAGAGGTCTCAGTCTGCCACAGGCTGCTGAGGAGAAAATGTGCCAGTTTCTTTAGGTAGGCACAGTCGCCATAGGACAGAAATATACTGTATACTGAGTAATACACACAGGTAATAGTGAACTGTGCATCTATAAAGTTTGTATTTGAATATTCAAAGCACTGAACAGAAGGGGGTAGAATTTGCAAGAGGAGAGAAGGTAAGGTAGGGAGAGAGGATAAGCCAAATATTATGGAGCGGAGCAGAGCAAATGAGAGAGATCACTAAATAGTTTGAAAATAGTGGGGGCTGTAACTAGGCAAATACAGACTGCCGCCTGCTGCCTCGGGGGGTGTGTGTGAATCTGTGAGTTATGCACACAGCGACAAATAAATCTGTGGCTTTGTTTAGCTTTCATAATTTTGACAGTGCTCTCTTGCTTTCATTGGATTTGATCTAAATGCTAAAGAACATTGGACTCATAACTCATCTTTTCTTCCTGGTTTCAGGATTCCTGATTACAGTGGTGGCTGTTGCTATTTTGTGTCTTTAATCTGCTAGCCGGTGTGACACAAGGGCTGTGTGCTGTATCCACCGCTCAGGAAGCCTGTAAGAGTCGCGGCACGTGCGGACCAGACAGCATTTTAATTTGCGGCACCACAGATGACTCTGGTGTGATAAATTCACTGTGAGCAGACTAATTGCAAAATAACACTAATTGAGTAGTTATCAATGAACAACATCCAGTGGAACAAAACTGAGTACAATTAATAGCATTTAAGCTGTGCACTGTTGTTCTGTGGAATGCTAGGATGTAATTACACCATGTACCATGTCTGTCCTGGAAATTCTACTTCCAGCACTTACTTCTTTGTAAAGAGCAATTTCAAGACTTGGTACTTTCTTGTTAGGCTTATGAAATAACTGGTCTGAATATCTTCTCCCTATACATATGTGAAAGATACAGCTGCAGTGTTTTGAGGAGAGGAGGTGGACACGGCTAGAAGATGGGTGAGTTTGTGACAGTGCAGGGATTTGGCCTACAAAAAGAAAGGTCTGGCTCTGTCTACACTGTCTAGTATCAGCTTTTCTTATATGAGGAAAAAATATCATGAAAAAGCATGGGTAGTAACTATGGGGTGTCTGTGATGAATCGTTTTCTCTGGATACGAATAATGTGATAAATCCTTCTCTCTGCATACAAATAATTCCTGGGACATCTGCAAGTGTGTGAGTGGGGGAGTGAGAACAGACCGAGGTCCCACCGCTCCCCACGTGGTGCTATCGCTGTCCAGCCCTCTGTGGCTTCTTGTCTCTGAYGGGCTAGGACAGAACACAGGAGCAAGAACATCTTGGCATATTGCACCTTGAGGAAACGCTCAGAGCAACCCACGAAGCAAAAAGGGAGGCCAAAAAGAGCTGAAAAAATTATAGTCAGCAGCCCTGGTTCCCACCAAACCAGCGTTTTAGCAAAATGCTGCTGTCTTAYCGAGCACTTGAGAGGGAACAAGTGTGGGAGAGGATAATGACTAAGTGTGTCCTGGCCATAACCCTCCTGGGAAAAGAGCGTGAGGGTAGTAGAAGCTTAGTGACTATTTTGATAAAGATTATAGTGTATGTACAGAGATGAAAGAAAAATGCTTGAGTCATTACTAGTACTCTCCTGTGATCCTGAAACATGTGTGGAGAGAGGGGGGAAAAAAGATTGAAAAGTAAATGTAACTAGAGGAGAGTGGTTGGTGCAATGGTGTGAGCTGGTAGGGTTTGAAAAAAGACTGTAGGAGACCTGGAGAGCTGTGCTGACCATATGGTTAGTTTCATGTGAAAGAGATGTTGGGCCTCTGGAGTGGATTCAGTACTGTGATGTTAGTGAGAAGATCTTTAAATGGAAATACAGCATCTTAGTTCATCTATTTTTGTTCAGTGCTAAGCTAGGGGCTTTCCAGTGTAAATGCATGGTAGTGCTGAGCTAATCTGGAGGTAAGGTCTGAGGATCCACCTCCATGTTCTCCTGTGACTGCAGCCACAACAATACAACATCAGGGCAGCGTAGTTACATACTCAGTGTAAACAAGCAGCAGCAACAGATAGCAGTAACCACTTCATTTTAGGCACCTGAGGGCTGACTTGACAGAAATTGAGCCCTGCATTGCACTCTGAGTAATGGGAAAGTAACACAGGCTTTTCACAGGACCCCATATTTTCTGTACTGCCATTCTGGGAACAGGGAGGAGGGCTGTGTCCCAGGATCCCGCTCTGGCTGGGGCTCAAGGCAGTGACAGTTTGCTGTCGAGTCGGTGGCAATCACTGCATTTCTTTTAAAAGAATCAGCGGGGGAAGGAAAGTCTCGACATTTAATTTCCTTCTAGGCTGGGGCAAAGGATTTTCCTCCTTGTGGATTCTTGAAACTGATGCCTTAACTATTTACAGTATTTGCAGGATTAGGAATATAGTTGAAGGTTGAACTTTCAGTTTTTGAAAGATTACATTTATTTGATGCTTTTCAAGTTTCACTGGCCTTTATGAAACCAGCAGCTGTTTTGTAGTCACCTTCCTTGGAAACGAGGAAGTAGTAGTTTTAAGGGAATTACTCCCAATTAAAATGCCTTGTCTAGGCACAAAGCCAATCTGACAGAAGGTTATAATACCATTTTAAGACTCCAAAACATAATTTAGCTGTTTCTGTCTGAAATATTTCTTTCATTGAATGTAGTTTTAGAACACTAGACTTTTTCCACTCCAAATAATAGTGGCATGTATAGAAAAAGCAAATGACAAGAATCTCTAGCTGAACAACTTTAAAAAAGATGTTGAAATTGCTTAATGTCTATTTAGTCTTCCAATAAATGTTCATCTTTGAGGGAGTATTAAAAGTGAATAGGCCGATTCACATCTCTCACTGTTGTAATGTCCTTGAAAGGTCACTGATTAATCATCTAGTAGTGAAACTTATTCTTGATTGACACCTTTGTAGGGAGGAAGAGAATACTCCCACCCCCCAATATATCTTCGTTTATCACCATCAGGCTTTAATACACATTAAACTATAAAGTATTGCATTTACAGTCTTAGTAACGAATTATTCCTGACAAAATCTTGGTTAAAGTGCTGATGGAAAAGTCAATGGCAAAAGTCCATCATTTTTGTTCTCTCACTTGCTCATCAGGCTCCAGGGAGGCCAAAGAATTTTTCAGTCTCTCCTCCTAGAGCTGGATGAAGCCAGATCATAACAACCATTTTTCATGTTAGGCACCCTCCTGTCAGCTCTTTTCCGGTGGATGTCTCCATGAGAATGGAGGGATTTTTAAGCCAGCAAGTAGAAATGTTGATTGATCAGTGTTGATTGATTCAAAATCTGTGTGCGTTTGTTGATAATAATTTTAGTGATTTTATTTGCTTTAAAATAATAAATTTCATAAATTTGTTTGGCAGGACTTAATCACTTGTTCCCTTTAGAACAGAATCTTCTCCATATTGCTGTTCTGGTGGCACCACACGTTCTTCAGCTGGCAGTGTTGCCTGTGTAATTTTGGCCATATTCCAGTGGTCATACTCCCCTACCACATCACCTTCTCCTGTGCTCTTACAGCTCCTGTGGGAGTTAAAATGTATAAACAAAGGCCATTCTGCCTGTTAAAGACCAACCCTGTCTGGACTGACGGGAGTGGGCAGATTTGTAGAAAACGTTGTCAGTGGGTGATATGTATTAAGCTTGTCAGGAAGCCTGTAAAGACTTGATTCAGACCTGGGCTCAAGTTTCTTATTTATCCTGACTGTCTGTACACTGGATCTCACAGAGACTATGTTTTGCAGGGACCATATGGATCTCCAGGCAATAAAACTTGGCAAAAACTTCAACTTGCACATTGTTATTAAAGCCAGTATGGATGCCACCTTAGAGCTATGCCTGGAGTTCAGAAACAAGCCTATGTCCTGATAAATCAAAAGGTTTTATGTAGATATCAAATTCTTTAGCTCACTTTATTCCCCAAAAAATCACTATCATAGAAAATACGTATTCTTACAGAAGGTCTCCTTTCTGACCCTGTCATATTGATATATTTGGCACCAGCTTTGTAAGTCTGAAAATAGAGTCTCTGTGGTGCCATAAAGATACCAAACTATTTTTGCATGAGTCAACTCTGAGCGCATCTACAGAGCTCCTCTTCCACTTTCTTCGTAATTCTTGCGGTTGCGAGTGTGCAGTTGTTCACATTAATGGCTGTTTGTCCTTGAGACGTGCTTGTCTTCAGCATTTATAGGTCTTGTCAGAGAACACCATGAAACAAAGCTGTGCCTCAGAAGGCTTCTTCTACAATCTAATTGCAAATTGCAGTAGGGAACTGAAATTCAAGACAGCCCTTCATGTAAAACTACTGAACTGGAGTTCAAGACAGCCCTTCATGTAACTAGACTATAATTGCTAATATAATTCTCTTTGTTGCATGGTGAACACTTTTGTTTTATGAAGACTTTCTTGCCCGAACTAACAAAATATTTTATTGTAGTCTTGATTCATTTTTATAACTCATTAAAACTTCTACCAGTGAGAATTCACCGTTGTGACTCTCTGGAAGTTGGAGCTCAAGCAATCTCACTGTTTACGCATCTGTGTTTTTAATTAGAAATGAAGGTTTCTGTCCAGCCAATGGATGTTATCGTGCAGTGGAGAGTTTTAAACCGTGCTGCTTTGAGCCTGGAAGCTGCTGTGTATGTTGTATATCACTGCTCCATAGTGTTCAACAGTAGCATGACTAACTAGAACCATACATTTCCATGTTCTCCAGCTATTTGTGGTCTGTGATTCATTCTGGGTAATTTACTGAATAGTAGGGAGCAAAAGGGAAATTTAAAAGAGAAATTTACTGCACTGTATGTTTTATTGACTTATATTTTCTCTCCGAGATGGGACCTGGGCATAGGGGCTCTGAAAGAATACCACTAAGTATCTCTAAATATCTTGGAAGACCTAGGTACAAATTCATTCTCTGTGTCTGAGTGAGTCATGGTCTTGGTTATTCAAAAATATTTTAAGTATTGCTCCTTTACAAAAAAGAGAACTGTATGGGAGAAACAAGCTTGACTCGGTTGCGCACCTTACTCCAGTAGGCAAAGGGCTGAACGAGGGGCAGGGCAGCTGCTGAGCTTGGGAACGTGGTTCCTCCAAGACCACAATGCCCACTGCATTGACCAGGCCTCAGCAGAAGGAGGCTCTGAGGAGCTGATGTGCAGTTTTGAGCAATTTACTGTGTTCTGCCAGGAGTTGCCAGAAGGCAAACTCAAGATTCCCATGAAGTATTAAAAGCCGAGTGGGCTAGGAGTTTRGCTGATATAGATCGCACTAACTTTGACCTCTCTTCAGTAACTACAACTGGCCCAAGTTTTTTTTTTCTTTTGCACTGCAGTATAGGAAAGATAATTAAAACATTCTCTCATGAATAGTGTTTTTTGTTTGTTTTTTGTTTTCCCCCTCAGTCTCACTATACCTCTCCACTCTTGCCATAGAAGTCTAGAACATATGWATTCACTGACATCATTTTGACTGCAAATTGCTTTACCTATCTAAAATCTCATGTGGCAATAAATATAACTCATCTTGGAAAGAGACTTTTATGGAAGAGTGTTTTTGCTGGCACATTCATTAGCAAATGTCAGAATAAAGGCTACTTTATTTATTTATTGAAAGGCAGCACCTCTGATGGCTCAAATGTCCAAGTTTCGACCTCTGATGATAAGTTTGCCAGCCAGTGTCAGCTTTGTTCCATGAGTSCCTCAAGGCAGAGCTCATTTTTACTCTTTAAACTATGAGTTCTTCAAGAATCTRAATGTGTCAAGTATCCGAGTCTTTTGCATTTCTGGGAAAATTGCAATTGCTAATTTTAGGTATCCAGGCTAATTCCAGTGGGATGCAATAAGATATCCCTTGGTGATTTACATTGGCAATGGATCAAACACTTAGTGAATTGATCTTAATAAGGTTTATCAGTTCATCTTAAAATCTATCCATGCATCTCTATCTGCTATTCTAAGATCAACAAGCCCAAAGAAGAAAATTTGTCTCCAACAGGTGCAAGCAAAGATGAAGAGGAGGAGTTGAGGGCTGGAGAAGTCTTTTACATGTCAGGGGAAGTTTATGCTCCTAAGTAAAGCAAATCTATCCRGTATTTTGGGGGCAAAAACAGTTTTGTGGCACTTCTATTTCGGGAAACGTTCTCCAAGCAGAGCCTTAAGAACAAGAGGGAGAAACTTTCCTGTCAGGCTCCCAGCAGACACTGTGAGGCTGCTCTGGCATTTTTTTTTCACTCAGTCAGTGGAAAAAGGGTACTGTTCCGACTTACCCACTACATGGATTTCCTTGATGACAAAGCCTGTTAAACTCATCTCCTCTTTTACTCTGGGAAGGGTGGAATTTAGCGCACAGGTTCTCGCATTTTCATTTCTCTGTCATTTTTAGCRAACATGGAGATGGGATTTATCTCTGCATCTGATGTTTCTTTTTTATCATTAAAGACTGCAGAGAAAAGGGAAGAAATAAGAGGAAAATCAGAGAGCCCCAATGCAAGCTTGAAATGGCTCAGAGAAATATACTGGAATCCATCCAAGCAGAAATCTCATTTAGAAAAGAAAAAAAAAAAAAGGTTCTCTTGTTGTCCGTATGAAGGAATAATATATTTTTCAAAGTCTACTTATTAGATTATCACCTAGAGATGAGATTAGTGACAGCGATCTTTAGAGAGCTCCTGACAAAAGAGTGACAGCAAGATTATTCTCCGTGTGGTGTATCGTAAAACCAACCGTGTAAGTGCATGCTTGGAAGGAAGCAGCTGGCAGCCACTGTGGAGACTTGGGTTTCGTTCCTTGGTACGTCACAGGTTTGGACCACTCTTAATGTCCCTCTCAAGTACAGACCAGGTATAAAAAGCCACCTTGCAAGTATATGCAGGAGGTGCATTTGGCATTATTCATGTTATCTTGATAGTTAAGTAGATTTTGCAGCCTGCTTATTAAAAGACATGGAAATGATTTTGTCTTAAAATAGTGGCAACTTATTCTCTGTYTTTTCAGAGAATTGGAGACTGATTATTTCTGCTGTAGAGGCCTGGGAGCAGCTCGATAGTAGCTTTCTCTCTTGATTCAGTAGTTATTGTCTGATGTTTATGAACAAAAGCAAATCCATCTCCTGTGTTTCAGAATGTCTAGACGTAGGTTTGTTTTTGAGTGCCATATATTTCGGAGACTGTCCTTTGTTGTATTTGGCTTTCATAGTAAATTTCCATAGGTAAAATGACAAAACAATAATTTTTCATTATGAACCAGCTATCCATGGAAGATTTGATTTAGATCTGAATTTATTACTCTATGGAATTGAAGGCAGTATTTAACATAATGTCAGCTATCTTGATATTAGAAAATTTTAATGGCCGTGCAATTTTATTCAACGATGAAGTGATTCCAGTTGTGTAGATGTGTCTAGCAATTTGATGTGTGGAGCCTTGAGACAAAAATTGGATAAACATGGAAAATGGTGATTTATTGGGGGAAGGTTGCAAAAAGCCTGCTTTGATATACCCTTTAACGTTAAATTATTTATCTAATGCAATCTCCTACACTTTTAGAAGTCTTTAAGTTGGCATTAAATTGATGTTTAAATCTTCACAGTCAGAAAGGCCCCATAACTCAAACTGATAAATATTTTCTAACGTATCAGGAGGAATAATGATCCATCTTAATATCGAAGAGTAGGAAAGATATTATTCTTTATATTTGCTATGAATCCCTGTTGAAGGATTGAGCCATAAACTAGAAAGGATTAAGATTAGGAGACAGAAAGAAATATTAGAAAGAAAAAGTAAAGTAGTAATTTGTCTTGGGAAATGAGTGCAAATTCTATTTGCCTTGAAAGGTGAGTAAAAATTCTCTTGATGGCTGAGCAGAATGGGGTTAGTTTGTGTTCACAAGCTGGCTGCCCTGGAAGGGGGCTCGCAAATCCTTCCAAAGGGCTGCTGGATCTTTCCTGAGAAAAGAGGAGGGCCACAAATATTTTGGCTGCCAAGATGCGTCAAGCATAACTACCGATAATTAAGCTGATGTGTGACTGATTGGTACTTGGAATATAGAAAATGAATGATGGATCAGTGGGATATCATCATGCAGCCTTGGAGAAGCTGGCAACAAGTGGCTCTTGGAAACGGCCCTCAGAGAGAATGGGTAAGCTTGACTCTATGCAAATAGTTATCAGAAAAGCCCTAGGTACCATGCAGGCTTTATGTCAAGTTTACCTAGTTAGARATACTTTACTTTTTTATTGCTCTCTGTGTAGAAGGCAGATGATGGAACCAGTAAGCACAGCTGAAGCTGCCCTTTTTCTGGCTTTGTGGCAGTTGAAACACTGAAAAGAAACAGTAGGCACAGTCAATCGAGTAAAAATAAGATTTCTGTGGAGACAGTAGCACCAACCTAGTGCAGACTGAGGAGTAGAGGGTCAGGTTTGTGTGTGCAGCAAGCAGGCACGAAGAGCAAGGGCGACAGTGCTTTGACAGGCGATCCATAGTACCTCTAGGGAAACCATTCCTAATGCGTGGAATAGAAATCCAGGAGAAGTGCTCATCAATGGAAAATGCAGTTTCCTTTCTGATTTGCTCTCAGCCAAAGATTCAGAAATTCAGTCATAGATGTTCTGAGGAATTCTTGATTTCATTGAATCTTTTCACCTCAAAAATTCATTGAATTTTGTTGAGGTGGAAATGAAAAAAAGTTATCCAGTGAACAAATAAGATCTCCAAATGAGTTTTCATCTCCAAGAATTGCAAATTTCTTTCAGCCAATATGTAAAAGTGCCCTGCACAAAGTTGCCCCAGTAAAGCTTCAAAAGATAATGAGTGTCCAAAATTAAAGCAAAACATGACAACCTGGCATCCCCCCAAACACTGATAAAGTATATTTCATCATGTGCATGGATCTGGATTAGAAATAATTTGAGATTTGACTTTTTTTATCATATCTGAAAACTGAGAATGATAATTATTAGCTGGCATGAATTGGTGGGGCTCCATTTGAGTAGAGCAGTGAACCTGACTGACACTGCGGCTTTCCTAAAGGGCCATCATGTTCCTGTCTATCTGTGCTGAGGCAAAATGCAGAAGTTCTTACATGACTTCAGATTAATTGAATTAAGCTAGAATGAGAACTGCATAATGCTGCAGACTAGTCACTTAGCACCCCTAAAATGCCAGGCTTCAAGGAGCTGTTAGCCCAGCGGGTCAGGCTCCCTATGGGGACTTGTTTTTTGCTTTGAGCACACAAACATACTTTTATGATTCATAATCATCTATAGAGAAAGTTAACTGTTATTTAAAATGCTCTGTTGGGAAGCATTGGTAGTTATTAATAATGCAKCAGCACAGCAAAAAAGGCAGGTAAAGATACAGTCAGAAGTATTGGCTGGGTGTCTGCTGCCTTCAAAAATGCATTTATGTCTCTGTTTCCCAAGGGTGAGTTCATCGGTCTGGGTTTGCTCTAGGGTTCTTTTGGCAGGCAGTTTCTTTATAAAATACTGAATGATGCATGAACATGGCCATTAATTAAAAGCAAATCTAAATGTATCTAATATGAAAAGCACATTAGCACTTGGGTAAGTTAAGAGCTAGAAGCTGACTCTTGAAATGAATTCAGTGCRTGGAACCTGTCATCAAGGACCCTGAGCACCTGAATTGAACATTCAATAACATCTTTGAAATGCACAAAATTTAAGGGTAAGAACTATAAAAAGAAAAAAAAAAATCTTTGRACTGCTGTTACATATTTACTAAAGGGAATTAGCAATGAAAGTATACAGATTATCTAACTAATGAGGTTTGCAGACAGTGGTGCCTCCCCTTTATTAGAGTACTGGTGAGGATTAACACCATGAACATCAATGTAAACCTGGTGCAGGGCTAATTAGAAYCAGACCAAGTGACCACTACTTATTTTGAAAGGAAAATTGATATGAACTACTTGGAGATTTCTTACATGCACTGCTGCTGTCAAAATTACCCCTCTGTCTCACAGGGCTGGACAGCAGTGTAGGTTAGGGAAGAATTTTCTCTCCCTTCCTCAGAGTTGAACTCTACTTAGCACTGTCTTGTTCGTGTTTTACTTTCTTGCTCATTACTGTATTTGTAATGCATCCTATTTTTGTGTGATAATGGGTAGTCTAGAAAACTTACTTGGTGTACGGGATTAAATATTAGTTCCTGCTGTCATGCTGATAATGAATTAGCTTTTTGAACTCTATCATGGTTCTCAGCAGACACATATATGATTAAAATGAACACAACTTGGATTTTATGTTAACGTGCAAATCTGCCTGTGGCAAAAGGTCTATATCCATTAGGGACTGGTATATAGGGCAGCGTAATTATAGGGTTAGATATAATGGTTATTTTAAAATATTTCTTTGTTTAGCATAATATTAACCCTTTCCGTACAGCCTAGCTTTTGCATTTAAGCCACATACTTAACAGAGTGATTCTTTTATAAGAGAACAGAACAAACTCTGTTCTCTTATAGGCACATTTCAAGTGCTGACTTTTTACTCTGTGAAAGTTGTCCTGTTGAGCATATCGCATTTGGTGTCATAATGCATTGAAATGGCTTACCTAAACAGTTATTTCAGAATGAGACGTTTTATACGTCTGCTTCATATGCTTCTGTGTTATTCTAAAAGATTTCCTTCTAAGGAGAGGCATTTCCAGTCCCAATTACTATTCTACAGGTGTGTTTTTTTCTGAGTTTCTTGTTTAACATTGAAGTTTCGTGGTAATGTTAAAAGTTCTTTCAACTAATGATAAAGTGAGAAAAAACAGACTTTTTCCTGACTCTAGAAATAAATGCTCAGACTGATGAGATAGGAAGACAACTCAACTGTGCTTTTTAAAATGAGGTTACAGCAAAAACAGCTGAATTGTAAAATGTGGCAGAATCTACTGAAGAACCATGACTTTGCCTGGGGAAAAGTAGGAAAGTTATATAGCATTGAAAACTCTTCTAAGCGTGCTCAACGGGCCAGTTCCTCGATATTTTTAACTGTGTTAATTAGACCCACAATCCTTGAGCACTGCAAGGGGCAGGACCAAAGCTTGCAGGTTTTCAGGAGGAAGATGTTACTGAGACCTGGGCAAAGGGACTGTCTCGCTAGGTTTTGCCCTTGCAGCCTTACTCTGCTGTGCACCAGAGGAAAGGGGACGAGAAAGTGGCCTGAAGACCAATGCCACTCTGCTTAACTAACCCCTGGGGAGTGAGTCTGAACAGAGTCTTGATAATTCTCTTAATGATATAAAGATAGTGGAAAACAAGTGCTAATTCAATGAAAGCGCAATTCAGTCATGTCTGAGTCTTTCGGTGAAAATGTGGCGCGGTTAGGGAAGCTCAGAGCTCATCTGTGTTTATATAGATGGAGACRTGCTAGGAGCCGACCGTGAGTGAAGCGCGCGGGGCCTGGCTCGGACGGGCTGATTYGCTTTTGATACCAATTTCACATTGTTGATTCTCCATTGATTTCAGATGACTGACTCCTGCTTCATAGCAGGAGATGAACTGAAATGAATTCGGCTGATGAATTAATATGAGATAGATTCCTACTATTCATTAATGATTCATCAATTCATTTTATTTATTATTTTMATTATTTATTATTAAATATTTAATAACATTTAATATTCATTTTATTTATTAGTTATTCATTTTATTTATTAATACTATTCATTAATTCCTCACCTTGAAATATATTTACTTTTATAATTAAAATCCTTCCTTGTTTTTTTAACTTTTAAGCTGTAAGAACTTCTTGATAGCCCAGAGCCAACCAGACGTGTTTGCAGCAGCAGCAGCGAATGGTGCCTGGAGTTGGAGCTCTAGATAGTTCCTCCTCCTTTAGTGCTATGGTTTGTACTCCTCTGTGCCTTGGGCCAGGGGTTACAGCTCTTGCTGATCCATCCCATGCCGATGGAGCTGCACTGCATCAGAGCAAATAGTGTTATTTGCAACAAACCAGCTGGTGCTTTTCCCCGGTCACTCTTCCCGTCTCTCCTCTTGCTAAGGATGTGCAGAGTATTAACTCTGGAAGGGTTGGTTGGCTTTGCTCCTCCTAGGCCTGATTTATGTGGTGCCGCTGAGGTGCCGTGCGCCCACAGCACTGCAGGTCACTTCAACCGGCCGCCAGCTGGGGAGTCTTGAAGTTGTCTCTGCTCTGCTCTGCCAGTATTTCTTATTTTCCCTGGTCTCTTTCTTTAAGTAAACATGTCATCTCACAGGCTGTGAGTTGTTTCTTATGTTTCACACTTTTTCATCTCCTAAATTAGTTTTGCTTAGCAGTTTTGTCGCCAGTTTGTGATTTTTCAGTCCCAGTTTACCACAAAAGCCAAGCTGTGAATGAAATGTTTAGCTTGAGCTCTTCRCTCCGGGCCCCGCTCTCCAAGCGGGGGGAGCTGAATTGCAACTCGAAGCAAACTTTTTTCCTTATACTTGCTGTTGTTACAAGGAGATCAGATAGGTTGTGTATGAGCAATTAGTTGGCAGGAAATAAAGACTATATTAGAAGATGATACTAATGAATTGCATGTGGAGTTTCAACTCACTCAATGTTACCTAATTTAAATGAGTAACTACTTGGATTTGTGCCTTTTTGGTGCGATGCTGCTTTGGCTGTGGAAGGTGCCATAGAGATTCACACCGACGGATGGTGCTGGCTCCTGCCGAGCTCCCAAAGCCCACGGAGCGGCTGCCCATGAGCTCCCGMGGGCAGAGCCGCCGCCAGGCCCGAGCCTGGCGTGCCAGGAATGCGGCGCCGGTCCCGCTCGCAGCGTGCGGCACTCGTGCAGCTGACGCCGCTTGCCCTACAGATGGGACCCTCCGCCAAGGGACTCCCTGGGCAGCTGCTCTGCATCGCAGGACAGCCCAGCCCTGCTAGATTCGGAAGGGAACGTGTAAATCCGGTTCATACGTTATGGTATAATTGTTGCAAGAATGTCTTTCAGATACAAACTCACCCCGGTTGCTTTTAGCAGAAGCCAATAGCTCATTTAGTCAACAAAATGACATTTTCTGCATGTTGTTTTTTACAACAAACTGATATGTCTAGTGAAATGCAGAAAGATAATTTTATTTTGTTTTGTGGAACATTTTCCGTTGCCGGCAATTTGCTTTTCCGCTCTTTTCCCCTCGTGGTATGCTAACGAGAGCCTTTTATGCCGTGATGGAGTAATAGAGGCAAAATGCTTTATCACAGAAACAAGAGTGCGCTTTTCTCTCTGGTTTTTGCCCATAAACATAAGTGTGCCCATCCGTCTCCATGAAAAACAACCCTAGCTGTTTCCTTGGGAAAACCTCCATTTTCCTGAGGAGGTTTTAAGAAGTCAGGCGAAGAGGAGCCAGGCCTGGGAGCAGTTTGCACCTTGCTTGCGAGCAGCTGGTGGCTCTGGGGCTTGTTTCCCCCTTAGTCCGAGGGACGCGTCGCACTGCCTGCCTGAGCAGGCCGCCGCAGCGTTTCCCACGTGATTTTCAAGGTGCGTTAATTGGATTAGAGGGATTGTATTAAAGATCTGTTGACTATGAAATGTTGAGGATTATTGCTCAACAATTTTCTTCTTAAACTGCCTTTGCTAATCCCCTGTGATGGGCAGCAGCTCCTGGAGCGAGTCCCTGTGGGGAGCAGGGCCCGGCACTGCCCGGCGCAGCCCCACAAGGTGCCTCGGCTCCTGCCACCCACCGGCCGGCTAAAGCCCGTGCTCCTCTGGTACCGTGTACGGCTCCAAGCTTTTTATTTTGGTTAATTCGAAGCCCCAAATCCTGGCACTAGTGTCTGGTTTCTCCAGAAATGTCCTCACTTCCCTCAGTGTTCTCTGCACAAATGGGCACTTTTGGAATACCAGAGTGGTCTGTGCACGAATTCACACCAGTATTTCTACTTCTTCCATATGTTGACCTGTGGGGATACAATAAAACATAGCTGAAGTAGTGCAGTGCCATTTGTTATTCAAATGTTATTGTAACTTAGCATGCCGATGAGTAATCTTCTGAAGTCTGCCAAAAGAACCAGTGTTAATTGCTTACAGCAGAATGTATTTGCTGTTGGTAATGTCACAACATAATTATATTACATTTCTTGGCCTGACAAGTAATACACTAAGAGAAAATTGGTCCTCTTTTTCTTCTGTGTAAAGTAAAATTATTCACACTATCCTTCAAGTGCTGCACGTGGTAGGAAACTTTTTTGAAGTGCAGGAGCTAATCAGCGATAAAACAATTCGTATGTTGCTGTTCAGATAGAGAAATGAAAGGTGCTTCAAGCAGGGAGTGCGGAGTAGACATGGTAAGGTTTGGTGCTGCTTTGGAAATTTAAATTGCACAGAATTAGTTGGTTTAACGTACATAACGGTGAAAAGCAAAATGACCGTTACAGTTATTATGTAATATGCCGATATTTAAGGCCCAGATCTTTGAAGAACTGCTCTATTCCTGTCTAATGGCTCCGCTCAGTTAGCTAATGCTCCTCTAAAGGTCTTGGTCACCTGCGTAGCCTCTAACGGGGCTGGTGACAAGCTGAGCAGCCTAAGAGTGGACGTGTCGGGAGGAGCATCAGTTGGAGGAGCATCTTGTGATACAGAGAGCTTGAGGCAGCCCCACTCGCACTGTGTTCCCAAGTGCCAGTGACCAGAAATCACTGGTTCCAGAGGAAAAATCCTCGGAGGGATTTGGCTGCACTTCTGCAGCTCTCCTGCCTCCAGAGGGGCCTGCTTTGGGTGCTTGAGAAAAACTATTACTTACCAATATCCTTTTGATAAGAGAAGTTTGAAAGTAATTTTTCAGGCTGGAAAAAATATGTTTTTTTTTTTTTTTTAATATATTTATTTTTATAGTCTCTGTTTTTAATTCAAATAATTCAATTCCAAAGGCTATTTTTTTAATCTTAGCTTACTAGTTCATAGAGTGTGTGTATATGCATATGTGTATGTATTTATGGTTCACGGATCTGACGTCTCATGCATGCTATATTACCATAATATGAAATTCTTAAAAGTGCTCAGTGTTGTCCCAGCTCTGCAGCTTTTGAAGCCTATAACGGTTTACTCAAATGGGGGCAGAATTTAGCAATGCCTGGTACTCGGKTATCTTCCTGTGCATGTGCTATTTAAATTTTGTCTTTTTTTACAAACGACTATGAATTCCTGTTGATTTCAATGGTAGTACAACTAGTATCAGCTAAAATACAAGTGTCATTTTTGCAACATATTACAGGGCACATGGACTCATGGACCAAGTTTTGTAAATGTCAGTTTTCTGTGTTCTAGTTCTTAATTAGACCTTTTCTGCTAGCAGTATAAAATAGATAAAAGGGTCGTCTTTTTTTTCTCCGCAGCATTTTGTCCATCACTGAACTGGGCACAGAGTAAAGGCAGGCCCTGGCCTTCAGATTTCGAATCCTCCAAAAGAGAACACAGATGTAATGGGAATCTCAAAGGAAAGATTAACTTTGCTTTAGCAGGCCAAATGCTCATGTGGTCTAAATTAATGTGATCCCGCTGATTTCACTGGAGTTGTCCCAGCCATGCACCAACCAGTTAAGATGATTAACTGCTCATTTCTTAACAGTAYGTAGGAAAAGGAAACTTTACCAGGGACTTGAAAGATGTCCCTGCTAGTGCAGAGTGCAACAAAATGGGGGGSACGTTCATTAGCTCTGTGACAAACGTGCTTTTATCTGACTGTTCATTTCTCAGCAGTACACAGACATTTCCGGGGGGAATCATGTGAAGCAGAGACTATTTTAGCTATGTAATTACTTATGGTTTTGCTCCCTATTGATTGTCGGTGCTGGGAGCACTGCAGGAGGAAATGGAGTAAAGGTTATGGGTGTAGCAATCGCCATATACACTGTCAAATGCCAAAATGGGTGCTGGAATCAATAAAGGCTATTTTCAAGTGCCCAAACGCTAAGGCAGAATATGGTATAAGGTGCACAGGACGAAGGAACAGCCCTTGTCTKCAAGGAAGATCCCTTGCTGGGCTGCCTCCTTCCGTCCTTGTGAAGTCTGGTAATGTTCCTGAATAAACAAACTAATGATCTTTTAAAAAGTATTTAATATTTGCTGTAGTCATGCTGATCGCGATGAACTAATTGGCCGTTAATTGATATGATAAATATTTTTATTAGGAAATCCATTCTAATTCAGCATTAATTAATTTGCTGTTGCTTTCAAGTGTTATTTATTTATTCATGAGAGTCAGTAGGAAAAGGGAGAAAAGGCTTGGTTAACGCGCTCCAGCAAAGCAACAAATAATTGAGATTTGTCTCCCAGGAACACTACAATTTTCATAATTAGAATTGTCAGAAAAGCAAGCTTGTTATTACGATTATTGACCTGCCTACATGGTTATCATAGTAAATTAAGTTTAGTATGTGCTGCAAGTAGAGTATACCAGTGTTTGGCAATTACACCGTCATTTGTAAAACATAAAAATGGTTTCAGTAACTACTTGAGAGTGACTGCAAGGCACTTGTTTGGAGCGAGGCAAATTGCTTCATGGCCAAATGCTACCTGCTTGGGTTTGAGGCTGACTGATAGAAGCGCCTTGCTGCCGTGTGCGTGTGCCGTGTGCGTGCAAGTGTTTGTAACTGCAAGCTCTGTACTAAGATGTGTTTCCAAGAGCTTTCATGGATTTCGTGCTGCAAAGCCTAGAAAGAAAGCCTAGTTCTGAAGGTTCCTGGAGTTCCTCATTTGCATTAAATCCAACCACCTGCAAAATGTCCACCAGGTTTTTGGGTGCAGAGTGTCTTGCAGTGTGTGCTTAACAGACACCAYGTACACTGCTGGGATGAGGGTTCCTGCATGGGTCTGCTACGTGCAGCACACGTTAAGTGACTGTAAAAGAGGGATGAGAAAACAGGGAGAGAAGTGTATTCAAATTCTAGAATGAAAGATCTTGGTTTCTGGAAAAGAATAGAAACCATTTATCTTCTTTTGAGCCCACTGTGAATATGGAAAAGTTCTATTCACATCCTCTGTCTTCCTCCCGTGCTTTTTTCACACTGACTTTTTGTTTGTAGAAAAGGAAGAAATCCTCTGCCACGAGGCTTAAAGAGGAGCTCAAACCCCATCTGCCACTACAGTGTTTTTCCTTTGCTGTATTGAAATTCTGCAGGAATATGGAACTGCTTAGTAGTCTTCAAATCCGCTGTGTAGAAACTTTCAGGAAATCTCCTCAAATGAATAGCCCCGCCGCCGGGCTGTGACTCTGCTCTGCCGGCCGCCCTGCATTCCTGCTCTCCTCTCCTGCCCTGACTAAAGCAGATGCCGAGCGCTGCGTCTGCAGCCCCTGGCCCGAGCTGGGCTTCTGCTCCGCGGGAGGAATGTCGTGGAAATCTCCCTCTGATGGTAGAAGGACTCGTGATCCAAGCGTTCACAAATTGTATCTCGCTGCTTCCACCTACCCTGCATGGATTTTTGCTTATGGGTTGCTTGATCGTCAGAAGTTACAGAGGCTGATAAACTGCTTCTGCAATTCGTAGTGGAGTCTGAGAATAAAAAAAGAAGAACACTAGAGCAGTATTGTTGAGATAAAACATTACTGCAAAAAACTGATTATCTGCTCTTCAATAGCAGCGTAATTTCTGAAGTTTTATCCGAAGTGCTTATTATAAACCCGCAGAATGAAAGGACAGGTAGCAGCAATTTTGAGTGAATCTGCAGAACATATCCAGGAGCATTTAGTTCTGCCAAGCATAAGCATTCCTTGCAAATCCCTGTGCCCCAGGGACAGCTGCACAGATCTGCTCAGCTGATTTCACCTCTTTTTCCTTGCTGAGTGAGATAAAACCCACAAAGAGAAGCCACATTTAAGACCGTTCACGTGAGTTGTTTYCATCGGGAACAACGTGGCTTTCTTTGCTGCTGGAGGTGAAATTTGGCCCTCCTGTGAATGTGCTTGTTCCAGGTTGTCTGTGCAGGTGTTGGTTCCCCAAGGTGCTAAATACCACCAGCATTGCTGACTCCCCAAGGTGCAGGAAGGCTGCTGACCATCTCCCAGTGAGCATGAGCTTCCTTTTCCTTGTTGCGAGTTGCAAGCCATTTCGGAGAAGGAATTCATAGGGAAATCTGAGTTTGGCTGCTCCCGCTCAGCCATCTCCTGCTGCAGGAGTGTCATGATGGGGACTCTTGTGTGGGTTCAAGCAAGGAGCGCAGATTTCTGAGCCCTTTGGTGTGATGATGACTTGTGGTGCAGGTATAGCGGCAGCGCTTCTCATTTCATTTCTGGACGTGCTAACAGTGAGTGGTGTGCAGAATCACAGAGCAGCARCTCCCCCGGCGTCCTCTCTCAAACACCCTTCGGTGTCACAGCAGTGGTGTTTGCAACAAGGGTGGCAGCAGCAGCACCCAGGTGCCCGTGCATGGGCAGGCTGCAGTGAATAGACAGAGCAATACCAGTTGGGAATAGAAATCAATGAATTAATTTACAAAAACTAATATGGCATACAAAATTAATTAAAAGATTGCTTTGTGCTGCCGGAGAAGCCTGACGATATTGTTAATTAGCAACAGAAGTAAAATATTAGCAGATGAGCGGAGTGATATTGGTGGGTGATAATGCTACCTGACGCCACAACAAATACGGCAGTGATTGCGCTCTGTTTATTATCCTGGCATTTAGCAGTGCTGCAGCAGCTGAGGGTTAATGCCTCGGTTCTGAGTCCTGATTTCCCTGGGGCCTATAAAGGCTATGTAAAGTTGCAGAAGTGAGGTACTCCTGTTCCATGCAAAATAGGTTAGTGCTGTCCTCCTAGCCCTGATCTAAGCTGTGCTACTTCCTACCAAAAGATGCTTTGGGTCCATAAATCCGGACAAACTCCATAAATCTGGAGTTTGACCTGCTTGAAAAAGCTCTTTGTAAGGGGCTCAGAGCCATCTCTCTGCACTTTAATTGAGATACACTACCATAAATATCAGAAAAAAGATGGAAATTCAGTGCTGGCCTTGATAGGTCTTGGAAGGACAGATGAGGGCCTGTAGGGAGGTGGCCGGAGGTGGTGGCCTGAGTTGCAGGGAATGTCAGGAGAGCAGCAAAGTGCTGCTAACTCCATGGGTGAGATGGAGGAGAGAGATCAGGGAGCCTGGTAGGGACTGGCTGGCACCAGGGAGAGGAAAGGGATCTTGCTGGCTGCTTGTTGACAGACTGACGTGAGCAGGAGCGGAGGTCGATGTCAGCAGCCTCCTGCGCACGTGGCCGATCGCATGCAGTGACAGAGTCAGAGCCACGATCCAACACACAGGGGCTGCTTTCAAATCCAGACAGGTTTTTATCACCATCATATGCTGTGTTGTTACTTGGAAAGTGTCTTTATGTCCTGTAGCCTAGCGCCCAAAAGGAGACACGCTGCTACGTGACAGGCACCTCATTGCACGGAGGCCTTGCAGGAGAGGCCTTGTCTCTCAGTGCAATGGATAGCACTAGTTTAATGCTGGTATGATTAAAACAACTCTAATTTCAACACTGGAGRATGAAGTCCTGCCGTATTTTACAGTGGAGAGATACTCAGGTTGTGTTTCCTGCCAGTTTTGTCTTCTTTGCAAACCAGTGTGGTTCATTACGAGTCTGCTAAACAGAGGTTGCTGATGAACCGCAGAGTCAAAATAGGGAAGTGACTGAATCCAGCGGAAGCAGCAGCTCTTCTGACATGTGGGAAAAATATAACCTTGTTACCTKCATGAAATTCCAGGCAGCCAAGGAAAGGATTAGACTAAGGAGGCTATAACTGTATGCAGGTGGAGAATGGTACTACAAAAACCTGGACTTAGAAGGGAAACAAAGAGGGAACTCATGGGGAGAAACGAGCCCAGAGTAGGAAAATCACCAAGAGGGAATAAATTACCTCAAGAATTTATTACAGAAACCTGAAGATGTGARGTGTCATTTTGGATGAAAATCTGGTAGGATTTTGTTCTCAGTAATTGTTAGGTAAATGACAGTGTGGGTACTGAAAGCAGTTTAAAATAAAAGCCCTGCAGTATAGCTGTTTTAAAATTCCTCTCTCACCTTTTACATGTCATTGTAGAAAGCCACTAATTTTAGAAAAGAGTTATCCAAAAATGTGATAAAAACCACCCAAAATACTTCAGTCTGTCATCGGGCCTTCATCAGCAGTTTAAAAAGAAAACATCAAAGCAGTTTAAAAGAAAAACTGTATTTCAGCAATTGCGGTTGCAGAGTTTCTTGCTTTCCCATTCCTTACTGTCCTGGCCACTGTACAGGAGCCCTAAGCAAACCTGTCAGGAGTGATCAGCTGCGTGATGAAAATGATAAAAGATATAAAGTTTGTCATTTCTAATCTTTTAATGCTGTTCATCCCAAGTCCTTCTGTGTTAGTGATGGATGTGTCTTTATAGAAAGGCTGTTTAAGTTGTTGGCGTCCCTTTTAAGAGCAATTCAAGGTGCCAGGAGCTCCCTGTGAGCCTTAATACAACTGTGGGTACTGAAATTGCTCTAAACAAGGGGTAGAGCTGCTAGAGAAGGGTGTTCTTGGGGGGTCTGCTGGGAGGAGAAGGCCTTTCCAGGACCCACTTGAGCCTGGTCAGCTCCCTCGTATTCCTCATCCAAGGACAATGTCCCTGCTCAGGCACATAGTTGCATTAGCCCCTTATATAGCTCATAGAGAGCCTTGTTCCAGAGACAAGGCCAGAGACCTCTCGTCTACACACAGCCCTTTCAGAACTCAGGAATCTTAGGACAGAAGCTGTGTTAACAGTCTCATATGAGGTTGCAGCTTTGGGGGCAGGTTTTTACCTTGTTCTGCTTACATTCAAAATGTCAAGTATCTTCCTAAATCATTTCTGCTGAGAGAAGTCCTCACAAGGTCAGAGGGCTGAAGAATGGAAAAATAAGTGTCACTTTTTGAATGAAGGGATATTTTTATTCCATCCAGTTCAGATTTTTGAGTTGAAAAGATGCTACACAAAAGGCAAAACACTTTGAATTYCTCAATACAAATGTCCCTCCAACTCTTCAGTTAACCAGTGCCTGCTGTCATAACATCAAATTGCTATGTTTTCTTTAGAAAATGGAGAAGAGAAATCCTTGAGCTAGAATTAAACTGAAAGTAAATTGTAAATAGGATTGTAAGGCTCCCTGTCATGCCTGGAGAAGCAAAGCTGTGCAGGTTTCCCTTTAAACCTTCCAGGATCTGTCTGCTATTGCAGATAGATGCAGTCATGATAGCTATCAGTCAAGATAGTAAGCAAGGTAATAACTCCTTGGCTCCTGTTAAGTCTGAGTTTATCCAGTTTCTCAGCAGAGCTGTCTGGATCCGCATCACAGGAATGAGGAAGTGGGGATCTTTGGATAAAACAAGGCCTTTTAAAATTTATTTGTTTATTTCCAACTTCGTGAGCACTCCATGCCTTTAGCAGTCAGTTGGAAAAACAAGCCTAGATTAAACACACGTTGCTTTCTGAATGCCCACTCGGCAGGTTGCTCAGAGATCCCCTGTGCTTTGTTTCCGAACAGGAAAAGCGAACAACAACGTGCAGTGGGACGAGGACTCTGTGGAATACCTGCCGGCCAACCCCGTGAGGATCGCGTTTGTCTTGGTGGTCCACGGCAGAGCTTCCCGGCAGCTCCAACGCATGTTTAAGGCTATTTACCATAAAGACCATTTTTATTACATTCATGTTGACAAGGTAATATGTCACTGGTTATGAATTGCCTGTCTCGCCATCTGTCAGTATACCCATCTTTGTCCTCATCTCCATCTTCTCTTTGCCTCTGCTGCTTATGATACACTTCACTTTTTGTTTCTCCATCTGTTACGTATGCTTTTTCTTTCTTACTATCCTCTCTCTGTTACAGCCTTTAATCTCCTCATATGTCTGCTAGTAGCTACCTGTGTCTGCCCATTGTACATTTGACAATAGCAATTGATAAGCTGATGTAGGCTGATGTAGGCTGACAGTTGTGGCCTGCCGGATGGAGAGCTGAAGTGTCTTGGACAAAGTACTTCCCACTTTAAGAGAGTTATAGTAACTCRTCAGCTCCATTAATAAGGCCCTTTGGAATGTACTGATGACAAATGATAAGTAGGAGTTAATTATATTGAATAGTGATTATCCTGGTAGTAATAAAAACAATATAAAAGAGGGGCTCTGCAGCCTTCCAGAGGGTTCACTTAGCAAGAGGTTGTCCACTGCTAGGACAAAGCAGTGGAAAAGCTCAGCAAGGTGATCCTCAGAGCCYTCTGCATGCTGCAGGCAGCATGAGCCCCGGCTTGCAGTGAATGGACCTAGAAGTGGCAGCATTCAGCAGTGCAGTCAATACAGGGAGGAGCAATTCTGCACAGAGTAACTTGACTGTGTTACCTTTTTCTTCCCTGCAAAGCGGTCCAATTATTTACATCGGCAAGTGCTCCAGTTTGCCAACCAGTACCCAAATGTGAGAGTGACTTCTTGGAGAATGGCAACTATCTGGGGAGGAGCAAGTCTTCTGTCCACCTACCTGCAGAGCATGAGGGACTTGATGGAAATGAATGACTGGCCGTGGGATTTCTTCATTAATCTCAGTGCTGCTGACTACCCAATCAGGTATGATGAATACATTAATAAGATGCACGTTTTACTCCTGCAGTGTATAATGATGTAGGGATAACGCCTCAGTGCTGTGCTTCAAGAGGCAGAGGTCAGAGGGGCAGTTTCTTCTTAGAGCAGAAGACTCCTCTTGTCAAGTCTGATGTCTGATATCCACACTTTTGCCACAGAGACACTATTTATACCTGACTCTACSCCACACTGCTGCATTGCTTGACTAAGAAGGACAGGACACTGATGCTTCACTTTTACTGAGGAAAAAGGTGCTGTTTCATTGAGCTGTTATTTCCATCATAGGGTGTTTGCCACAGGGGATGAGAAATGTAGCAGTGAAGCAGCTAACAGCAGCTAAACACACAAAGCCCAGACATGGAGACTTCTCCTTCACAGAGCTCTGCTCAGCAGTTTGATTTGACACCTTGTTGAAGATGTCAATACAGATTCAGTGATAACAATTTTTCCTTTTCCTTCTTTTTGGTACTTTTTCTGTAATGGATAATGATAGAAGACAAAAATGTTGCTAGGAGTTAATTATATTTTCTACACCAGCCATTGCCTTTATATCTGTTATTCAGATAACATCAGGCAAAGAGCTTCATACACCATCACATGCCAAGGCTTGCGATTCTAAGTGAAATTGTATTTTTTCTGGAATTACATAACTGAGGCCCCACTGCTGCATTCAGTAAGGTTTACTACATTGTGCAAAAGCAGATAGTCCATTTAAAAAAATCCAGATGTGGTTAAACCATTGCCCTTAGGCTATGAGAGTTGTGCAGAAGAGGGAAAGAGGAAATTCCCCTTGTGACTTCTATTTCCCCGTATGTTAAAAGGAATTGAGAACAGGGGAAATAATTTTCTTGGGTAATTGTCTAATGAATGATGGTGTAATTTGTTTCTAATAGTAACAGAAAAAAAAAAAAAAGTTAGTTGCTTTCAGTGCCTTTTGCTGATCAGTTTTCATGAGATCTCTCTCAAATTGTGGGTCCCTTCATGCCCTTGCTGCTGCCACTGAAGTGAAAATGGAAATCAACCTGAGTTTTTGCCTTGGGAAAGGTTTTGTGTGAACTGATGGAAGACTTCATAGCTGGTGCCTTTCTATAAGCATTTGCCAGAGAAATGCAGCAGATTAGGGGCAGAATATTAGGGAAGAACATGGTAGGCAGAGAGGTTATATCGATGTTAGAATATGGGGATTTGAGTTAAGAACTCCTGTTTTTTCATGTTGAATCTGATTCAGACGCTTTGGGTGTTTAAAAGGAAGCAACTCTGGAGTTTTAACATATTATCTGTGGCTGTAGAAGAGGATCCATAGTAGTCTGCGTGTCTCTTGAATTTGGGGAAGGGCTAGCTTGTGATTTGCTATAATTCATTTTCCTAGTGAGAATTGCTGTGCTGGTAATAAACAGCAGAGAAATGCAAAGCCCAAAGGGAACGGTAGGTGATAAGAATTTGAATCAARGAAGTTTAATTCCAGGAGTGGATGAAGAATAAGCGGCTGGAATGCCCGCTGGGCAGGGGCAGCATAAATACGTCGTGTTCCAGCGCACGTCTCCGCTTGTCTGGCTGCGGTCAGGGGTCCTCCCTGAACACCCTCCCACGCCGCGGGGGCTGTGACCCCGAGCTGTGCATTACACTGTGAGGCCAAGGGTGACTAGTCACATATGGACGTGGCCAGAAGTAACCGCAGGGTTTCTTGAGCAGACTGGGGTCTGCTCTGTATTAATGGCTTTGGAATAACACAAATATAACACAAAATAACACAATAACATTCTTTAGTATCTTAATAATCGCTGATACTCTAAACAAGCACCGTTCATTTGGGAAAAAAACAGATCTTGGTTTCTCTGTCCTTGCTTCCCCTTCTGCCCAAGCGCACTGTTACCAGAACTGGTGAAAATAACGTTTCCCTGCAACGTGGTGCACTTCCACACAAAATAGAAAGCCTTTTTTTAAGGCTCCAACTTTAATGACAGTGACTTGTGGGTACCATTAAATTTTTGGAATATGTAATGCTGCCGCTATAAACCCTGTAAAACGGTATCTCATCAAAAATATATATGAGTCCATTTCAGCTTCATAGTGGAGTTGCTATAAATTAATGTTCTTTATGCTCTTTGGGAAGACATTAGCTTCCTGCATAGCGCAGAGAGAGCTGCTTGTTTTTCCAGGAAATAGTAAATAGGGGGGTTGGGGCTTTTTCTTCCCCCTTCTTTCAGCCATCATGCCATGATTTGTCAGATAATGCACTAGAGGCAGTTTACACATCTCACACTGGTTAGTCATATTGCAGTGTTTTTGCTAGGTTTGCCTGCATAGGAACATATGAATTTTATGGATTAATGGTTTTTATCCAGGACTGCTTCACATTAAGCTTTCGCTTCCCATCTGCCACTCCATCTGTAACATGGAAACCTTTATGGCTTCTCTTCTGATAATAAAAACTAATCCAGTCTTATAAGTCAGAAAAACACATTTGGGATGCGGGGTTAATGCTATATGATGAAGCCCATATCTGTCTGGAGAGCAGCCTGGTACGTTCATAAGCTCCATTACAATTACTAAGAACCCTTCATCCTTCAGAAGGAGCCTCCAGAAGCAGATGTCAAGGGTTGTGCTATTAAAGGCAGGATAAAAATTTGAACTGTTCATTTGGGGATGGAGACAGTTCAGAGTGTAAAATGAAAAAAAGGTGTAAAATGAAGCATGGGGCACCACTGAGGAAGGTTGAAGGGCTGCTGCTTTCATCCCGTGAAGTTCGTGAAGCCTTGGCGGAGTCTCTGCTTTCGGCAAAGCGGTGGTCGCAGTCCCTCTGCTTCGAGGTGTTGCCACGCCATGAATCCCCGCTGGCAAACACAATCCACACGTCGAGAAGCCCCTAACAAAGTTCTGGGTTTTGCTGTGTTGTGAGGCCGTGGGGGGATTTGTTGGCCTGCAGGGATGATCTGGTGTGTCAGCCCACGGCCCCTTTGGCCACTGTGTGTCCGCAGCGGCCATGGCAGATAGGGCAAAGCTCCCCAGCGCAGCCCGAGGGTTCSTGCTGCCCACCCTCCTGCTGCTCTGAGGAGGCTTCCTCTATGCAGCACTAAGGCTGTGAATAAAAACAAAGCGACTCTGCCTTTAGGGCTGTCAAGGTATCTCTCACAATTGTTACATTCATAAAGAAATGAAAAAAAAAATCTTCCTTTTTTTCTTAACTTCTTGAATTTTACTGGCATCTTCTCATAGTTTTAAGCCTTTTCTGTTTACAGCCTCTTTGCAAACTCTGTGCCAAACCTACTGATGTCTTTAACCTCTTATTTTACACAAGTACCTATTTGCATTATTTATTGTCTCCGTCAAACAGCATCAGGTAGTCAACCGTATGTTCAGGGACTGAAATTTCACTCCCAACAAGGTGAACGATGGTTGAACATCTATTGATGCTGAATGTTTAATGTGCGTTGCAGGAGTCCTTGGATAATGTGGCAGGTGAAGTGTTGCGCCACTTAAATTAAGAAGTTTAATGAGATCRTTTAACAGTGAATGTCATGGCAGTGCTTACCTGGCCACAGAGCTTGTATAAAGAATAAACCTAATGAAACATTGGAACTATTTAGAATTTACAGTAAATCACCGCGTCTCAATCACCAAAGGGATCACCAAGCCTAATTGCCAACTAATGCTTGGTCTTTAATAAAGGTCAAGCAATATTAGCAGAGGCTCGGGAGTACTTCAAAACAGGAAGAAAATAGAGTGGCTTATTAATGTAGTCAGCAATGCAGATACTACTAGATTTTCAATTATGTGCGATCAGCTATAACAAATGAACTTAAACCCGGTGAAACTACTTTTTTACCTTTAAAAAAAAATTAAACTCCTTGGCACTGTACAGATAAGTTCATTTTAGAATAAAGATTACAAGGGTTCAATCCTGCATTTTTAACACAAATGAGACTTGTTCAGTAGAGTTCTGGAACTTGAATGAAATTTGTGTTCAAATACATGTGGGGAAGGGTCCTACCAGCTCTGGAGGGCAGATGGGGTGATCTGACCAGGACTGGTGCTTGCAGCAACAGTTGCCACAGTTGATGCAATTCGCAGAGAGGAGCTTTGTAATTSAGAATTGCACTCATTAATTAAGAAGAATTCGGTGGCAGAGACTTGCTGACATGTTCATATTTCTATGTGGTATCCTTCATTTCATGGTCAAGATAACAGTTTCACTAATAAGTGGACCCACTCATTAAAGAGCGGGGATCCCACGGCCCATTCAGAAGTTACTGACTCCCTGAGAAATCCAAACTTGAAAGMTGGAAACGTTCCTTTTATAGCATTGCATTTTAGATGTACTCTCCTTTGTAGCCCTACAGAATTCTCTCAGGAAATTAAAAATCTGTTGAAATTGCCATTAAGACACTTTTTGTTAAGAATTCAAGATGCTCCTTACAATAAAACAGCTGCAAAATAATATCTGGTAGAAGTTCAAAGGGAAGACGGGATAAGAACATGTGCTGTTAAACCATTTCCAAGTCACCCTTAATGATTCCCAATCAAAAGGCCATTAGAAAGTGAGCAAAAAACGTTGTTCGGGTTCAGTCTTTTGGTGGTGATACTGAGGTAGAAAGGCAAGGAAGAGATCAAGTCTTTCACCCAACTAGACAGGACTGGAACTGTAAGAGAGTTGAGAGGTATTCAGTGTTAGAAGGCTTTTCATCCAGTTTTTACATACATTTGGATCTTGTTTTAATATTAGTGACTTCATTCACTTTGACATTTTTAATACTGGATCACTGCATATGAATGAGCGGAAGGGCTGAATTGAATGAAGTACCTTAAAGCCCCCAAATAGAATTAAAGCTACTTTGGAAAAGTAGATGTGTTCCATAATGAAAAAGCTGCTTCATCTAAATGAAACACAGTACTAAGTAGCGTGGTTAGAGCACAGGGGTGGCAGCAGCTTCCCCTTTGAGCTGCCTCGACTCAGACCCAGCAGGAGCTCCTGCTTGCACAGAAGCCCGTGCCAGTTAAGCAGAACCAGCTGCCACCGAGTGCTTCCCAATCCCAGTAATTTTGGAGGAATAGGTATGTGAAATACTTGATTCCTTGCACTGCAGCTCTCGGCATTCCTGTGCCTGCTGCTGCGGTCGGTGTGTGCAGGCCCCTCCGGAGGACCAGGGGACAGAGGGCCTGGGAGGGCACTCGCCCTGTTGTAAACTCCTATCTTGACTCTTGAATTAGCACTTGGCTTCAACCAATCTCGCCATTCARCAGGGCTACGTGGGCTGCAGCTCTGTTGAGCACAGCACTGAGCGGCCTTTGCGCCCTCTGCGTTGTGTTCCCTTCAGGGCTGGCTGTTGGGGTTAGTGCCTCTCTGCATTCCTGTGGACATTCTCCTGCTCATACCTCCTCTCCAGCACATGTTCCTGCCTGCCGGCCTGGTGCTGTATTCTTCACTGGCTTCTTCCAAAACAGCCCCAGCAAAGAACAGGTCATCAGGAGGCACAAATTGTCAAAATAAGATTCTTGCTCAACCCAAATAGAGGTAACAACATGTGACCTTCTGTTGTTAAAACCAATTAAGTTTCCTTCCATCAACTCTCAGTTCATTATCCATTTCACCCTCCAGGCCCTGTTCCTCCATCATTTTGGGCTCGGTACAGAATTAATGTTAAATTCCATTAACCTGACCCTGTTTTCCTCATTTTGCCTTCTGGTCCCATGAACTGATGGGCTGYGACAGGCTCATGGGGCAGCTCGGGGATCAAAGGGAGTGGCGGCCCCACGAGGAGCTGAGTGCAGCCTGCTTTGCTCTGCTRCACATTAGGTTTAAATTAGGTACGTGTAGAGCAATAACTGGTGCCCCAGAAAGAAGTCCTGCGGCAGCTGCACGGGTGCCAGGGCCAGGCACCCGTTTGGCCCTGTGGTCCATCCACSTGTGAGCAACTCAGTGTCCTCCAGCAGGCTCCCACCTCTTGTTTCTTGAGGTATCTCCAGGTAGGAGATTGGCACAAGGCCTAGATGAAGGGATGGTGCCTCTTGCCTCCCCCCGGCTGAGTTTGGCACTGGTGGATGTATCCCACTCCCAGGCACAGGTGACAGCCCCTTTGGCTGTGCCAGGCTGCCGGAGAGCRTGATCCCCCCCAAACACTGGAATCCTTGGAGCGTGGAAGAGGCTGTTAATGCTGCTTATGACTGCCAGTTAATTTTACACAAAGCGTTCCCACAACCTCTTTCCCTCTTTCCCCGCGCCGCTTCTTCTCTTTAAACCAACCGATCATCTCTTACTAAAATTACTGCACTTAGTGAGCAAGACAGAATGTATAAATCCAGTGGAAAAGTGAATGGCTGCTTTAAATCTATGCTCATATTTAATTTTGATTTCTTTTATGTGGAATTTAATTTTGGAGAAGGTGAGAAAGAATTGCTGAATATAAAATGTGCCATACAAAATACACAGTGTAAACAAACAAAAAGATCCCACTCAGCCCAATATCTAGATGTTTTTTTCTTTTAACTGAAGTCTCACTAATTTGAGTAATGGACTTGTTGATCATTTATGCCACTCACTTCACTTGCTCATTTAATCAGTGATTATTGTTTTCATCAAAAATGGGATGTATCGTGGAAGAAGATGAGGGTTCTACATGAATATGCAAGAGCAAATACTGAAAAAATGCAAAGCAGACAGCAGCTCTCCCTATGAAATAAAATCCCAGTGCTTTGATAAGCCTAAAAGTCTATCATGTTTGGTTTTAATATTTAAATATCATTGGGTATTAACATCTGGTTGGGAAAGTATTTCACATCTTTGGTGGGGATTGAGATACTTTGCAGCAAAAAAGTTCAGTTCCTTTTAGTTAAATGAAGCACAGTCATATTTTTCTTAACTCCTTATAGATCTGCATCCCTATAATTTATATTCTAGCATCTGAAAGGAGGATGGTCTGTTTTCTGTTGATAAGCGCTCGTTTGTTAGCTCATTAAATGTGGTAGTTGCCTGTATTGATCTCTGCGCTGATACAATTGACTGGTAATAGAAAGGCTTGTTCCGGTGATGCTGGGTAAAGGCTGCTTTGTGAAAAATAGTTATCTTAGCAAACATATTTCAGTAACTATTAGAAGTCACATGCTACCTGGCATCAATTTTACTGTCTGTCGCTTGGATGCGTTAATGAATGGGGAGAAAAAACMGATGCTCATGGACTTTTCCACTGGAGCGTTACCTGCTGTGTAACATGTGAGCAAGGGAAAGCAGAGCTGTTGGCAGACTGGAGGGAAGGCAATGCTGGTTTTAGACTAATAATATCTACACCTGTTAGCAACACACCCTCACCTGCCCCAGTCATTCCTGCCTCCAAACTGGGAATCGCCATAAATATTTTATTATGTTTTCCAATAGCCCATTCCAAGACCACAGAGCCAGGCTGGTGTTCTTGCTTTCCTTACACCRTCGAGAGGAAATACTGCCCTGATTTTGCAGTGTTGCAGGAAGGGGAACAGAATGCAGTTCCCGTTCTTTTGTATACAAGAAAGATTTTCAGCTTCATGAGCTTATGCTAAAAAAGCTTTGTTAGGAATAGATAGGGATATGCTGCAGACAAAAAGAACTCTGGGGGAAAACCACACAAGGCACTTCCTTTGTTCTTTGAAGGGGTTAARACATGATTAAATGGAGAAGTTGTGAGATCAGTCCCCTTTAAACAAGGACCTCAGTGTAAATAGTAACACAGCTTGAAGCTGTGTGTTTAACCTCTTCAGGTAAAATGCTGGCTCCTGCTCCCTGTTTATCAAAACGATCCTTTACTTCAACAGCCAACTTCCTTATAGGTGGAAACRTAGACTAGTATAGGCTTTTGACCCTGCAATTGCAGTGCAGAAATGCTTTTTTAATATTTCAACCAGTAGCTGGTGCCCATTAGCTTCACTCTCTACATTCAGCCCTAATAGAAAAAGGGTTGATAACATTCAGACATGGACTTATTGATCGCCACCTAACCAGAGTGGTTTTATCACAAAATCCCAATTCTTTCCATTTATCCTAACCAGAGCTGCCTTTGGAAGCTGCTGACTAAAGCGTTCTTGTCAGCTAGTGGCAGAAGGTGAGTTGCAGCAGTCCGGAGCGCTGGGCAGTCACGGGTGACAAGTGAAYGGGTGACAAGTGTCCAGGAGGTTCGCGTGTCACAGGAGCACCACACTCTGCGCTGGCACCGCTTCCCTGGCCGTGCCCCATTAGTTTGGGAAGAATTGATTGACTTTACGAGGCAGCAAGAAGTAAAACAAAGTTGTGTGGGACATCCTAGATGATATTATTTACTACAGCAGACAAAGTAATAAAAATGGAAACTCTTTTTGGTTTTCATTCAAAATATTTGCCCTTAAGACTTGCAAGTAGGGCTATCACAATTCCTGGAAAGTGTCCTGTGGAAATGTTTCTGCTGTCTCTCTCTGTTTTCTGGCAGCTTCACCTTCAAATGTTCAGCTGCTGGAGCAAAATTCTGGCATTTTGAGCCCTCTGGCACTGTGGAAAACATTAGTGATTTYGTATTCTTCAAGGCTCTCGAATGGGCGTGAAGAGCTAAGAGACGAGACAGAAAAACAAAGCCTTCCTGTTAGTCCCTCAAACCAAAGCTTTCATCATTTCACAATAATTAGCTTTCACACCTATTTTTCGTTTTCCATGTGTCATTATAAATACGAAGCATGCCAGTGCTGAAAGGAAATCTGTTTCCTCAACATTTGCACCCTTGTTTAGGTGATTGCACTGGGAGCTGAGATGGTGCTGAGTAAGCACTGGGACTTTGGGCTGCTTCTCCGAAAGTGCTGAACACTTGGGATTAGACTGTAATTCAGAGTGTATAAACTTTCCTTTTTTTTTTTTTCTCTCTCTTCACTGATCTTCATTATTTTGCTTTCCAAATATGAGTAACAGGAATATCAGTGTGCCTAGATAAACAGTTTTTGCTATCACTGTAAAAATGTGTGTCTGAGCTTTCCTCCATATATGCAATTCGACTAAATTCACATCTCTTGTGAACGTGCTGGGAAATGAATGTTGCTTTACAGCTAATACACACTTTAAACAAGTTTACCAGTCCTTATCTAWGTTAGGCACATGTCGCTTCATTTACTTAGAATTTTCTATTGGAAATATGCAATTACAGACCTTTTTAGCAAGGGCTACCAGGAATGCATTCAAGCTCTAGACTAGCAAGATGAAAAAAAAAGATATCACTGTTGATGTGCTGATCATTCATAAATTTAAATAGGGAAATAAAAAGAAAATTCTTTAATGAATCAGGGTGAAATGTTTCTTTTCTTTCCAGCAAAATACAGCCAGGTTGATTGGATTCACATCAGGTTATTCCAGCAAACATTCAGCTTGCAGTTGGTTGATTTTGGTGCCTCGTCCTGCATGTGTCCCYGCTTCTCTGAAGCTTTTGTGTTTTGTCATTACAGCTCCTGTTTACACACATGCATGTAATCCAGGCGTAGCAATTTCTTAAAATTATGATTGTGAAAAAAAACCACGTTATTTTAAGTAATGCACTTTATAGATTTACTATGAAACAYGTAAGTTGCTGCATATTACACTGGTGGCATTTGCTTGCCGCTTTATTTCTGCTCACAGCCAGTGGGGTTATTCCAAAAGTGCCATGGCCACTGGGAAGCAGTTCCTAAGATCAGCTTAGAGACACTCCTGACACTGATGGAGAGTTGTTACCAGTTCGTAAATATGTTAAGTGTCCGCAGGTGGGTGAGTCTTGTGACATGCTCTGCAGAGATGGAAAAGCTGAGGTGCAGTTGGTTTGACCTCCCTATCATGAGAAAGGCTCCTTAATAAATGCACTTGTGCCCTTAAGAGATTAGTTAAATGAGAGCTCTTAGCTCTTAATCTTGTGTGTAATCATCGGACCCGCTGCTTCCTAACATGTGAGCATGGAGACCCTTATCCGTGGAGTGATTTATGAGGATACGGAATGAAAGTCGAATCATTTCAGAACTACAAGTGTGCTGCAGTTAAGCACATGCTGATAAGGGTTTTGCTGGATCAGTGTCTTTGGTGACTGTGCTACACTGTGGTATGTTTGATAAGATACTACATAATTTAAATTGCACTATAAAATAATTGGAAATTGAGCAGATTGCTTTATACTCAGTAAATAGCTAAAGAAAGTCAAAAGCAATAAGTTAGGAAGTTTTAATGAGTGAATGTGGTGAGTATTTTATTACCATAAAAGCCCTGGGGCTTATTAGCTGATACAAGGCTGGCGTTTTTCATTAGCCAAAGGCATTTTGAGGTTTCTTGGGATATAACTGGAAAACATTCCAAACAAATGAATATTCTATTTTAAAAGAATAATGAGTTGTTGAGGGTTTTTATAAACTCTGAAGTTTGCTAAACCAATATCTCTAATTAGATGAAGAAACCCTCTACAGAGGCTTTGCATCAGTGACTGTGCACACAGCAAATGTTGAAGCATTTACATATCAAATACCGCTGGCAGCCTTTTGGCTGGGGTCCAGAACTGTAGATAGCTTTAATCACATTTGTTCATTAATCCTTGGTGGAATTCTCTTATAAGGTCTTTTTAGGCTTTTTGTTTAAGCATGCGCTGCTGCTTGTCAGCAGCGGGTCTATTTTTGCATTTGTTTTACAATGACATCTGAAGCACGGAGCTGGTAGAGAACAGGTGCTGGGGAGTGTCGCAGGAAGCAGACTGCCCAGGATATTCCTTTTCTTGCTGGAGCTTTTCTTTTGTCCCCAGGTATTTGCATCCTCTCGCTAGGACGAGGTTTGTTAGGCAGGGTGACATTTAAAGCGGCCTTTTTCCTCCATTGTGCCTCTGCTAGTTCTTTTTCATCAGTACCAGTCGCTGCGTGAGGGGGAAGCAGTCACTGAAAGTGCAGCACAGGTGACTGTGTGTCTCATAAAGCGCCTGGAGAGACTCCCGAGGGCTGCACCAGAGGAGCTGCGGCGCTGCCTGCGACTGCGGGCGCCTCGACACACGGCGGGCACCTTGACACGCGGCCGGGTGCCACGGGCACCTTGACATGGAGCCGGGTGCCGGCCCGCCTGGTTGCCCGGCCCAGCTCTGCACCCGGGCTGCCGAGGCAGAGTCCCCTGCCAGCAGCATGTTCCTCTGCTACACCTGCCTTGCAAGGCAAAGCAAATGGTTTAAGACAAGGCTGCTGCAGGAGCAGAGGTGTTTACAGGCTCCTGGAGCCTTGGGCACGGGGTTGGCCTCCGAAATCGTGYCCTTCTTCCTCGCTTCGGTGCTGTGTCTGCTTCACGCACGCCTGTTCCTATGGGAGGCGGCGTCTCTGAGATGTGTGCTGGACTAATGTTTGTTCTTGACCAGACAGCGAGCACCCCGAGCACCTACGTTGAGTCTTTCCCTTTCTTTGCATTTTTCCATGGCCGAGTCTTTTCTTCTCACTACAAGCGGATCCCTAGCAGGTAAATCATTGGGCTTACCCAGGCCTCCCCTGGCAATGGCAAAGTGCTCTAGATCAGCCTTGGGGAAAAGTGAGATGGGAAAAACTTGGAGATAGGTGGGGTAGATCCAGGAAACTGCACCTGCGGTGGGAAGTGTTTTGCTTCATTGCTGCCCATGGTAGCTTGGTCTGTCACGCTGTAGCAGCTTTCCCTTCAAGAAGACAACTGGTTGTGGGTTGTTTTTCTGCTGAATCGTTCCACTGTTGCCTGTGTATGTTAGTTTAGCCAGTTTAGCTACATGCACACATGCTGGTTGATGTGGTAGGCACCTGTTTGCAATCTGTGCGTCTGATGCACAGGTGGAAGAAGAACACCAGCACAAAAAGGTAAGACGCAAGCCCAGATCAGTGCACTGTGATGTCTGTTGGTGAAGTCGAAGTCTTCTCATTTCCCAARGGCACGTTGCCGCCTCTATCCCTCAGCAGAGGAGAAAGATGCCCTGAGGTTCACTGAGAGCACTGCCATATCCTGTGCAGGTGGCAGGAGCCTTTCTGAGAAYGTTGGAGCTGATGGGGCTGGTTTGTGCAGCAATTTATGAAAGAAGCTCTGAGACACTTCCATTTCTGTGACTGCTGTTCCCTGCAACCAGCAATGATTAAGCAGTTAGCTAAACGCTACAGGAAAACATCCTGAAGGAGAAGATAGGCAGCTGTAAAAGCTCCTGTCCTGCTGTTACCTGTCAGTGCAGCAACAGCACTTGGTTAACGTCTCAATTACTTGCTGTGACCAGAACCGCGAGTTGCTGCAGTCGGGCTCATTTCCATTCATTTTGTTGTGAGTGGGTTGGTCGGCAGCGTAGTTAGAAGTTCCTCTTGTCACATGTCGGTAGCAATATAAAGGGCATTACTGCATTTTTACCTGTCAGACTGGAAAACCTGTAAGATAAAGCCTCTGGAAATGTTCCGCATTAAATTCTTCCTCACGTTAAAATTACAGCAATGACAAAAGCACTAAATGCAAAAATTGAAATGAAATTACTGCTTGGGGAGAGGAATTGCCAAGAGAGCAAGACACTGCTGGTTGCAGCAGCCTTTGCCCTTGGCTTCTCAAGAGGTAACGTGCTCAGGACAGAGCAGTGAGGGCACAGAGCAGCTGGGGCCCTTGGGCACGGTGTGGAGAGGAGCGAGGACTCCCACCGTCTAGATTAAAGCCTAGGAGATCAGAGGATGGACTTCTATGGGTTAGGCTGGATTTTGGTCGAATCCTGGGAAAATAACAAAACAATATGTATATGAGATGCTTTCTAGGCACAAGCACTGTCTTCATACACTGCTTTTTAAAACATTTCTTGTCTTGCCTTTCTGATAGATCAGAGGGGAGATCAGTAAGACACAGAAAGCAGTTTTTTGCTCAGAGCCTTTGGGCTGCCAAGGAACCCGCGGCAGCAGAAGAGAAACCAAAAGGATTTTAGGCAGCGCTGCCTCTCCCAGCTGTGCTGTGGTGGACGGGGGCTTCACTTGGGGCTTGGTTCTGGTTAAGTTGGTGTTTTGGGGTTGCAGCAGCCATGCCTGACGAATCCTTCTGTTGTCTGTCTCCGGGCGGCCTCGGCCGCGTCCCAGCGTCTCCTCCAGCACAGAGGTACCAGACGTAGTGCGCAAACCGAGAGCAGACCCGCTCCAGTGCTCTGTGGCACTGTTTAAGTCTGCTTTCTACCGAGATTGGGCTGGTTTTGCTCTAACGGAAGGTTTTCTCAGTTTGTTATCAGTTTGCATCTCTGTCCTGCTTCAGAAGAGAGCAGGTGGAGCCATGCGGAGCAGGGCCAGCTGCAGGTGCAGCAAGGACATGCAAAGCAGGGACCGTGGGACGATGGACACCGACGAGCATCCCTCCCCCGGGAAGTTCTGGGTTTCGTCATGCGTCGCAGGTGACAGCAGCCTTGCCCTGTGTGCTGCCTGGTAATGGATTTTTGTGCTCAACAGCTGCTTTTGAGAAAACTGGTTAGCAGCTTTGAGGTTATTGTATTTGATGGTGTTTTCACAGTGCAAATTGCTATGCTGTGTTTATAGCCTTGCTCACAAACAGCTCGGGCCTTGCAAGGCTCCTTCTAACATAGCCAAGCTCAGCACAGTCAGGTGGTTGCCAAAAGTAAAGCTTTCAAGTTTGTTTTTAGGAGCCTAAGTAAAAACGGCTCATTTTCTGTGTGATCTGAGTCTCACAAAAGCGTCRGGAATGGTTAACATCTTAAAAAGAAAAAAACCTCTGACAGTTGTGCTTAGAAGCTGATCTTGGGCACACAATTTTCAAATCTTTCCAATAAGAGACTTCTCTAAACTCACAATGCAAGTGGTTGTTTCAAACTGAGATTAGAGGCCAGATCTTCTAGCTCTGTTGTGTGCTTTGGTCTCCAGCCCATTCTGGCAAATACTGTGGATGAGTCAAGCAGACGGGATCATGTGAAAAGCATCCTGCTTTCCGCTCCTTCTCCTTGAAAATGCCTTTACCTGGGTGGGGGACACTGGCTAGTGGAAATGAGTTAAAATCAGTTTTCACTGTGTTTTGGATCAGCCCTGGCAGTGCAGCAGTCAGCTCTGAGCAAGCAGTTCCCGAGTTCAGTCAGTGCCTCTGCTGCCCAAGGACAGCCTCAGTAGACAGGGGCTTCTGTGTGTTGAGGGTTATGCTCTTGCTTATGATCTTCAATCGTTTTCAAATGTTCCTCTTATCTTTCTGCTGCAAGCTCTATAGGTCAGAGAATGCACTCACTGGTCGTGTGTTCGTTTGTGTTTGTGCAAGTTATGGGAAGTTCAAGGTAAGATGTGGGTACCACAAGTGTCAGCAGTGACTGCAGGTGCTGAACTGCCCTCCAGGGCTGCTGCTTGTTTGGGAAGGGCCCTGGCACAACCAGTGCCCGAGAGCTTAGTCATTTCTCATGCTACAGCGGGGAGCTTAAAACAATAATTACTCACAAAATTGAAGTTAGCAAGAGCAGGTTCTAATCCAAGATAGATGGATACTCTGTGGACAGAATGACATTAAAATTCCCTGATATGCCTTGAGATAAATAGATGACTATGAGATTTGTATTAATGGCTGGATGCTGCTYGGTGCGTGGGCAGCGCACGTGCACCGCAGCGTCACAGGTAGAGCAGCCACTGGCACTGGCGTGAAGAGACGATCAGGCTGTAATGCCCCAGTTCAGCCTGGGCAAACCCCGTGTGCAAA
This sequence comes from Nothoprocta perdicaria, assembly GCF_003342845.1. Taxonomy (NCBI): domain Eukaryota; kingdom Metazoa; phylum Chordata; class Aves; order Tinamiformes; family Tinamidae; genus Nothoprocta; species Nothoprocta perdicaria. The sequence continues at coordinate 7,821,094 of NW_020454316.1, read as the reverse complement.
CCCCCCGAGGGGCAGGGAGGTGCTTGGAAATTTCTAGGATTTGTGGTCGCTGGGGTTAGGAGCTGAGCTGGGTGCGTGGTGCTGGTGCCGTCTTCTGGCTGCTCCCCYGCGATGCTGGTGGGGAGGGGACAGGGACAAAGCAGTGGCAGCAGCTCTGCTCACCTGGCAGATGCCTGGGCCTGCAGAGGAGCTGCCCGTTGCCCGTCGCAGCGGAGCTCGCCCTTGCTGGGAGCTCAGAGGGCTGTGCAGAACGTGCGCTCACAGCCCAGGCGTTACTGGGCTCGGCTTGTTCTTTCCATTCCTGCTCCAAGTCAGGCTAAAACGGTTTCATACATATATGCAACCCAGGGAAGCTCCCGCGCCTTTGATCTCACTTGCTCAATTTGTTGAGCAGATGTGTAGGTTTTGGCATGCTCCCATTGACGCAACTGCTATTCTTTACATCCTTGAGACTGCCTGTTTATAAAATTTCTTTGTTGAATCAGGGACAGTTCTATTAACCTTCACTGTCTTCCAAAACTAACAGCTCCTTGCTTTCTTTTCCGCAGCATCTCCAAAGCCCTTGTTTTCTTAGTGCATTTTCACGGCTGCGGAGCAGTGGGATCTCCGCTGCCTGCTTGGATTGGATGCCTGGGCAGGGAGACACCCCTATAGACACTATGGACACCATCTGTCGAATTCCTGCAGTGCAGATCATGCTCCATGCCCGGGCACCCTGCTGCCAGGATGAGGATGGCTCACAAGTGCATCCACCAGCAGGCCTTGCTTTTCTTGGGCGAGCTCTTCAGCGCTCCCTTTCCTGCAGGCCTCAGCTTTCTCTTTCCCCCCTCCTTAACCCGTGGCTTGGCTCTCGCCCTCAGCCAAGCCCAGGCCCTGCAGCTCCACCTCGTTCCCAGGTTGGCTGGTGCCACGTGGTGCGTGACCAGCAGCCCTCGAGGCACGTCTGCAAGGCCCTGGAGCTGCTCTCTTACCAGCCCCTATCTTCATGTTTTCCTTTCTCTACACTTCAAATTCTCTGGAGCATGAGTTTTCCTTTCCCAGACGAACATAGCATTCCTGCAAATGGGCACATCTGCTGTTTCCRTTTGCACCGCTGCAGCACAGGCCCTCACATGGCTCATCCTGGTCCTCATGCCTTATCCTGAGCTGGTTCCCTGAAAAAAGGGGAGGAAACCGGGGCTGTGTGAACTTATTTATCATCCTCAGCCTCACACACCAACTATGGAAAGATTTTTCCCAAGATCTAATTCATGCTGTGCTGCACCAGGGAAACTGATAGGAATGTGATGTAGATATTACTGTGCTTTAACAAATAGCATGAACTGCACAAGCTATCTCCATTATTTTTTTATTTTATTTCTAGGAGGGAAATGATGCCAAATTTCTACTTCGTGAGTTTTCCCTGAAACCTGTGGAGCTAGAGTAGAATTTAATTTGGCAGCATGGAGTCAGCGTTACTCCCCGTGATGTCTTCAGCAGGAAACCTCAACCTCCTTCAGCTTTACTGGGGGAAAAATGAGGCCTGGCTTTTAGGCTACTTTGCAGAGCATGTCAGGACCTCATGAGTAACAAGAGCCAAGGGCGTCACGCTRGTGCGGGAGATGGTCCTGGCCCAGAAGTGGGGTAGTGTCTGGGCCTGGAACAGCAAGCCAATACTTGCCTTAATGGCAAAGCTTTCTGAGAGGTGAGGAGGGCTAGAGCAGCTGCATTAGCACTGACRGCATGTCGAACGCCTTTGATTTTAATATCGTGCCGTGGAATGATTTGGAGGTAGGGCTCAGCATCCTCAGGATAGCAAGGCCAGAACAAATGGGTTGAGTGAAAGCTTAATTGAAATTCTGTGTGCTCCTGTGGTGAGCACAGAATTGCTTGACCCATGCATCTAAATGTCAAATCTAGAAGGATTCCCAAATGGAAATGCATGTTTTATTTTCATGTTGTCAAAACCTGAAAAGAAGCATACTTGATTAATGAAGAATAATTTCTGTGTACGTTTTTTTAATAACTTATTAAAAGCAGACCCGAGATGCCACCAAGTTTTTCAGTAAGTCAGAAAATGTCAGTTATTGATTATGTTCAGAGCTAAAAGTCACATGGGCATTTATAAGCGGTAATCTTAAAAAAAGAGATGATAAAAGCTTGTCTGGCCACCCTGAGTCCAGGTGTATTTGGTAAAGCAGTAGTGAATACGGAAATATGGGTTGGTGAGCAGTCTCTAAGTGATGATGGCTTGGTGAGTGGTGTGGATTCTTTCTTTGTCCCATTGATTTTTGTTCTGTAAGAAAATTAAAGCTCCGGCACTTCTAAACTTTATTATATTTTTAAAGATCATCTTTGTGTGCCAGCCTTTGCCTAGAAACTCGCCCGAAGATGTCGGCCATTGAAACTATTTCATGTGGAAGCATTGCTAAGTAAATTCACTAAATGCCTATTCATCCCAGAAAGATGGAGACTCACTGGAGCAGCAAATGTGAAAATGTGCACAGCTTAGTCTACAGAAAGCAGTTTTCTGAGGCTGCCAAATTGCGATGCRGAGTCTGACCCTGGGAGGTATTAAAGCTCCCATGAGTGAGCATAGAAGGAGGGTCTCAAGCTCCTGCAGAACTAGTCATTCACATTGACTGATAGGCTGATATTTGGGCCAGACAAAATCAATGGTTAACTTGTTCTGTATTCATCGGTTCAATTATGAAATGCTACCTGTGATGACAGCAGAATTTGTTATTATGAGATACAAAGATATGTTACTAGTCTGAGCCCGTTCGGGAGTTGTTGCAGCTGACCCCGCTGCTTAAAGCATTTTGTAGGAGAGTCTTGTTTAACTTGCCTTTCTGTGGCTTGTGGCATGAAGTGTTTTCAAGATACCGCACTATTGACAGCTGTTTTATCTTTCATTTTTCTACTATCAAACCCAGAGTAGGCCTTGCTCAAATGCTGTTATCTCTATTTTAATCTTGTGGGTTTGAGTGCAAGTCGGTAGATAGACAGTCATCTACTGTTTGATATGATTTATTCGGTTTTCCTAAATGTGCTGACCTATGGACCATTTTTGCCCCATTGTTAAAGAAATAACAGACCACTCAAACTGTCGAGCATGAATACATTCCTGGACGTGCCAACTGAAATTTTGAAAATGCTGGTGTCAAAGTGCCAATCATTAATTGGAATAAGCCTTCTAAATTCCTGTGGTCCTCCTAATTTTATTGGGGTTTTGACATCCAAATTCTCTCGCTTTATGCATTCCAACCTTGGCCTTTTCTCTATAACAAGGACTATGAGAAAGAAAATGCCAGCAGCTACTTGAATGAGTTCCCTAGGAAAGATCTAGCAAAACATGTAAAGAAGGATTTCAAATCTAGTCATCTCGCAGCTCGATTTTGATACTTAAAAAGTGGTGAGCAGTACTACTTAATGCATACTCAGTTACAATTTTTGACAGGTTTGCCAAGATTTGCTGTGAAATTCATTAAGATATAATAAAGCTGTGCTGCTTTTTATATATGCTTTCCTGAGTAGAGGGAGAGAGGAAAGTTTTGCAGCGTTTGGAACTTTCTTCCAGAAACTGTTCCCTTTCCAGAGTCTGCAAATGGTCCCAAATGAGAGGGGAAAAAAAAAAAGGCATTTATATTAGAGAGTAGTTTTTACAGTATAATTTGTACATCTTTTGTTGTTTCTTTTGCAGGACAAATGACCAGCTAGTAGCGTTCCTGTCCAGGTACCGTGATATGAACTTCCTGAAGTCCCACGGAAGGGACAATGCAAGGTAATACAGCCCTTTCTTCAACTTGATTTAAATGTGATGCCAAGAGTTTTATGTAATGACTATTTCTCTGGTCTACTGGGATGAAGGACTCCCTGCTCCAGGAAACCCTCTTCCCTCCAGGAAACTRTCCTCTTGAGGACAGTTGTTTTTCCATTGAGGATGGCTTCTCCTGGCAGTCCATGAGCTGTTGGTGCTGTTCTGGGTAGGGAGATGTTAAATAGACTGATACTTAGTCTGTATTCAGGGCCTAACCTCGACTGCTGTTTCAGCAGCTGTACAAGGGGAAGTGGTGAGCATGTAGGAGGGTGCTCTATCAGTGACTAAAGCTTCTTAAGCCTGTTTTGAGTCCGGCAACCTGCAACAGAGACTGCCCCTTGCCACGAGACACGCGTGCCCTAGTTAGTGCCACCACCCCAGAGCCCCAGACYTGGGCTCGCCAGAGGCATCGCCAAAGCTCCGAGCAAGCAAAGTGCCTCTGCAGCCTGAGGGGGCTGATCCCGTGCTGGCTGGAGGGTTGCGGTGCTGCAGGTTTGCAGGCCTCATCAGATCACCATCAGCCTTGTTGCGTGGCAGTAGGCTGAAGCACTCCGTTTCCCACAACATATTGCTTGTGCTTCCAGCGTTGTGCTTGGAGGAAGCAACAGTGACCAAATGTCATGTTTACTGAGCTTCAAACAGCCTCTGTAGCTGGCAGATCTTTCCCATCTGGCTCCAATAGGCCTCTTTTTAGTAATGGTTTTGTAGTCACACTAGTCCTGCAGCAGTTTCAACAGCTCCATGCGCCGTATCCCGGTGGCTTGGCACCTACAGATGTTCTCTTCTGTCCGTAGTCACCAGGTCATCTCTTTATCCTGTAAAATGTCAAGCATGCTGCAGGRCTGAGTTCAGATAAATGGTATGGAGATGGTGACACGTCAAGTTGCTTGTTCAGCCCAGCGGGTAGGTACAATAGTGCATAGGTCTCTCTTACTTCTCAGCTCCTTGTGCACTTGTCACCAAATTTATCAATTCTGTCATACTCCTGTTCAAATGAAGTCCTCACGAGCATTCATCTTGAGCGTGCRGAAATTCTATAGCAAGTAGTAAAAAATAACAGTGAGGAATACTATTTAAATCAGAGTCAACAGTTTTCACTAGAGAAATGCAGAGTGTCAGAGTGATTGGCAGGCTCAGCTCTAGCTGGCAATGGTGATTGACAGCAGAGTTAAACTAGAAAAGGAATGATAAATGGCCAGGGAAAAGCAGTAGGTCTCTTAAGCCTTTTTGCTCTTCTGGTGCACCTGATTCTTCTCAAATCTCCCATCTGGCTAAAGAAAATAACTAATGAATTATGACATGTCTGCATCAAGCAAGTTCTAACGTGCCAACCTCAGCTGGCTTAAAACAATTTAGATCAATTAAACTCACTAATCTAGTATTAATTTAATGATAAAATGAGCTAATGTGCCACTTGTCCTCTCCTCAGAGGGATAACAACCCGTTTATTAGTTCAGAAGTTCCCTTTGAATGTATAAGCAATTAAATACCTTTTTTAGCCTGTTATAATGGATAGGCAGATATTACTTTTCTTGTGAATTTCTAATATAGATTCTCTGTGCACTGGGGAACACAATATAGGACACAAAAGAAGATTTGCAGTCGCTGCTGTGGTCGTGCAGTCTTTGGGTCCCATAAGGTCCCCCGCTCGGTGCCATCTGGGGAGACCCGCAGCTCTGCTCCTCACGCCATCCCACACAGCTGGGGAGGCAGGCAGAAAAACGGCCCTTGCAGAAGCCTCCATGTAATATTAGCATTTGTTAAAAATTAATTCCATTGGTGTCAAGTACTGTTCACAAAGCAGCTGGACTTCTGTTTATAGAAGGACTGAGTTTCCAGCTCTACACTCCCATGTTGAGAGGGAAATGATAATATGCAGATCTGGAGCTTGATCTTTCAGTTCTCTTTTCAGTAATTCAGTCTTGTCTAAACTAGTTAAGGGACCTTCAGCTGTGCCACTGACACGTATTTTCTAATTGACTTTCCTTTTATTTCCAACATGTTATGTTGTGATCGTGCCAGTGAGCAGTGTTCCAGGTACAGCCATGTACAGAAGGTCTTTGGCAGAGGAAGTATTGGTGTCTTTTCTTGCCTCTCAGTGCAGTGGCCAAGCCCATGTAGCCCAGCTGGGTGTAGTTTCTACACCAGCTGTACCTTTTTATCCCACCCAATTACATTTTGGGCAACAGAGCAGTCCCTGCTTCTTTAAAGGGAAATGCTCCATGAAAGCAGGAGGCTTTAGCCCTGCAGTTATGCATTATGAAATCCTTCGGGCTGGAATACCTTCTGTAAGAATGGCCAGAGGAGGTAAGACCAAGGTATTTCCTTGTTGCCTACAGCAAATGCCCACAGAGGAGAAAGAACAGGCGGAGAGATAGCAGTGCATCCTTACAATATTTTTCCTGCTTTCTGCAATCTTCAACTGGGGTGTTTCCACCTCCAAACACTGTTGCTTTCTCAGTAAGAGTCAGGGATGATTTTTTCCTCTATTAATTTGTCCAATTGCTTTTCAGATTTTACTGTTCACTTTGTCACGGCCCCATGGAAAACAAGTATTCYGTGGGGAGAGTGGTATGACCAAGAGGTAGGTTAGTAAGGTCTAGAAAAAAAAGGAGTAGCCTCAAGATTTGGCATTAAAACCAGGAGGGGGGCGGGGGGGGAGGATTTTGGAAAGGATTTAGAAGCCAGGCCAATCCCCATGTTATTGGGCAATAGGAGAAAACCTTCCCTTGGGACATGCTATCTCGAAACAGCCTTGAACAGGATTTTTTTATTTAAAAGGACTAGCTGAGGCCGTGATGGGGGGAGGGCCTGCCTGCCCCATGTACAATAATCTTTTCTTTTTTTCAAGGTGTTTTCTCAAAATATGGCAAATTAATAATGCAGCAGTTCAACGTTTAAAAAAACAACAACAACAAAAGCCATGTATAACCCTTCCAGCTACTTTTATTTTAATTCCTGAATGAATAATGGCTCCTAAGCAATATGCTTTTCARCCGTCTAAGTCTGCTCTGTAAACAACAGCATACTCAGAATTTTAAGTCGTCATAGTCTTTGGATTGTACAACGGAGTGCCATCTTAAAACCAAACTGCTTATACAGCTCAATTACAACGTACTTTGTATTCAAGCCATGTTCACAATCRGTACATATTTCAGTGCCAAATAAGGAGAGAAACCAGGCTTCCTTTTATAGAATGAAGTTTTCTTTTAGTTATGCCAAAGTCATTAAAAAGTGCATCACAGATTTGCCTTTAGTGGCTTCTCAAGAGGGACTGGAGAGGTGAAAATGGCTCCTGCGCTCAGCTGGAGGAGCATTGTTTCCTTAGCGAGCTGGCTGTGTGAAACGGCATGGCATACAGTGGCTGCAGGTCTTGCACAGCACTTACATTTTCTCCTCTTTTCACTGTCTTACTGCTATTAAAAGCAAAAGAATAAACCCTATGGTTATATAAGCTATTACAATTCTGAACACCCGGAAGATTTGTTTTTTYTGGGAGGAATAGCACCTGGCTGATGTATTATAAAATATAAAGACAGTCACATGTGACACCTTCAATGACAGCCAGAGAGAGGGCTATTTTTTCTTTACGTTTCTTGGAAACCCTGCTATAGGAGTCATTGGGAAGCAGCACAAGCCGGTTGCAAAGGCCAGAGGCTGCTAAATCTTGGAGGAATCTRGACCTCATGGGCAGCATAGGAACAGCGCTCAAAATGCCCTTAAACTTTGGCCATGTACTGGGCTCGTTTCTCAGGCTGTTTTCCCCCTTCAGCATCCACACTGTCCTCACCACAGGGTGAGGATGACGAGGGTCACTGCAGTGCCGCGGCCCTGCGYGCTCGGCCGTGCCCTGCGCTCTGTTCTGCTGCCCCGGGCTCTGCTGCCCCTTCGGACACGGCTTTTTGTCCCCCAGTCGCTCACTGCCCCTCTGTGCGCTAGGTGCGTCGCGGTGTGGTGGGCTGCTAGAGAACAGATCACACAGCGACTGCTGCTGCGCGCCGCTGCCTTGAGGAATCGCCCATTAGGTACCTAAACACTGGAATAAAATTTAATTTATTAGCCCTGCTGGTGGGATAGTTCAGCCAGTTAGCTCCCTGCAGGGTTTGCCATCCTGCTCATTCCATGTGTTTTGGTGGGTCATTTGGCTGAAATTTCACTCTCTGCCATGTTTCTTGAGACTGGGAAGGTCTCTTTTTTGCTCCTTTTTTCTACTCTTTTGAGTAGATGAGCACYACAGTGACATATGAACTATATCGACTGAAATAGCACCTTCTGTGCAGCAGGATCACAGTTAAAAATCTCAGAAATGACAGCTAACTTTCAGATATTCATATTGTTTTATGCTAAGTGCTAGGGCTGCCAGAGAGCCTTCAGTCTTCCTGCCTGATRGCTTACTTCCCTGTAGGGATAATTTTTTCCCTTTTTTTTGAAAGGCAGCAGTCATGCAAAGGAAAATAAAAATAAGAAAATAAATATTCACAGTGGGCAAATGCAAAGCAGAGGAAAGAGTAGGCTCAAGAGAAGAAATAATCTAGCAAAGTCACGTACTGGACACAGATTTCATCTTGTTGAATCTTGGTCTGCGGTGTTGCTCATGCTATACCTCTAACGTCATTTGCAGTTTTCTCTCATTTCTGCTTATTTTTATAGACAAAAAGCACTTCAATTGTGACCTCTGTTATCATGAGAGAGAGCCATTAAGTTTGTGTCCTTGTAAGAGCGGCTACGGTGTTTCCCAGGACATAATGTAAGTGAAGAGCCATGGGAGGAGACCCACAGGAAGGTCTTTGGAAGCTCCTGTGCTCACAGGAGGCTGTGTGAAGCTGTGGTCAGAGCAAGGCAAGGTCTRGTGGGGTCATTAGTGCAAGAAGTTTCCTAAAACCACAGACAATTTCTATTTCCTATTATTATTTTTTTGAACATTTGCCTAGTTTGCTCTTTGACCTGCGACATGAAAATTCTTACAGAGCATTAAGGGCTTTTAGGACTTCCTTTGAAAGAGAGACTCCTGAAGATGAAAGAACASATCTTTCAAAACCCATGCCAGTAGCTCTTAGGGAAAGGTGAAYGAGAAGAACTGATGAGGAATTAGCTTCTAACCACAGCGGTGAGGTGCAGTGTGACTAAAGCACCAAGGTGACTAAAGCACCAAGGTCATCATCCCAGGGCAGCGCAGGGTCTCCCGCCCTGGCCGGTTGCCTCCCCGCACCGCTCTGCGGCGCACACCAAGGGACGAACGCTGAACACTAATCCTATTAAAAAAGGAAGAGTTTTCCTATGTTCCTGCTTAACTTTGGAGCATTTACCACCGTGGGCAAAGCTACTAAATGCATTTTGATTTCTTTGCTTACTAACAGCTCGGGCTTTTGCATATGAAATGAGCCCAGTTGCACTACAGCAAATCCAATCAAGAGAGAAATTCTGTATAACGTTGTTGATGTTTCTTTGTGCATTGGCATTAAGGCTTAAGGGATTGTTAGGATAGCATTGTGTTTATAATACTTTCTTCAGAGTAAGGGAATTAAAGAAAGATAAGAAGTAATCCTATTTTTGACCTGGTAACATTTGCATTCAGGATGCTGCAGTTTAAAAACAGTGGAAATTGGGTAGCAATTTTTATTTCTCCCTCTATTTTCTTCCCTCTTTTTTATCTATACCAAGAGTTTTTTCATAGCCTTTTGACACAGCAGGAATTCTGAATTCTGCACTTTCTTCACACCCAATTGCCCATCATACCAGGAGGAATTCTKCCTAATCTTGACAGACTAAGTAGGTACTTTTTCTTTTTGGCCTTTTTCTCCTTTTAAAGCTTCAGCTCCATTTTTTGGGGGCGGAGGTTGTTCTTAGCCCTAGGGGCTTTTAGCACAGCAGAAAGAGGCCTTGAGAAAATACCGCACGATCGCATCTTTAGAAAAGCAGATGCTTATCAGGCACAGTGTGGGCACTGTCCTTAAATTGGCAATTGTTAATTATTTCAGATTTTTTAAATACTGTGTAATTCTTCATGAAAGAGGGTTCCTCATGGAAATGGGGTGAAAGCAGGGTTGTGTTGCAAGCAACTGGAATTTCATCAGATATTTGCGAAAGGCCAAGATCTGTGTGCCTGCAGGTCAGGGAACGCAACTGCTCTGTGCAGCTTTGCATTTCATGACCCTGCTTGTTACAAAGAATGGCTGGGTTTTGGAGATAGGTTGTAGTTTATGGACTGCTCACAAATTATTTGTTGCATTCAGGATAGGCCAGTCATTATTGTGTGCTTTCTTCTTCGTCATCTATATGGATTCCAGGAAGCGCTTCCAGGTGGTTAGGAGACACTACTCGGAGTCAGCCTCACATGTATGCTATAGCCATAGAAATATTTACTTGGCGTTTTTTACCCAAATTCTTCACATATTTGTCTAAAGTGAGTTTTAAGAGTGGTGGATACAGTCAAAACAACATGCAGGGTTTCTTTCTGTATGTTCAAGAGAACAATGTTGTAGTCGTAGTCTGGCTCCAAGCCCTGTGGTTCTTTCCTTTGACATTGACTTTCTGCACACGATACTCCTTCTGATATATCCCTGACTTTTGCTTATAGTTTTTATTCTTGTGTAGTGAATGATGATAATAAGCTCTTGGTAGAGCCGTGTGGTTRGCAGGGAATGTTGGCAGCAGGCTTTCTAGGCGAGAGGCCAGAACCTCCGAGCATTTAGGAAGAGGAAGCTCTTCCTGCTTAAAAATATATTCTTTACAGACCCAAAGCTTTCAGTAGTGATCTTACTAATAAGTAGAGTTTTACTACCTGGTAGCTTCCRATGCTTGAGAAAGCTTTATTCGTTCATGGGCTCTGGAAACCAGAAAATGACAAAACTCTTTATATGTTATAAAAACATGAGCGTTCAGGAGTGATGGGCTTCAGAGTTGCAGTGCTATGCAGTGGCACTTGCTAAAAGCTATTCAGAAGGCTGAGATTTGCTTGTGATTTTTTTTCTGCTTTTAAGTAACTATGCCACATTATTTATTAGTAATTTAAATATATTGCAGGAAGCACTGAGTCATTTGTTTATATTTGTGTTGTAGGAGCTTTGTTAAACATCTTACTGGCATTATATGTGTTAAAGATTCCTGCAATGTGCTCTTAAATGTATTTATAAATATTTAAATATACTACAAAGTGAAAGGCAGTCTCTAAGACATATATCAGTCATGAGCTTTTTAGGCAGTTAACTAACTATAGCTAGTGTGACACACCATGTGTTACAATTAGGTGTTTGTTTGTTTTAACAAAGCATAAAAATAATAACCCAGAATATGTAAACCTTGAGGCTGCATTCACACTTAGTCAGGGCGCAAATGGCAGCTTGCACACTTTTAGTTGCCTGATTGATGAACTCAGCTAGCAAGACATATAAATATTATACTCTTCCTGCTGGTTAGCTGCAAATGCAATCCAACCTCCACAAAATTACAGGCTCTTTATGAGAAATAAAAATTGATTAAGAATTTATATAAAACATCATAGATGGAGTGATCTGTGGAATAAGGTAAAATAAGATGCTTTTTTTTGAACCTTTGTCTATTTTATTTTCTCATAGTTGACTCTTTCTTCATATCATCCTTGTTTTCTTCCCATTGCTTGTCCTAGATCAGGGAAAAGCCAACTGTCTTTACCTGAGGGCAATCTGCACTGTGCGTGGCTAACCACATCTCTGTACAATTACATATTGTTGTCCTGGAAGTACATCGTCTGTCAGCAAAATGTGCTAGTCTTACCCAAAGTTTAGGGCGCCAGAGGGCACCTAAAGTTGTCCGCTTTGACTAAGATTAATGAAGTGCTATCGTTAATCTGTTTTTTTTTATGCTCTATCTTGGGAATTATATTCTAGGGTCCTATAAAATCTGAGAGAGAGAGACTTGAAGGGAGAATCACCAGTGTGTGCATTTCATTGCTCCCTTGGGTGCTTGGAATGTCTTCATCAAGTACACACTTTGGGGTCTGAGTTGAACATGACCAGAAACTAAGGAAATGCAGCACCAGACAAGAAACAAATCACTAGGGTCAAGGTTTTGCCTTCCATCCTACCTTTCTTTTCAGAGGCAGCTTGATCTAGATGCTGTTGGACAGTGAGTCAAGAATCCTTGTGAACTGTTCGCAGTGTGCTAGGGATTTTGGTGTCTTGAAGAGGCCTCCAAGCCATCCAGGTAGCACCTCTCCCTTCCCTCAAGCAGTAGGCAGGATGCCTAGAGACAGTTCTTGCTTCCTTGACTTTCATAATCACTTCTACTGGAGCAGCTTGGTGCCGTTAGTCATCCTAGAAGAAACTCTGGAGCAAAGGAATCCTGTGTCCACCTCTTTCACTTCCATGCCTGGCTCTGCTCTCTGCTGCCAGCCAGCCTGGGCCTGCTAGAGGAGCTCATTGCATCCTTGGTTTATTTGCATCTAGGTTTATTTAGCTTCTTGGCATCGCAAATATGCTGGATTTCCTTGGCGCTCAAGGAGCATAAATGGATAATGAGCAGTCACCCAGTGGAGAGCTGTGGCTTCAGAGCTCCTTGTATAAATTATTGCTTCATAGATAAAGGGCAGTTACTTGCAACGCTAGTACAGTTTAGTGCTTAGGTGTAATAACTATATATGAAGTAGGCCTAGTAAGAGYGATCCTTCCAAGAAGGGTGTTCTCCCGTTTAGGTTGTTATTGCTATTTAAAAGCTGACATATTTAAAACCTAATATAAAGTTTCTAGAAAGGCTTAAAGAAGCATTAACAAAGGGGTTGTTCCTTTGCAGCTCTCCAGATATTGCTGCTCTTGAACTGGGCTATGCCACCTTTCTATAGGATGAATAGTTGGAAACTACATTTAGTTTTCTTGAAATATCCTCTTGCCATAAGATTTGAGCACTGGAATTTCTTATGAAATCACTCGTTCCCAAGGACTAATTACGTCGTATTTCAGTGCATGTGCTGACGAGTTGCTTGTCCAAGCCATTAACTCCAATAATCATCCAGTTGTGCACACGTGCAAACGGGGAGTCCGTTGACTTGCTTGGAAGAGCTGAAGCAGCAAGGCCAGGTTTGCTGGTGGGACCTTCACGTGCTGTATGTGGCTCACTCTTCCACTGCTAGCTCCACACAATAAGGCTGCATTTGTATCATGGAGCTTTCTGACATGAGCTGATTGCAAAGCACGGCATGTTGTGCAGGCTTAGGTAGTTTCTATGTTGGGAGGTTTTAGAAATAGTCGGAGTTTTGTTTTTTTCTGTTTTATTTGCTTTGAGGGTGCACCTCTTGCAATCAAAGAAACTTTATTTGAGCGTGAGAGTACAAGACGATAAATTGATAACGATAGCTGAAAAAAAAAGGACATTTAATGGAGAAGAACTTTATGTCCCTATTTATATATAGTCAATAATCTATTATTTTCTTAAAATAATTAACTCAAATGAGCATTTAGTTTCGAACGAATTAAATGACCAAACTTTCAGGCACATTAATATTTGATATGGAGATAACTGCATAAATATTGAGTTTGAAGATTAAATTCCAGAGCACTGCATTAAAATTGCAAGACTTTTCTATTATCCTTCATAATGGAACATGAAATTAGAAACTTGTTCATGGAAAGAAAAATTTCTCCCCTCTCACCCACACATTCCCTTCACTGTGGTATCAACAGAGGAGCCTTCTTGCTCATACTGTGAGGAGGAATATAGCTATCAGTGGGAGACAGACCCTGAAGACATATATGGTGCTTGTGAAAATTAAGGTATGCCCATTTCCTAATGTTGTCTCAGTTCTCAGACTGATCCAAAATGAACCTTCAACCTAAATTTAGTCTACTGTGTGGCAAAGGACTCAGATTTTTAGGTATGGAAGGCGAGACCTAGGGCCGGTTCTTACACTGCCCCTTCTGCTGTAGGTGCTGCAGCTCCAGTTCAGCTGCAGTTCTTAAATCTGGGCAGGTCTGTGGTTGGGGCCCATTAGCTGTGGGTGTTAGTGACTATAAACAGTCTGGGTAGCTAACATTTATTATTCCTCGCAATGTATGGGATGTGTTGAATACAGCAACTTGCTGTTATTAGTGGAATTCAACCCTTCTGAGAGTGTGTGCTAATTCACGACTGCCAGGCTTCACTTGCTGGGGAGTAATTCTGAAAATGGGTAACAAATAAAAACCTGTACCAGGCAGTCCCCGAACACCCGTGGGCATCCAAACCAAAGTGTTTTCAAATACAGATTGATTTTCTAACTCCTTTTTCATGTTACAGTGGTCTCAAATAATGCATTTCCATAACATTGCAATTCTACAGTTCTTTTTATCCATGGTTCAGCAATAAACAAAATATTTTTCCCTGCAGACTTGAAAATGGAGCAAATATACTCATGCCATGGCAAAGAGCAATGCAATTGTACTTCTTTCTAATTAACCATACACCAGGAGAAAGATTCACGGAATAACAACACAGGAGAAAATTGGTCATTTTGGTTTTATGTACAGTTTGCAGTTTTTCAAACACGTTMATTTATTTAGATGCAGAAGTCTATTACATAGATGGTTTTTTGCTCGTGTTCCTGTTATGGGTCTTCTGCAGTGGTTTGCAAAGAGTTAATGCGTGTTAGAGATGTGCCAGCAGAGCCCTGTAGCTTGTGTAGTTCTGACTCAGATCAGTTGAAGGTGCAAGCGATGCTTAAAAGAAATCTGTTGATCTTTGCCCCTCTAACTGAAATATATAACTGATTAATCATTTATTAAACTGCTCTACATTATTTGTGAATAGAACTAATATAAACAGTGACCTTTTATCCCTTTTTGTTTGGGAGAGTAGCTGCTTTAATTATCGAGCTGGTGCAAACAATATACAGATTAACTCTTAATGACTGCTTTTGTATTCCCTCAGATTTATCAGGAAACAAGGGCTGGATCGGCTTTTCCTGGAATGTGATACCCACATGTGGCGGTTGGGGGACCGGCAGATCCCCGAAGGAATCGCGGTCGATGGGGGATCCGACTGGTTCCTCCTGAACAGGAAGTTTGTGGAGTACATCACTTTCTCCAATGACGACTTGGTAACAAAGATGAAGAGATTTTACTCATACACTCTACTGCCTGCTGAGGTACGTGGATTCAGAGCAGTCTCTCTTTTCTCGGAATTGCATCTCCTTTGCTTGTCCCAAGGACAGTTGACATCAGAGAGGCGTTTCCCCACTTCCAGCAGGCTTTGGATCATCCCGCTGTTGGTAACGGGAGTTTTACCTTCATGACAAATCAGTCCTTTATTATTACAGCTGCTGTTGCTGAGTTGGTGCGTTTGTGGGACCGTTTTGCAAGCAGCGGCTTTAGTTTAGTACTTTTGAACCCATCAACCTGCTACTGAGCAATCAAAAATCCAGCTGCCCTTTGCTTGCATATTGTTGCTCCACAAAGACTTGGAAGGCTGTAGAAAGAGTGAATTGTCTCCTGAAGCAGCTTTCCTCGTTGTTACCCAGCCTTTTTGCATGTAAAAACTCCTCAAAGGTTGGTGCTTTGGGGAAGCTGGGCTGACAGGCACCTGCTGAAGCCCTTCCAGCACCTGGGCAGCTGCTGGGCTCCTGCAGCAGCGGCTCCGTCGCTGCCCACCACCCCAGCTCTCCTCCCGGCACCCGAGAAAGACCCAACTTCCTCCACAGTGGCGGCTCCTGAACAGTTGGAGGGATCCATGAGAACAGTCTTGCAAATTTAGGCTTATTAGCTTGCAGCAGAGCACAGCGGTTGTCATCTTTTGATAGAGGTTTATTATTCCACACACACGTTGAATAATCTTGCTTTAATCCCATTTCTGTTAAAAAATCACCTTTTCTCTCAACTCTGATAACCCTTTCATCCATTATCTAGCAGAAATTTCTGTATCATTATGAAAGGACACAGGGCAATGGGTAATTGGGTAGGGTTTTTYCTTCCCTCGCGCTTGAATGAGAATAGATGCCTTTATGGGTTTAACCAAACAATTCAAGCATAAAATCCATATTCACTGAGCTGTCATTTAACATTAAAAAGGGTAGGGGGATTATTTGGGGGCCAGCCATGCTGCTCTCTGCTCTTTCTGGCCATGCGCTCAGTTTCTTTACAACATCAGGCTTTGAGCTTGGAGTCTTTATTCAGATTTTTTTTTTTCTTTTAGTAGAAGAATTTTCAAAGCTTTTCTTAGCATTGAAACATGTGTCATGGCCAGAGGATGTCGGCTGAGATACTTTAATGAGTCCTGGGATGCAGCCCAGGTAATCAGGGAGTTTTAGGGGAAATATTAGCTCCCTTGGGCACCTTTGCTCTGCCACCTCTCCCACTGCACCATGTTTCAGGGGTTATCAGGCATATATTTTCACACACGCATTTCTGCACAGGTAATACCTTTAGATTTGATTATTTTAAAGCAGAGCAGTTTGTCCTTTCCAGGTGACTGAGGGCAGTCTCTGGCAGGAGCAGCAGTGGGAGGACGCAGCCACTTGGGCAGGCGCTGCCCTTCTACCAGCCCACCTTTTGTTTCACTCACCTCTGAGTTCTCAGAGCTGGCCATCCTGTCAAACTTAAAATTAGGCCTATTGAATTTTATTAGCTTTTTTTTATATTAGCAATTTTCTACTTTGTTAGCATGCTGCCTATTAACATTTGCTTTTCTACGTTGTTATCRTTCGTCCCGAAAGGCTAATCCAATTAGCGCTCTCCATATCATGTTACAGAAAACAAACAAGGAGGCTGCAGTGATTCCTCACCGTGCTCTTCTCCTCTATTTATAGGCAGCGTTTTTCTCCCTGCCYGCTCCCAGCCCCGCTGCACGGCAACACCAGGTCAGGGCTGGAAGGCACCAGGCAGCCACCGATGGAGGTGTGAAAAGGAGAGGGTTTAGGCTCTGATCACGCAGAGCAGCGTGATGCTCTCCCGTGTATAGCAGTGTCCTGTTTAATCATTTCCTGCTAGGCAATGCTTTCCCCTGCAGTTACGGAGCAGAATTTAACMGAGACACTTCTGTTACGGGTTTTAAATTCTTGTTAAAGTAATTGCTGACAACTGACATTATTATACTGAAATTTGATTTGGAACAGAAAACTCGAGCAGATTAATGAAATCRCTAATGAAGCATCTATAAATACCTGGTTCATTCCCTATTAAAGGCTTTTTCTACAAGGGGTATTCACACATATAGATGCATTTGCAAAATATTTTGTGCTCAGTATTTAAAATACAAGTATAATACTCATTTCCACTGAATGGAAGTCAGAATTGGGGATATTTCTAAATAAATAATGATGTTACACTCCCTCTCATCCACTCTCTATATTTATCCATAGCCAGATTGCCATATTTAGACATTTCTACCGTATTTGGTAATTTTGACAATATAAGGCTTTTTGTATGACCAAACACGGCCACTGTGACCATATATGGGTGTTTTTGACCATATTTGGGCATTATAAYCATATTTATGCATCTTTTACCCAATTACCATATCTCGGTCTTCTCCARCCATACTGATTCTATGATTCTAATGGTATGCCAGTTATTTATAGATTGTGCTGTAGCTGATTCGAAGAAGTCACTGCTGTTAGAATCCTGGTTTAGAGAGCTAAATTTGATCATATTCTCTTGCTTCTCTCTACAAGRTTTTTCTTTACAAGATACATGTCTGGCTTCATAAAATCACCCTGCCTTCCCTGACCTGTTAACCTGCTGTATCAGTCCCCATTACCCACGATTTATGTGATAGCTAATATTACGGTGATATAATCAGGATAGCCCAATAGGAATTCCTTGCTGTCYTGAGTCAGCAAATAGAGACTTATGGTTTCAGATCTAATTGCAGGAGGTGGCCTGGCTTTCTGGCCAGGGCTGAACTGTATATTTCAGTGCAAGGCCAATCAACTCGCAGTACATCTCAGAGAGCTGCACACTCRGAGCCTGCCAGAGTTGCCCTCTGCAATTGTATTTTTCATAGCAGCCAGGGTGGCAGCTGAAGTTTGAGAATTGTCAAGAAACAATTTGAAATTTATCATCAACACATTGCTTGGGAAAATAGCCCTGAATCTGCTGGCCCAGAGAGTAGCTTGCTGAAGAGAAATAATGGGAATTTCTTAGAATTGCTCATACAGCTGAAATAAAAATAAAATAATTGSTGGCATTGGTGCCTTTTCACTCTAGTGTCCAAAGCTAGTCATTATTCTGGGCCAACTTATTGCAGCATGCCCTCGACTGTGTGCTGTTATTGTTTGGCTCTATCTGTTGTGTGCTATAATTTTTCATGCTCTATAGAATGCGTACGTGTGGAATGTCTTCTATACATGGCAAAACAATAGAAGTTGTTCATCCTCTCTTTCTGAAAGAAAATAAGTCACCTGGAYTCATTTCAGGCCTGCAGACTGCACTGAGAGAGAAAATGGAAGTCTGAAGAGGTGTATGTACTGATCTGGTCTCTTTTTTTTTGTTGTTTGTTTCTTCTTGCAGTCCTTCTTTCACACGGTCCTGGAAAACAGCCCATACTGTGACTCCATGGTGGACAACAATTTGCGTATCACGAACTGGAACCGTAAACTTGGTTGCAAATGTCAGTACAAGCACATTGTAGACTGGTGTGGCTGCTCACCTAACGACTTCAAACCTGCAGACTTCCACAGGTTCCAGGTAACTGAAGTGTTCCCTTCCCTGGTTTCCCCTAGGAAGGTTTCTCMCCCTTGTTCCTGGGTGTGCAGAGCAGTGTAGCTGCATGGTGTCTGTAGCTTAGGGGAAGGAAGAGTCTCTTTTCCCTTGTTTTGSCCCTTGAGACTTAGCACTGGGCAACAAGATCGTGACACAGCTCTTGGGAGCCTTCCCACTGGTGAGTCTGCTGTGCTAGGAAGGGAGGAAACCTGACACATCTGACACATACCTGTTAGATGCTTACATAGCACAAAGCAAAACTGTTTTCATTAATTTATTCTTAAGCGTGATTATATTTAAGTTGATCTCATGGTTTGGAGGTCAGAGTCATGAGGTTTTGGTCACCCAGGTTTAGCAGTACTGCCTTAAAAAGTTAAATTGGTTCCTTTGTGAGAGAGTTTCCTCCAGGCAAATGAGAGCAAATGCTTGTGTTCAAGGATGCACTTGGTCTCAAGACTGTATCTGGCCTATTCTATTAAGAATGAACAACAGCTCGTTTTGAGGTTGCCCGATTTGCGATTCCAACCCTGCAGCTCCTCAGGGCTCCCTGCATAAAGCATGTTTGTTCAGGCTTTGTGTGGGATGGGGAGTGTGTTACCCTACAGCACAAAAATGATGACTTCTTCAAAACAGGGATCTTTTCTTTATTGTAATGTGCTGCCTACCAGGCACAGTTGAAGTCAGTGACACAGACACAAAAAGAGCAAATGAGACATTAACTAAGAGAGCCTCTGCTTTCCCAAACTCCCATCTTAGAAAAGTCCCCAGCACAGAGCACATGGGAAGTCTTATAAAGCTCCTGGAAGTCTGCAGAGGCTAAGGGGCTTGGGGCTGGGAAAGGAACCCAGGAGCCTCTCGGGACACTTGCAGGTGAACTGAGCAGCAAGAGAGAGTTCAGACTTAGGCTTGCTGAAACGGCAGTTTCTGGCCTGTGCCTGGTGCAGGGCCCCTGCTGGGAGCACCCAGTCCCTGGGGGCCTGGGGCAGCACGGGCCGCCYGGCAGCAGGAACCAACATCCGCCGCGGAATTTTTCTGATCTGATCTGTGGCGCTTTTGAACTCGTCAGCACCTCAAAACTCATGCCCAAAGACAAGCAAGGCAACATAGAGGTGTCTTTAAACTCGTGGTTGCCAGTTGAGCAGTGGAGGGACTGGCGGTGCCTGTTCTGCCAAAGGCAGAGCGGGAAAGCGGCGGGGGCCCAGGCAGGAGCTGAGGAGCCTTAGCCAGGGAGGTGCTGCTCCCAAACYGCTTCGTGCCTCGCAGCACCCAGTCTGTGCTGTGAACTGCTCGCAGAGAGGAGCATCAGAGGCCCAAAAAACACAGAAATTGTGAAAAGTAAATGCACCTCATAGAAACCTGCATAAAACACTGCCTGAATCCAGCCCTGACCCTCTGAGCAGTGAGCCCCTGTGGCCGCAGTCCTCTGCTCCCCCTACTCAACCCCTAGCGCAGCACAGCGTCCTTGCCAACATGTCCTCCACGAGTGATTTTGCAAAGCCATCTGCACATGGAGTGGCCACCCACCAGGGCAGGGTGGCAGGAGTGGGTCCTTGGTGCAAAGGGACTGGCCAAAGAAGAGAAGAAAATGTATCTGCTACCACAGTTGTGGTCTGAGATTTCTCRCACAGAATTTTTCTTGCTTTGCTTACTCACTGTCAGTCAGGCATTTTGGAAGAAGACTACTGCTGTTCTCATGTTCTTGGTATCCAGATATTTGTACTTCTTCCCCAGGAGGCAGACAGCAGTTTGCTAGCACAGGGAGAGGGAGGGTTTGGAGAAGGCTCCCCTGACATCAGCTGAGTGTCTGGTCTGGAGGGTTCATTCTGAGAAGGCCAAATCAGCGTCCGTGTGCTAACATAAATAAATAAAAAGCAGGAGATGCTTCAAAAGAATTGCTGAAAATATGCAAAGAGCAGACAGCAGGGAAGGAGCCCAAGCTGTGCAGTAATTCTTGTGACTTTGGTTCATCACCTTTGCGTACTCTGAAGACAAGTGCTGCTGAAGCCAGGCCTAAAAGAAATGATTGTGGCTAATCCAGGTTTCTTTTCCACTTCATTTAGACTCTCCGAAGATTTTTACTGAGCTAGGCAGGAAGGTGATAGACATAAGCAGGTTAGCCAGCCTGTCCTGCTTTTGGTAGCGCCCAGGGACAGGTCTGGGGAGTCCCATGGAGATGTGGGGCTTCCTGATTGCAGTGACATAGATAAGGCCACCTCTTCTATAGGGAACAGTCAAGCCCTATGGCAGCATATGCATCCTACTGTAAAGTGAATTGGGAATTGAATTTTAAAAGCACAYGCCAATGAATCCAGGTTGACTTCTGGAGTTAACTGAGCCGTTATGTCAAAATAACTGATCTACTGGAGCCATTTAACTGATGGGCACAATGATGGAGTTGTAGAAGTTATTATTTATTCTGCCTGTCCTTAAACAAATACAAGTGAAGTGTAAGAGAGAGATACACTGAGAATTCYTGATTTTTTTTAGTATTGCAATTTTATATTTTTTTCTTCTTTCAAAAATGCTTTTCACAGAAATTATTTATGTGCAGGTCTCTGAAATCCATTGTCCCAGTAAGCAGCAAAGGAGCCTCTTCTATCGCTTTGAGGCATAACAGTGTAACCCATGATTTTCCTTAAGCTTTCCATTTCTCTTTAACTGGATTTGTTTTCACATCCCACCTATTAATAACAGACATAGAATCTCACTTGCCGTCATTTTAATCCCCTGAAATGGTTTAGCATTTTCCCTTCATTTGAATGCAGTGCTGTCTGAGAATGCAGGAGGAGCAGGTTGTTTCCAGTGACAGTGTGCAGAGAATGGGGCTGTGGTGATGCTCRTCACCCTGTTCAATTGGGCCTTAATGCAATCATGCAGTATGTTTTCCTGTAGCCTGAGCTTGCCCTTCTCTGAAGTGGGGTGACCCACTGATAGACACTGGAAGAGGCCCTTGAAACCTATTAATAGTTGGGGAAAACGCTGTCATGCTGCTACTTCTCCTCTGTCCTYCTTGGTCACTGTCAGCTTACTCCTCAGTTACTCCTTTATTCTGGAAGGGTGAAACTTTAYCCCAGGACAGGACATGAACGTAAGACCAGTCATCTCCTAAGAGATCTTGTGCCTRCTCTGGGCACGGGTGATGCAGTCCTGCCTGCACAGTACTACRGGACGTCTGACAAAATGCAAACTCATGTCTTTCAGTATTGAATTACTGCGTTTAATGTAGATTTGGTGATTGGACAATAGCTGAGGATGGAAGGACTCCTGAAGGTCACTAGTTCAACCACCTGCTSTGAGCAGTTCTAAGTTCAAACTGAATTACTGATCAGTTGTGGCAGACTCCAAGGACTGCTGCTTTTCAATTTAACCCTGCAATATCTTGTTTCCTCATCTCAGCCTGACCTATACTTTGGCTAGTGGCTTACTGGYCCTGCAAGCCACTTCTTATCTTTCAGTTGCAAAGACAGACCTGATAGCCAGGACCTCCCTGTCCTCCACAGGAGAGGCCTGTGGGGACAGGGGAGGACTCTCCATTTTTGCAGCAGACCAAAACCATCTCCATCCATGCTGAGTAATTGCGTAGTTTTTATCTGGGACTGAGCACCCTTTGCCAGTCAAGTCATCTTTGCCTGTGGGCAAAATCTATGAGTGCTCCACTCYAACCCTGTGCTTAGCACAAGGAATTGTGGTGGGAAGCAGGAACCAACCCCAGTTTCTTTTTCTTTCATCTTACCACAGCAGACGGCCAGGCCAACGTTCTTTGCCCGCAAGTTTGAAGCTGTGGTGAACCAGGAGATAATTGGSCAGCTGGACTATTACTTGTACGGGAACTACCCGTCCGGCACGCCGGGTCTCAGGTCCTACTGGGAGAACGTGTACGACGAGCCCGACGGCATCCACACGCTCAGCGACGTGGCGCTCACCATGTACCACTCGTTCTTGCGCCTGGGCCTGCGCAGAGCTGAGACGTCGTTTCACGCCGCCGGAGACAACAGCTGCCGGTTAGTGCGAATCCTCTTCCTTTCTGTCGGTGGGAGCCGGATTCACTGGGGGGTCAGCAGTTCCCTGGGTTTCCATGGAAGGAGGTAGGTTTGGGTGCTTCAGAGCAGACAGACCTGATTGCCAGGGGACACTCAGGGGACGTTGCCTGAAGGACACTGAGCTGCACGGCCCTGCAGCCCGGGGCTGGTTTCATGCAAGGCCAGGCAGCAGGATGGGGAAGGCACCCATTTCCCACAGTGTTCCTGCCAACAGTAAGGCAGTGGATWTGGGGTGACATTGTAGCACTTGGTTGTTGCACTTTTAAGGAGCTACTCCACAGCCTAATCAACACCGACACGTTCCAGTTGGGCAGCAACACCCCTGCTGCTGCATTTTCTTTATTAATTTCAGTGAGTATATTATACCCACCGCCCGTAAACCCTCAGTGTGATTTCAGCAGAGGTCATGTTCACCTTTATTATGCAGACCAAAAGCAGAGACGGGATTTAAGAATTAATATAAATGTGGGCAAGTTAATGGTCCTTGCCGGTTCATTCCTTTGGGTGCACATACGGCACAGAAAGACCTGGTTGCGTGGTCTCAGTTTGCTTGTTTGCTGATGCTGAAAGTGTTGCAACAGGTGGGATCCATAAACATCAAATAAATAACCTGTATGTATATTTACATAGAGATATAATAAATAAAGTCTTTAGAGCAGGGGAAAAAAAAAGAAAAACAAATCAAAAAATGTATTTAAAGTCTTACTTTGCCTTTCTAGTTCAGGCTTCAGAACTATCCCTGATGCAATAACAGATACAAATAATGGGCCGCAAATAATCCCAAGTAGAATGCATTCCCTTCTATGAAGTAAAGACAGACCTGAGGAATTCCTGGCTCATTTGTCCTGTACAGTGAAACCAGAGGACAGCATGGGAGCTATGTATAACCAGTACTAAAATAACTTTGCCATTACTTTTGTGCTTATTCCTTTTGCCAATGACCTTATGATGATTTATAGCAATAATCAGATTCATTTCTGGGGAGCTTTTCATTCCCCAGGAGCTCAAGGTGCTTTTCAAGCTTGCTCAGGTTATAGATAGGGACTCGTGTCACCTGCCACTGATTGCAGCTGTCCCTGGGATGAAACACTGCTCCCCTGCAGGCTGGAGCCTCGTGAGATGGCACGGGGAGGAACTGCAAGCAGGCCTGCTGCGTGAAGGCTGCATTTGAACACCCAGGCAACCCTCTCAAAGCACCGCTACTCACTGTCCAAATTAAGTCACAGAGAAGTAGGTAACCCTCAGGTTTRTGTGTTGCCTCTCTTCTCTCTTGATGCTCTGCTGCCTTGCTAGGTGTACACATGTGTACGATTCTTCATCCCCACTTGTAATTTTGCACATAGAGTCACAGAATCCTTAAGGTTGAAAGGGCCCTTCAGAGATCATCTAGTGCAGCGTCTCTCAGGCAGCAGCAGAAGGGGTGTATTTAGGCAGAGCACCTCAGCAATCTTCCCTTGTCTGCGAGGGCTGAGAGCAGCGTGAAGTTTGCACTCCCGACTCAGCATCTTCGGTGGAAGCAACACTAACGTGTGATTGAGATTTAATTTATTTCTCCCCATCTCTAGGCATTTTTTACTCACTGCTGCCAAGAGACAATTTACTCGGGCTATTTCAAGGACATGGTAAATATTTGTTGCTGCAGACATATAAAACAGGAGGCCTTAGTACTCAGAACAGGAGCTGGGCTGTTGCTTGCATTGGCTGCAGAGCTTTGCTGTGGTTCTGCCTGGCCCGGCTTGTACCCAGCTCACTGGGTTTATTTCTCAAGCTCTAGAGAGTCCCTCCGGGGTGTTATGGATCTGAGGAATTGACAGTCATCACYGGTTGGCTGTTCTTAATGCTGGCCTCTGAAGCTGGGATAACCAAGATGAGGGGTCAGTCTTAGCTGACTTAATTTCCTGGGAACCAGTGATACCAGCTGGTTTTAAACAGATTACAAATACACTCATTTTGCAGTTAATGTCAGTTCTGCAAGATAACAAATTACTCWCTTTAGAGGCCATGAAAAGCATCCTACTTGCTTACTTATATATCCATATCTACAGACACCTCATACCCACATTTATCATTACAAAAACCTTTCTGAGGACAGTGGGCCCTAGATTTTGATCATTTGAACCCATGACTGCAAAGGAGCAAATGGCCACACTGTAACTAAAGGCTTCCAGATCTCCTGTTTGGATTTTCTTACCCTGGTTGCTTGACTGGGGTTGTTTTTTAATTATGAGTAAAAAAAAWTTCTTGGCAGGAGCAATTCAAGCCGTTCACGGGGGTGAAGTTCATTTCCTAAAGGTGGGCCTGGTTCCTGCTGCACGTCGCCCCGGGAAGGAGCGGGTGGTCGGGGGGATGTGGGCGCCTCGCCGGCCTTGCAGCACCCTCCGCTGTCCCCATCCCGCAGCTTGCGGGCAGCGCCAGTGAGTCACGGCCCCATCAGCACCTCTGAAGGCAGAAGGAAAGGAGACCCCCTGACTCCAGACAGAGCAGACACTTCTTGACCATCTCCCAGTCTAGCAGACAGGTCCTGGGTAGGGCTTCTTACCCACAGGAGGTCGTGAGGGACTGGAGCTTTCTGGCATGCAAAGATGCTCCTGAAAAGTTTACGGTTGTGAAGGGCTTCTAAATGGGCATATATTCTTAGTAACAGTCTTTATATTTCAGGGTAATCAGAGCRGCTTACACATATTTGATAATGAGTAATGAACACATCTGAGATCTTGTAACAGCAGTGAATCTTCTAATTGCAATGCAGGCTCCTGAAGCCGTTATCTCCAAGGAAATGTCATTTCTTGTCTTGCATGTGGGTGATGAGCATGCGCTTGTGTTGTTTTTACAGGTACTATCCCATGGGCCATCCYATTTCAGTCCACCTTTACTTCCTTGCTGATCGCTTCCAGGGCTTCCTAATCAGATACCATGCGACCAACCTGGCTGTCAGTAAGCTAGAAACTTTGGAAACGTGGGTGATGCCCAAGAAAGTCTTCAAGATTGCAAGTCCACCGAGTGATTTTGGAAGGCTGCAGTTCTCCGAGGTACGTGTGCTTAGTCCCCCGTTTCCATCACGAGCCAGCAGAGAGCTTGCAAGCTAATTCAGCAGCCTTTGCAGTAGTGTTTCCRTGTGATTCTTAGGTCTGAGTGGCTCTCTAGATTAATGCACAGCCTCTTTATAACACAAATACAGTTGTAGAAGGGGCTCAGTAACTGTAAAAATTGTGCTTGCTGTCAATTGTAGCTGTGAGAGTCCTGGCAGCTGAAAAATGCCAAGTTGTTTCAGTTCCAGATGGGGATGGGGATACAGTAAGCGTTCTGCTTGGGAACACGCTGAAAAACCATAAATTTAGCGGTAGTCGGGCACCAGTGCCACATCTGACTAGAATATTGATGCTGCAGCATCAAAGAGAAAATTATCACAGCAGCGGCTGAGATTTCCCACAAAGCTTGTTATTTCTTCTTGAAATTTGTCTCACTATCTGGCATATGCTATAAAAAAATGTACCCCTAAAATATATTAGGAAAGTTGACCACTAATAGAACCTGACATCTGTGTTCTGCTTTAAAGATACAACTGTCTAAGCACTTAATTCCATGATTTTTCTCATTAAGCCACAAATTTCAATTAAGGCATAAAATTGATTGAACAAATGTGTTCAAGTCATTATGGTCAAGTCCATAAATTACCGCCTTCTTGGGCAATTAAGAAGGGCCTAGGTAGAATTCAGTGTTTTGGTGTGCATGGCAAATCCATGACACTAATGTGCCATTAAAGAGATGGATGGAAGGTGTGTTTCGTTTATCAATGTGTCTGGTGGTAGACGTGCCATTTCATGCAATGATAAATGGTCATGTAGGTTTAATTCTTGAAATTTGCAGGAAAAATGCTGCTATTTATTTGGCTCTTTTAGTGCTGCTTTCAGTCTGCTACCTGCTCTAAGTCTTGCTGTTGCAGGTACCAGGAACATCTTTTCTCATTGCATGGTAAAAATGAATATATTCATCTTAGTATTTTAGAGCGTGGTAACAAATTTTAGAACACATCAGGCTTCATCTCAGTACGAGGGAGGAAACAAAGGATAGCAGTGTTCACAGGTTGTGCACCAGAAAAGAAATCTGAAATATGTGTTTACTGAGAAATGTTCCTCTGCCGCTTTTCCAGCCATTTCCATCGCATGATGTGGCAGTAAYATCTGACTGGGGCATTTTTTAGCTGGGAGCTTTGTTCCCTCTTGGAGCTCACACCAGTGACTTGGTCAGGAAGAGCACAAATGAGCTGCCCTGAATGTGCTCCTGAGCTTCCCTGTGGTGCTGGGGCACAACCGAAATTGCAGCAGAGCCAGCAGGATGAGCCCAGCAGGACAGAGCCCTCCCTGCCTGCGGGTGCTCCCTGCTCCGCTTCTCCACTTGCCTTCCTGAATAGCGGATTTGCCGCAGTCCTGGCTCTGCTGAAAAGCTAAGCCCTGTGCACCTCCTAGCAGGGTTAACACTAGTAGGGTTAACACTAGCTGCGTTAACTAGCGTTGCAGCTGCACCGGGCCCCTTGCACTCASTCTCAGGCAGTTACATAAAACTATGGGAAATCCAAGAGAAGATTTCCAGGGGTGAAACCTCTGTGCTCCTTTTTGTTGGGAAACTCCTGCACCTCCTGAAATTGGCTTGTAAATAATACACGTACCATGTATCCTATGACTGCTCTGGCTTCGTGGTACCTTTTCCATGCAGGGCAGGAGATTGATTTGGTGTAGAGCACTAAAAGTCTCAGCTTTGACTGTAACGGTGGAACATGAAGTTCATTTCTGGCCTTGTTAAGACTTGTGATTCATCACAGAGAATAAAATAAACTAGGTGGCAGGCAATTAGCGTGCATTGTGTGAACCTAATGGTCCTGTTTGTGGTGAGCAATGAGACACAAACCCATAATCAAGGCATAATTTATCTTGGGAAAATTTTATCTTGGGACTGAACGGAGACAGAAACAGTAGTTTTAAGCAAGTGAGAGAGGTGCCGCTTGCCAAGTGTAGCTGCGCTCGCTGCCTGCTCTGGAAACCGCAAATATGTGTTAAATGTTTCTGTGCCACGTACCTTTGTATTATATCAGATATTTGTTACTGCTTGGTTCCCTCCTGTGCTTTGTGTATTGCACTTAAAGTGAAAGCCTACTCGAGATGTTTTAAGGGGCTATGAAAAACATTATGGGGCTGTAGTGTCTGCTAGCCTGTAAATTCAGACATCTCAGTACCAGGAATTCAGCTGTGTAAAGTGCAGGGGAAGATGCATAAGCCTCTAAATACTGTCTTTAAATAAAATAAAACTGTGCTTCTAAAACCAGCTGGTACTGTAAGCTGTGCAGCACAGGGCAGTCCGTACTAGGCCAGAGCTGGATAGGAAGGACTGATGTTGTAAACAGATGTGGGCAGCCCCTTCCCCTTGCCTCTCTTGTGCCTGTGGTTTTGCACGGGAYGGTGCGTGTGCTCCTGTCACACCCCTGTCCACCTGGGTTTGGGCCCATGGGCCTCATGTGCAGCCCAGGGTTTCTATGCTGGCTGATGCTCGGGGCTGAGCACACGCCTTTGGCAGCAGGAGCAGCCACTGCTTGCATGAACTCCCTGCTACATCTCCAGCCCCAGGCTCAGATTGCTCTTTGGAATAGATTTCTGGATAGATTGATTTGGATAAAGTTTTTTCCTGGCAAAGGGAATGGTCTTTCGGTGAGGTGTCATTCTAATGGTGGAAAGACTGTCTTGAAGAAGCAGGCTTGCAGGATTTCGAGAAAATTGTTCCAGTTTGGATTTCTCTGCTGGCTGTAGAAAATCCTTAGTTAACAAGACCCCTACATAATGTTTTTTACCTCCATTCTCATGAGTTTTGTGATTTGCATTGCTATAGACAGGTTCACTTTCATAGATAGAAATATGAGCTTCAATTTAGCCAGACCTTGAGCCATTAATTGCTTTGAAAATTAACAGGGCCTGCATGGGAGGCCGACAGCAGGGTCTGACGTGTTTACGGCACTGTAAATCATCGGTGAGGTGGGTCAGACTTTACCCCATGCATCATCCTCACAATTAGTTTCAGATACAGTGAATTATAGATACTCAGTTCAAGGTGATGAATCCAAGGAGACCTGTGTCCATGTGCTGGCCCAGGAAGAAGAAATGACACTAGAAGAGACRGAAAGCGTTTTTAAATACAGATTTAAACAAAGCATTTTAATTTCAAAGTTTACTGATTCAAACGAGGTTTTTCTGAGGTTTTTAATCGCTGATGGCAAACATGCTCAATGCAAAACCTTCCCTCTCCTTCAGAAACCAGTGGCAGCTCTGGCTGTTGCCTTGCTTGCATTCAGTTGGAGCCAGCTTTCTCACCCAGGAGCTCCTTTCTTGGAGGTCTCCCGAATTCTTCTGCAGCACCACTGGGCACATCCCAGAGCATGTTTCTATTTTATCCCAAGAGTAACTTGTACTCTTCTACAGACCTCCCACTCTTCTACAGCYCACGTGCATTTTTGTGTACGTGCACATGTCTCAACATCCTTTGTGCAACAAGGTTGTTAAGAAGGGTCAGTGCTTGTGGAGGATGGAGAATGCAGTATGATTTCCCAGGCATCAGAGGCAAGAGCTGATGTCAGGATTGAACATGTAATATTGAGGATGAAAGAGAACTTTATTCAAGGGCTGCTTTAGACATGTTTCAGTAAAAGACACTGTCGGAAAGAGCTGTTCCTCTGGGGAGTTTCTTTGCCCAGAAGAGTGTGTATTTGTTTCACATGTTGTGGCTTTATTATTTCTAGATCTCTTGAGCTACAGCAGTATGACATGGCCACGCTCAGTGAAGGTTGGTGGAGTAGATAATAAGATCTGCTCAGGAAAATTTCTTTCACAGCTTAGTTCCATACATATTCAGTTGGTCTTGTCAGGAGAGTACCCGCTGACAGCTCTTCAGGGCAGTCAGTGCCTGGGTCTGATATCTGGGCCACGCTGYCTAGGCTGATTAGCTGTTGTGCCAGGAGAAATACCTCTGCTAGCTGCGATTCCGCTGTGGTGATTGCAGAGTAGTAGAGGACTCATTTTGTCTCTTACTCTGCAGTGTCATAGTCCTGCAGGAGAAATCTGTATTCTGACAGATGGATTTAGAGCTTCAGTTTTTTATTCTTTTGGCCTTGTAGCTTTTTGCTTACGGTCCCTATGTAATTCTTCTACCAGCCACAGGGATCTGCTTAGAAGAGACTAGAGGACTGGACAGTTGCCAGGTATCAGTTGCCAGGTATCAGTGGTAGTAGACATCAGGTAATTGCTTTGTTTGACGTATTTGTAGGAGTTTGGCATTAGATTGAGGCCACTCATTCTCACCAAGTGATATGAAATCTAGAAGAGAAGCCTTTCAAGCAAATCAGGTACAATTGCTTGTTACTCCTTCAGGGAAGCAGGTTATGACTTTGGTTCCATTGAGGTGAAGGTTAAGGGCAAGAACAGAGGCTGTGTTGGAGAAACCTTCACTGTCCTCATATGCTGAAAGAAGAGGATCCAGTCAGTGTGTGCATGGGACTCCAGGGACCACTTGAGAGAATCCCAAGGTTGCTTCTTATGGAAGAAAATGTCTATTAGGTCATTTGCCTTGTTTGTTTGGAAATTAAGCATTAAGGGTTAATCCTGAAGGATTGGGGGGGATTTCAGTTGCAGGCTGATCAGGACATCCGAGTGTCTCTCCAGGAATGACAGGTTTCTCTACCAAAAGGAGCCAAGGCGTTTTCCTCTTCTGAGTTGAGGCCGTGGTTAAAAAAAGGACCTCACGGATTAAGCAAGTTGGGCACTTTGTCTGAAAGCAAATACACACATTCAATACTATGTTCCACCAGACTGCCTTCTTGAGAGCTGGAGGAATTGGTTTTGTTAACATCATAAATACACACTAGGTGCAGTAGTGGGGTATACCACTGGGGTGRTAAGAGGCTTTCAGTTGGCCTAAAGAGTCCAATTATTACATAGATTTCCATGCCATCTGGTTACACATGCTTATTTTCAGTAGTGTTTAATGGCAACAGCGTGTAAGTTGGTATCATCCGATGGGTTATGGGTGAGGCATTAAAATATATATAAAGCATTGAAATGTGAAAGCTGCTAGGAAAAGGAAAGATCTATTAAATATTTACACTAGATTGTGAATCAGCTGCTTTACTGTTAGGTAGTGAATAAATAAAAACAACTGTCACTGTTGTGACAGTAAGGATTGAATTTACCAGAAATAACTGGTAGTAACGGGGAGTGCGAGGGGATGGCAGGGGTTGCACCTCTCCTGAGGTCAGCAAAAGCCTCTGTGCCTGCAGTGGAGCAGGGAAGGCCTCTACAGCAGGGTCAGGCTCTGTGTGTTTTTCTCYCTAGCTCATGGTCATTAGAGAAGTACGGTTTGTGCATCGCGGGGTCCTCATTTGTTACCGGGGCCCTGTGTGTTTGCAGGGGAAGCCTAAGCAGCAACACGGGCTCTCGTTTCAGATCGGCACCGAGTGGGATGCCAAGGAGAGGCTTTTCCGGAACTTTGGGGGACTCCTGGGACCCATGGACGAGCCGGTGGGAATGCAGAAGTGGGGAAAAGGCCCCAACGTCACCGTCACTGTCATTTGGGTTGATCCCATCAATATAATTGCCGCAACGTAYGACATCCTCATTGAATCCAGCGCAGAATTTACTCACTACAAACCACCTTTGAATTTGCCTCTGCGACCTGGTGTCTGGACAATCAAAATTTTGCACCACTGGGTACAAGTAGCTGAAACCAAATTCCTCGTTACTCCTCTCACCTTTATTAATCGGCAGCCTATCAAGCAAGGTAAGTTGTATTATTTCGTTCCAGAGATAGCATAGCTATCACATCTTTATTCACTATAAATGTTGCTGTTAAAAATGGAGTTGCACTGTATTGGAAAAGGAGAAAAGAAAGGCATATTTTAGATATTAAATCAGAAGAATTGTTGTACCACGACAAGCAAAAGTGCCTGCATCCAGTCCATAAAACACAAGCACTTCGAACAAAAGGCTATTTGTATCTTTAAAATATGCATAGTTTGGKATCCAAAGAACTTTAAAGACTCAACAGTCTAACAGTTATGATAAAACAACATAATTTAGAAATAGGAAAAAAACATGGAGCATTTCCTCTCTGCTGCTTTTCATTCACGCTTGCTCAGAGAAATGTACAGRCATTTAACCTCTTACTTTGACAAAGTCTATGTGTTTTAATGATAAAAGCATTTATATGTGAAATGCTGAATTAGTCAAAATGACCCTAGCCCAGAACTCATATGTATTTGACATATTTATCAGGTCCAGGCRCCCATTTTTTCCCCAATACCTGCCAAAACCTGCTTCTTAAATGCCAAGCAGCTGAGTTGCAGCAATCCATGTTCATGCAAGGGCTRTATCCCAGAATCCCAGGAGCAGACCCGCGCCCAGTTTTCCAGCAGAAGGCAGGAGCACAGGCTCATGTGGCTGTTCTTCGGCAACCGTCGTGGACACGGGGCCGTGGGAAGAGGGAACATTTTGTAGCCACACCTGTTTTCTTATTCAGTAAGATGAAAACAAGTCTGTTGCTATGAATAACTTCACCATTCTCCTTATGTGCTCAAGTGCTTCCATCTGTCTAATATCAATATTCATAACTTTAGACGTCTTAAAGTTGCTGGATACATGAATGATCCTATTAAGTTTTCAGAAGTTCTTCTTCCTGACAAGGCAGCAAATAAACCGAGTCAGGCGTGTCCCTTCCAGTGAGCTGTGCTGCGTGTGCAGTGCAAACAGCAGCAGGCAGCCGCTGGCAGCTAACGCAGCCCTCAGCGTGCGCGGCGGGAGCTTCGTTCTGCACATTTCCCGCCACAACAGCTAACGTACTCATTTCTTCTTCTAACATTTGGTGGCATCGTTTCTTAAGCAGAAACTGAAGCATAGACAACCTGCTGCTGCCATTAGCTAATAGACAGTGATGAAGTGGCAGGAAGCRCTCCCAGAAAGCAGGAAAGGTTTCTTAAAGTTTGAGGCAGCTTACTTCTAAATAGAGATATTATTGACTCGCCCCTTGTAATTTAATGAATTCCATATTCTTGGCTAATTTAACAGTTAAGGCAAAAATCAAATGGGAAACACAGCGCAGTGCCAGCTGGTGATAAAATCTGCAGCCTTTTACCTGTAAGGCCAGAGTGGGGGCTCTGAGCCTGCACCCAGGAATCCCCATGTTGCAACTCAAATTCCCTGGGCTGCAAACTCTGAATCTGGATTAACTCTCTGCAATTGCAGAGTCGCTCTGTATGCCCACTTGGGCAGAAAGAGAAAAATGACCCATCGATTCCCTTGGAGAAGCTCAGGCATCTATTTCTGGTTAAATAGCCTTGTTCCTTCATATGGTGATTACAGTCTGCTATAGGAATGAGATATAAAACTAGAAAAATATTTTATCTAGGAAAAACGCCTCAGGAATAATTTGTTACTGATGCTGTGATGTATAATCTCCAGATGTCTGAGACATGAAGGTAAAGGAGAAAATTAACTATAGGGGCAAATAATGACACTCCGCTGTGGTTACAATTATATAAGCATTTACAATGCAGATTTCAGTTGTTTGGTTGTTAAGGTTTTCTCTCTCAGTGACACTATAGTACTCAATGTAAAAAAAATGTCATCTAGTTTTGATTTTCAGCTTGTGTCTGATTGACACCACTTTATTATTTAAATTTATTTTTCTATGCCAAATAAAGGCATTGTGAGAAGATGACAGAAGAATTAGGACTTCCAAAAGAACAATTTCTGTTCGGTTGTAAACAATATGACAGCTGCCAAAAATCTTCTAAAATGAAGGGATAGCATTGTCTTGTCTGAACACTGGAAATCAAACAGGCATCACACCTAGGCAGGAGTTGTCAGCAGAAGGGAATAATACGAATATTAGGGATTTCTTGAAAATATTGTTCTACCAGGCCTCCTCCTCTCGCGTGTCCCCCCCACAATTAAAGCCCTTGTTGTAAAGACCGCGCTGGGAACCCAAGAGCTCCCCACGGGAGGTGACTGAATGCCGCCATTCACACGTTCCACTCACTTTGCATGCGATCGCCTGGCAGAGCCCAGGCCTGCGCTCTCCAGTACCCTCCGGCGGCAGGAACGGCCGCCGCACACCCTGGCTGGGGCTTTGGGTGTAATTTGTCCGTGACAAGAGCAAAGTTAAATTGCTCTGTGTAAAATCTCTATTCAGGGAACAAGGGGCACACATGGTGGAGGGCAGCGCGGTCCCCGCGCAGGGGCTGCWGAGCCCGGGACCAGCACACTGGGCAGGGAGTGACCCCGGCCTCTGCCCAGGGTCCTGGAGCCCTGGATCTGCCCTGCTGCCCACCCTGCTCCGGGCTTGCAGGGGGCCAGGGACCCACGGGAGCAGCGCCCACAACCCAAGGGATGCACAGCATCCACAGATCCCCTTAAGGTTTCAGATTTGTGCTAGGAAAAATAAAAATCCCATGGGAATTGCTGTTTTTCTACTGGAGGGAAGTAGAAGGAGGGTTTGTGTGTGAGCACGCAGCGGGAGGCAGCAGTTCTCAGCCCGACCCCAGGCACCAGGGAGGGTGCGATACTGGGGAACAGGCCGAGCGCTCGGCAGGGGCTSCCCTGCGCGCCCCCGTGCCCCGAGGAGCCGTCCTGCCAGCGCCGGCACTCGGGGCCAAGGGGTGCGGGGAACGGACAGGGCAATTTCGGGTTTAAATTGGAGTTTCTGTTCACGGCAGTTTTCACAGTGCTCTCCCAGCTGGAGGGACGATAATGAGTTGTCAGGCGTTTAGCGGCAGTACCTGTTTCATTAAAGCTAAATAGGTTACAGGCAGATAAAGCTGCAAAGCCCAAGCTGAAACCAAACACTGGATTGGCAGGAGGAAAAAAAGGAAAAAAAAATAGGAAAGGGAGTAAACAAACAAAACASTTCTTCCTTCAAATAAGAAGGGCACAAAAGGAAAGAAGGGGCTTCGTTTCTGCACAGGAACCTCCTCCAGCTGCAGCTGCCTCTCCCAAAGGCTCAAAGACATTAGCAGACAGCCATGCATTCCTAAGGCCTTTTGCTTAATCCATATTTATGGATCATCTTAATTAAGTATATACTGAGAATCTTTCATTTTGCCATTGGTTATTTGCAGAGGCTCAATCAATTCTAATTGCATCTGTAAGGATTATAAAGTGGGTGGTGGCCAGTGCTGGAACTGCTGTGAATTTTTTAAATTACCTCGTGATAGTGTGACACGTTCCTGATAAATACTGTAATAGCAGCA
Source organism: Nothoprocta perdicaria (assembly GCF_003342845.1). Lineage (NCBI taxonomy): Eukaryota > Metazoa > Chordata > Aves > Tinamiformes > Tinamidae > Nothoprocta > Nothoprocta perdicaria. The sequence goes on along the minus strand of NW_020454316.1, from coordinate 7,786,333 downwards.
GGCAAGTGCGGGGCACAGGAGTCATCATGCTGAGAAAAAACCCGAAGACAGGGATTTGCTTTGAAATTTAGTTCAGATCCAGTTGACAAGGAGTCGATCAGCTCTGGAATGAGCAAATGCAGCTCTGTCTTGTTTGCTGTGAGGAAAAAAAAAACAAACAAAATGCCAATAAAAAATTACCTTCTCGCCAGAGGGTTTCAACACAATTCAAGTAACGAAATAAAGCTGTACATTCAGTAGTGTTTTAAAAAAATCACCAGTCTAGCACCTTAATGTGTACCAAGGTAACCACATCTTTCATTCCTTAGCCCACTGGCTGTCTAACTTCATTTGCTTTTTCTGCAAAATACTGAGCAAACCCCCACAAAACTGCTGAAGTGCCGGCCTGTGCCGCAGCCTGCGGCCTGTGTATTTGCTGCAAAGAAGGTASAGTTTAAAAAGTCAGTTGAGAAGGGAAGGGCCCTCCCAGTGTGAAGAGCAAATAAAAATGGGGGACCAAAATAACTCATTTTTTAAAAAACAACACTGACCTCAATGGAACGTATTTTGCATTGATACGTAGCCTATATCCTCCACTGAAGTCAGGGCTTTTTGGATGTATTTCCTGGAGAAAAAAAAAAAAAAAAAAAGGAAAAGGCCTGGTTTAATGCCTGCAATTCTATTAATTTTGAGTTGGTTGATCTAACCATAGTTTCAAAAGTCTAAGCACACATTTCATAGAGGAAAGCCTGACAATCTTCATTATTTTTTTTGTGAAAAAGGAGGGATCTGTCAGTCCCTAAATACTAATTGAGTATCTATGTCAAGCAGCTCACCCTACGGCGTTTTCTCCATGTCTGACAGCAGAGGGAAGGAGTCAAACTGCCCCATCTTCCTTTTGGCTCTGCAGCTACTGCTGAGTGCTGAAGAAATTGGGGAGAATTTTGAGGCACATCATGCCAAAATAGTGATCTTCCAGTCCCTGCTGAGCTCCTGYTGTTCTCTGCTTTTCCTAAGCACTCTGCAGGGAGTGCAGGCAGCTCTGGGGATGCGGGTCCCTCCCACTGAGAAGCAGCCCTGAACACCCTGAGAAGCATTGTGGGCTTTTTCCCCGTTAGCCTCTGCTTCATTTACTTTTCCTTCAGAGAGGGTGGTCACTTCCTGCTAGTGACTACCACCAACTCCTGTGTTTTTGGCATGTTTCTTTCCCTTCTTCCTTTCCACATAGTCATGAAGTTGGTGGGATATATCAGAGATCGGGGACTGGAGCAGAGCAGGTTCCGTCTCATCCCACTGTCTGGAAAAGCATCTCCTTCCCTACAATAAACACATGCACAACAGCCCTTAATTCAACGAGCTCTCTAAATTGCCCATTTCAATCAGATGATCCTGCTAGTAATGCCAACTCTTATTTGTTTGGGGATTTTTACTTAGAACGTTCCTATTTAATTAATATGTTGACAAACAGTCTTCCATATTTAATTGCTTCCAAAGGGGGAAATTTAATCATGTGTACTTGTTCTGTTTCTTAAACTGCAGTACTCTGGCAGAGCACACTCTTCACACATGTGCTTAGCAGAAGCTTGTTTTGACTAGAGGTTATTGTGAAAATCTACCATTTAAAATAAAAGAGAGCTTTTGATGGGTACAGGAGCAGTAAGTGATACATAATGGGGATGTGCCGAATTAATTTAATTGGGGTTTTTAAGTAATGGACTTGCACAATATCTGACATGAAAGACTCTGCAAAATGTAAGAGCAAATTCCCAATTAAATGTCCCCTTTCCCTCTAAATAAATGTACTGATTTATTGCCAGCATCTGAGATACTGTCCTCCGCCTAGAAGAAAGGAGTCAGTGTCAATCTGCAGCACAAGCCGCAGGGCCATGTGGAAGGAATTGGAGCCACTAATGTTTAATTCCTGGCCTCTGAGGGTGTCTGGGCGCTGCGGCTTCCCCAGCCTGGAGGGCCCTGAATGGGCCCTTTTTGTGCTCTAGACGCTGTGTGCGTTGGCAGAGCTCAACGCGGCCTCTGTGCTGCGGAGGGAGGACGGCAAAGGGAGTCAACTGAGAACAGAAAGAAATGTTTGAAAATGCCCTCCCCAGGGGCAGAGGGAATATTTGGAGAGGGTTGCCCGCTGACTGCATGAGGAGCCCTCGGTGCACGCAGACGTGGGCGTGAGGGAGCCCCAGAGCAGGGCTGCCTGACCCAGAACGTCCAGCCCGGTGCTTTAGGGGCCAGCACAGTGGTGGCAGACATTTTTTAGTACAGTATCACAGATTTGAGGAATAAGCTGCATTTTGCTGAAGTGAAAGAATCATGGTAAGAAAAACAACCGTGGTGCAAAGAAAAGCGTCATTAGGAAGTGTTTTTGATCCGTTATTTGGCAGAAAAGCTTGAAATATGATTGTGATTAAAGCGTATTCCCCAGTAAGGCTGGCGTACCTCCCGAGCGAACCTCGTAAGTCTGGCGAACCTTCCTGGGCTCAGGAAGTGTTCAGCGCTGGGGTTGAATACTTCGTGAGCCCAGCCCGGTGTGGCCGATGCGGTGCTGCCATCCTGCCCCTGCCGGGAGCGACTCCCACCAGCTTCTGCAGGCAAACTGAGCCAGTGAGCACTGTGACGGCCTCTCAGCCCTCCAAAGGGTGGATCTGGTTAGGGAATTAAAAAAAAAAAAAAAAGGAAAACAGCTGAGATGTTAGTTGTTTTTCTTAGCCAAATCAGTGACAGCACTTCGAGGCTGGGCGGCCTCCTCACAGCAAATACCCTGGAGCCGTTTCGTAATTCCAGGGAATGGTGTCTGCAGAGCCAAGAGGGGCTCATCTCCGCCTCCTCCATGATGAAAGACTTAAAGGTCACTTCTGAACGCAAGACTAGCCTCTCCTGAGAGGCAGATGCACATTGTCCATGGTCCAGGTACCGCGAGGGGCTTTTACTGAGGCCCCAGACAGGACGTCCACGAGGCTGCGTCCACCTTTCCGCTGTGTAKTGTGCAGACCAGGCCAACACACCACCTTTTTGTTTGCTGTGACCTTAGCCCTGGAGGAATCTTTGYCTCGCTAACTCAGGTGTTTCTTTTTGCATTTCCAGAGGAAGCTTTGAAGCATCACAGCGGGCCTCCGAGGAACGCATACATGGAACAGAGCTTCCAGGGCCTGAACCCCGTCCTAAATATCCCCGTGAGCGCCGCRCAGCTGGACCAGGCCCGGAGGAATGCAGCGCTCGTGGGTTCCAAACTGGAGAGCTGGGTTGACTCGCTGGTGGGCAGCACGTGGTCGGCCGTGGACGTGTGCAGCAGCGGGGCCACCTCGTGCCCGGTGATGCAGGCCTGCAGCCAGACGGCGTGGAGCTCCCTGAGCCCCGACCCCAAGTCCGAGCTGGGCCCCGTGAAACCCGACGGCCGCCTGAGGTAGCAGCCGGTGTGCGCGCTTCTCCGGCATAGGTTTGAAAAGGGAATTTAACCTTGCTCACGTGTGAGTCTCATGGCAGATTTCAGAAGCCTAAGGAAACGTTATACCTTGTTGTTACCAGTTGCAATATAATTCCTCGGAATCTGACAAGGCCTTTGGCACTGGTCTCTCCGCCAGCCTCCGTGGGGCTGGCCGGGCCATGGCCGCCCCGCGCTGCATGGAGCCAGTGGCCTCCACAGCACCGGGAGCACAAACAAGCCAAGGAGAGGGCAGTGAAGGAACAGCTGCTGAAAGGTTTTTTTTTGTTTGTTTGTTTTTAATAAATTTACATGTATTTCTGCTGTTTCATAGGCTTTAATTTTCTATCATGACTAAATCACAGCAAAAGTCCCTTGTATTTATGTTTCTTGGGAAGGTTGGTTACTGCAGGCTATATCCTGTATGGCTCCTTCACCTTACAGAACATAAGCTTTGTGGCACGCACCCTTCCTCGTTATTACCTTATAACACAGAGTCTGGACTCGGCTCATGTCTGCAGATGCCCTAGTGAGGGGAAAAATGAGCAAAAGCAGTGTTATTTTCAGATTAATTTCCTGATAAGCTCTAGATGAAACCAGTGTTTGCAATTGTAGATTTGCTCATGCAGTCAGCTTCAGGCTCCTGGTACTAGCTTTTTTTTTTTTTTTTTTTTAAGCAAAGCAGCATTTTTTTGATTCCATCCCCTTTTTCGTGTGCTTTTTCTTAAGCCTGTTTGCAGTGAGTGGAGGTGGCCTCGGGGCTGGCTCATGATGGGCTGCTCACCCACGTGCTGAGTCTTCTCATGAAGCAGCAGTTTGGTTCCTCCAGACCACTGAAATGGTGGAATTTGGCCCTTTGCACTTCAGAGCTGGACCAGTTTTCTCCAAGGAAACAAAWTTGGGCCCTAAAGTTGCAGCAAACTGATTCTTCCCAGATTTGAGCAGTAGCTGATGAGTCTTAACACTAATTTSCCAGCTTGATCTTAGATCTGCCAGCTCCTGGTGAAAACGGCTCTTTTTGAGAGCTGGGCATGTGGGAGGTCATGGTGAGCAGGACAGGCTGGTTCCTGAGCAAGGCCAGGAGCTGAATTTGGTGGTGAGCAACGCTGTGTTTCCCGGTGCTGTTCTGTACTCTGCCAAAACAAGCCCTACCTTTGCCTGTGTTCAGGTTTTGACTTTGTAGCAGGCTGCATCTTGTTTTCACTATGTACATCTCAACATCATTTTAACCTGCATTTTTCTATACAAGCAAAAACTATTTACATTCCAGCAGTTTTTTTAGAATACCTGTTTTTATATGCAAACACATCTCCAAATAACACATTTTGCATTTGCATAGGATGTGCACTTTGTTGTTGTTGTTGCTGTGGTAATCTCTTGATGACAATGTAACCCAAAAAGGCCATTAGAAGCTGTTGGGTTAATTATAAAACCCCTTGTTAATTTAGTGAAGTAAGGTAGCCTTTTACCCTTCTTATATGCATGTATAACTTTCCTTTCTGCTGATGAGAGTTAMGCTTCCACATGAGGAGGGAAACAGCCCCTTAAATCATTCTGTAATTGTATCGCACAGAAAGGTTGAATTCCCTTTTAAACAGCAATTGCGAATGACCATAACATGCAGGTCCTGGTGGCTCGTTACGTTTCTCTCCATAGTGTTGGTTTAAAGCTACTTGCAGTTTGCTTTGGACTTGATATTGCAGTGTCAGCTGTGCTGGCATTAAAGCAGAGCATTTAAATGTTTATCTGGCACAAAAATGGATCCATAGAAGGAACAATTTAGATATTTATTATTTATGTTTTAGTCAATGACTAATTAGTAGGTGCTGCTTTTGCAGCTTGAAGATTACGTTATCTTACTAACTGAAGCTGCCTTTATTAAGAGAAGGCCTTCCTCCCTTCACACCTCCCTTGCCCTTTTCCTGCCTGGTTTTGACAGTCCTGGGAGCTGTAGGTTTAGCAACGCTTGTAGCARTGAGAGCTGGTTGAAATGTTTCTGTCAAAATAACGTTCCTGATTTTCAACTGGCTCTAGAGTCAAATGTGTTTAAAACCAGGGTTGCCAACGGGTTTTTGTAATAGAAACACAGTATTGTTACTCATTCCGTAGTTTTTTATGTTTGTTGGTTTGTTTGTTTTTTAATAATACTTCTTTTTCATGGAATTTTCCATCATGAAGGTCAAGTTTCCTGGGGCCCACCATTCCTCACTGTGAAATCCAGGGCTTTAGGCACAGGGCTCCAGTGGCAAGAGCAGGGTCAAGCCCTGCCCATCAACGGAGAGCATCACGTTTAGGGCACACGGTACCGAGCCTCGTCAGTGAGCATTCTTGATAAAAGAAGTACCGGGGTAGTTGCAAAATCCAGGCTGTCTTGCACATGAGCATATGTGTAAGGGTGCGCCCACATTCAGATAATCTGTTTTTTAAATTTGATACCTTCTTTTTTATTCTTAAACAGGAATGTTCTTAAGTGCTTTGTTGAGAAGTTCTCATTTTGAAATGTGTTGAGCAGGTGGCAACAATCCACTTTTGTGATTAGAAAAAAAATGCCACTTTTATCATTTAAAATTTAAGGTTCAAATTACTTTGGTTTAAAGAAAAGAAATAAAATATTTGCTGATACATCTACTAACATTATGTACTATGTTTAAAATAGCTCAAAGAAATATTTTCTATTAGTTTGTTTTCTAAAAGACAAAAAGCATCGGCACCATGAAGCTCTGTAGCAAGCTGGCAGTTCGGTGCTGCTCTTAAAAGCTTTGATGTTTGCTGGAGAGGCTGGTCCTTCCTCAGGCAACACCTCCATGGAGCACTGGGCCTGAGTAAGGACTTCAGCGTCCAACCCCGCATCAGTGGGAGGCGTGACAATGTGCTGTGAATAAATACAACGTGTGGTTGAAATCATCACGGGATCTGTTTGGAGCATCTTTTGCAGTGAGTGTCACATTCTGGACCTATGTGAGAACCCTCCACCACAGCTCTTAATCTGCAGACACAGATACACAGGTTATATACGGGACACGGTGTCTGAGTTGCCAAGTGCAGCGCCCGGCGCTGCTGGGACCCGGCTCTGCTTCGCGCCTCTTCTGGCTCAGGCACTGCAGGCGCTTGAAGCCTGTCGGGAATATCACGTTTTGTTCTAGGAGAAGGATGTCACAGATGTTACATTTGGTCAAAAGGAGAATTCAGAACAGAGCCCCAYAGTTCATACTAAACAAGCAGGTTAGGCATCTTCACGTGAATATTCTGCTGTTGTTTTCCAATCGTGCTGGCATGTCCTTTCGGATGAGGGCTCCGTCTGGAAGGCAGCTTTAATCCAAATCCTTTTCTGTGGGAAACAGCTTTATTTCCATATGCACACATTTGTCCTCTGTGTAATGCTTTGCTGATTTAAATTTTTTGCCCGTTCTGCTAGATTGCCACATTCCACTTCTGTGATCAATCACTATGACATGGAAAGGAGATGTGGCAAAATGCACAACAGCCATTTACATATTTTAATGAATTATATCCCAAGTCAGTCTTAACAAAATGCTACCTGTTTATACAGTAGTGTTAAACCTTCAGGCAGTAGAAATAGCTCAAACAACAGTTAATTTTTAGATGCATCCAGTTTTTCTTGACCTTTGGACATGGAGTAGTAATATTTATATTTTTATTTTCTGATATACAAAGTGCTTTTTTTTTTTTTTTTAAGAATTGAAATTATGTCTACTTTTTTGTGCTCTCTACAAGCAGAGAGAGTAACAACTTTCTGTCACAGCAAGTAGGGTGTCCATCTCTATCTCTGTGCTTTGCACTGCGAGGCGTGGAGATACAGGCCTGTGCATCCRTGTGTCACAGACTGGCTTTCCCACAGGTGCCAGTGTGTGGACAGTTGTTTAAGGAGAAAGTAACAGTGACCCTGCAGCTCCTTCCCAAGGGCCCATGAATGTGAACTCACCTGCACCAGTTGCAATCCGAAGGTCGTCTCAAGCTCTCCCAGCCCTTCTTGCAGCAAGCAGAGGAGTGAAGTCAGGGAATCAGAGGAGGGAATTCAGCWCCAGGCTGAAGTGGGGCAGGAAGGGTCATAAACTTTGCTGTAGTTTGGCACAGTTGTGCGCAGGGAAACTTTGAGCAAACTGAGCACCTTCCACCTTTTCTAGCCCGTGAGGCTGAGCAATGTTGCTGTGATGAGACGTAGCTTCGACTGCCCACATCAGAAATAAAGTCCAGATTTTTACTGTGTCCGGACAACAGGGACCCAGTTTCTCCTGATTTCAGTGCATCTCCGGCACAGCAGCTGTGAGAGGGCTGCCCGCTCCCGCCGGCTGGCGCGGCCACCGCCTTGCCCAGCTCCCCGAGCTGGCAGCGAGGAGCCCGCGGCCACTCCGTGGCTCCCAGCGAGCAGGAGGCTGGTGGGAGCTGCTGTGACTGAGGAGCGTTTGCTTTGCAGGGCCCTGGCCCACACCAAGGAGCCTGTACAAGARGGGGCAGGGACCGCGGCCTCGCTGCGCCGTGGGCTGTAGTGCACCCAGGCAGGGTAGCGGGTTGGTTGGCCGCCCAGGAAGGCTGAGCTCCTAGGGAGCAGTGAGAAGTTTCTCCCAGCAACGTTGGCTTCATTCTAGCAGTGAAAAGCTGCTATTTTAAAATGTGCTTTTATCTCAGCTAGACAACAGGCCTCCAAGATAGTCTTAAGGTTCATTTCACCTTAAACCTCTATTAAATGATGACTGAAAACATCACATAAAAAAGACTCCCACGCACTAAGTAATGCTCGGTGCTTGGCACCTGCCAAGGCAGCGCGGCTGCCCGGTGAGCGGGCGGATCTGGCCAGGGAATTCCCGGCCAGCCAGGGCTCCTCCATAACCCCTGTCCAAGGTGTGGAGGGCAGGAGATGCCCAGTGTGGGGGAAGGAGGCAGCGCTGAAGGCYGAGGCAGCCAGGTCGGACCCAGCTCCAGGGCCGTGGGGGAATTGGGGCTTCTCCAGAGAAGCGGGTGCTGCCAGACCCTCAGCCGTGTCCCTGGTCCTGCAGGTGCCCCCTTGATTAGGCTGGTATTTTGCAGCTCCCTCACTGCTCTTCGCTTCGGCCTTGCTTACCTTCTTTTGCTCATGGGTGCTATCAATCACAGCTGCTACCTCACTCCGTCTGCAAACACGTTTACCTGACAACAACAAAGAAAAAGGTACCAGAAATCTCCTTGAACTGAATGTACAATCTATGCAAACTCTCTTTTTATTTTGTTAAAGAAACCTAGAAGTATTACTTGTAACCTTGCCAAATAAACAGCAACAAACTGTACAGGTGCCTCTGATGCCAGAGAGACGATGCCCGGCACGGTTCCCTGCGCTGCCTTTATATATTGTAGAGACTACACTTGTCTTCTAATCAACACCCTCGAGGAGACCATAGGCATCCCCTGCTAGAGGAGGATCTTTAGTTTGCTGGGAATATTCTGGAGGGGGATGGCTACTGCATTTCACTTTACATTCCTGCATACGTACAGAGGAAGGCACAGACCTACTGCCCAAATTTAAGCTGTTTGAAAAATTTCCTGGAGTGCATCCTGTATCAGCTTTGGATTTCTCAGTGCACGTTCCCCTTGTGGCACCTGATGTGGTGCCCCTTAAAGAAAGCCTTACTTTCTTCCTTGCTAAATGTGGCCTTAAACTGTATAAGAAAGTTAGATGTTGTCTGTGTCTTGCTCACCTTTTCTGGTTGCTGTAGAAAGAGTAAAAGGCACCTTGCGATTTCTATTACAGCTCAGCTGTGCTGCTGTCAGCCTGCCCTTCACAAACACAATAGAAATTGCTTACAAACGCAGGCTTTGAGGGAAAAAAATGACCTTCCCCTTGGGCAAAAGGAAAGCTCAGCCATTCATATCAACCTTAGGAAATTATGAGCTTTGTTTTTTTTTGCCACTTACTGTAGATAAGAAAGGTTGATTTAATTACCTTCGAAGTGCTAACTTAAAACCTTCTTATCTTCAGAGTAGAGCAGGCCAGACTTTGCTCTCAGATGCACCACAGACATTCTGGAGTGATTTCACTCATGCTGACATGACTCCGGAGCATTCCTTTCCCCTTTGTGCTGGTATCTGGGAGAAGACAGATCATCTTAATGTTAGAATCTTAAAACCTRAAGTATTTGACTATTGGGGCATGATTTTGAGTGCAGGTTGGGAAGCTCATAGTACACGGGGAAGAGAGAGTAGTCTGGCTCTAGCATTAAATTACAAATGTATTTCCAAAATTTGCCCTTTGGCACTTCATCCAAAGCTTGTCAAAGCCAGCAGAACACGGRGACTCCATCAGTATTGTACACATTGGCTGTCAGTTATACTCCTCCACAGCAGGAACGTGGTGTTTCCGTAGTGCCGATGTTCCCGGCAGGCTGCATTGCTTTTAGGAATCTCAAATCCTATGTAGTTTCAGTATTGTGACACAGATATAGCCCAAAGGCAACTGAAAAGGGTTTACACAGCAAACAAGATTTGTGAAACAGAAAGAATTGATTCGAGCTAATGGTTTTTCTGACTTTGTCATTTTGGTTTTGGTTGATTGGGTTTTTGTATTACSTGACATAGTCCATAATAAGTTATTCCTATCATTTTTCAGAGACTGGTGGTAATATAGTTTTAAAAAATAACTATTTTGTTACAAATCATAATATGCATAAAAGTGTACAGAAATATTTTGTAAGCTATTGAATAAGAAAAMAATGTATATACAGCAAAGTTTAAAAATAATTGGAAATTCAAATGGAACACACTGAAAGATGTAGATATTTTGCTATTTATTTAAAGGAGTATTTTATGAGATATTGAAATGTCTTAAATTGACCGGTAATCAAAGTTCAAAGTCAGAATGCTTTTCTTGTAGTAGAATGTGATTTTTCAGCAATTATTGCACTACCCGTTTTTGCACCCTTTTGTCTTTCATTTAGCAGAAAACAATGTGCCTTAGCTGTATTCTTTGTCTATTGGAGATTGTTTTTCTTGTCCGACAAAGCAAATTTTTTTGCAGAAAAAGAAGTGGATGTATTAAATACTGTATTATACCAAAAACACTGCAGTTGTATATAAATGCTTTCTGTCATACTGTGTTTTCAGATGCAGAATTTTAAAATAAAAAAGGCTGTCTTTGGGAATAGCACTGTACCTTGCAGTTGTTTTTTACCCTCACTAATCCATGCCTTTTTTTAAAAGCCATTTGCTCTTTGGGAACACGTGGCAGCAGGAAGGGAATCAGGCCCTGCAAGCCTGTGGTCCCCTTCCTGATACCAGCACGCTGCCCGGCGAGCCGCTGCTCAGGCTCCAGCTCCTGCCACGGCAAGGGGGGAAATGTTCAAAYCGGCCTCTTGGAAGCCGATTTTTGTTGGTCGAGACCTCAGAAACACGGCCCCTCACAGGCCTGGGGAGCCCCCTCAGCAGCTAAACGAGACCCAGAAACATTTTCATGGTCCAGATCCCTGCTCACGCCTCAGGGCTCACAGCACATCCTGCTCCACAGGGTCGAGGAGATGACTTGGCCCTTTGGGGATGAYGTTGCCATGTTCCAAGCTCAGGTCTCCTTTGCAGGACCAGCTTCTCCCAGCCTTTTCCAGAGAGCAAGGGACAGAGTGGAGAGAGCGGTGGCTGCAAAGAGCCTSTTGGTGACCTTCCTAAAGGGCACCAGCTCCAGGGAGTGCAGAAGCATCTTCCCTGCATCCCCAACATTGAGGAGGATCATCCCTCCAAAAGAGGTCCAAAAGAGCAGGACCATGGGCAGGACCAAGCACTTCCTCCCAGAGCTACCTGGTACCTTGTATTGTACCCAATACAAGAACTTCATTGTTTTACAGGCATCACTGAGCACTAATGTCTTTGAGCTGCTTCCATGGACATGGTGGGAAAATCAGTTATGTTCTTCCATAAAGGCATGGCCGGTGTCTTCAGCACTATCCCCATGGGGCTGTGGATGCTGGTTTGTCTCCCTGTGCTGCCCTCGATGCAGGAGCTGACCCAGCTCCTTAATGACCCTATAAAGGCCCCTCGAGGCACTCGGCAGCTCCGCGCACCCGCTGGCTCCTGTTTCCTTTCCACGCGCTGTTCAGGAATTCCACTTTTTTTTGGCACTGAAATGCAATGAGGTTTGCTTAAACAGAGGAGGGAGCACAGGGCGAACATCTGAGCCCTGGAACAAAGGAATGATTTTTGTGTGTGTGTGTGTGTGTGTGTGTGTGTGTGTGTGTGTGTGTGTGTGTGTGTGTGTGTGTGTGTGTGTGTGTGTGTGTGTGTGGAGAATGAAAGGAGCCATACTCTACTGTATTTATAGATGAACTATGTTGCTTTTTTCTTGCTGGATTACTCCTCAGCCAGTTAACTATTATATCAGCTTAACCCAAAAAAACTCAACAGTTATTAATTTTCTCCAAATATGAGGGTGTCCCCTACTTAAAYCAGGCTTGTAGCTATCAGTTGCTAAAAAAGAATTTTGTTTTCATTGTGGATGTGCTAAGAATCACACTCCTGGTTTTTTTCCCTCTCTGTGTGGCAACACCCCAAAACCTGTGTGTTTGTTAGGGGAAGGTCTGGCTGAGCTGTCTACAGTGCCAGGCCACGAGACACATGCAACTTGACAGACTGCAGAGCTGTCGAGCTGAGCTGGTGTCATCACAGTTTTGCATCAGCCATGCTTAATCTGTCCTGATCATAATTAATATTTATATAGTGTAGAGCGTGGTTAACTCACAGTAATGGCTGCAAACTCACTGCAGCGCTGCTTGCCAAGCAGAAAGCACAGTGAGTCAAGTGCAACAGAAATGAGGATTTTAAAATTGCCTTGACAATAGGGGTTTCATTTCATATTTGACATTTCATCTCCTACTCCAAAAGCCACCGCCTATTCTCTGAAAACAAAAAAGGGTTGTAATCAGAGGCTTCACAAATGCAAACAGCTGTAAATCTTTGCTGTCTATAAATGATTAAAAAAAGGGGGAGAYGCATGAGGGGCTATAATATTTAACATACACAGATGGCTCCTTTTTTTTCCCTCTCTTTTACGGGAGATGATCTGGGCTAGTCTGGTGTCAAGTCAGTACTTCAGCCTGCTTTACCTTGCCCTGGCAGCCCCAGCAAGGAGCCTGAGCAGGCAGTTCCCCGGCTCTCAAACCTGGCCTTGCTGAGGCTGGGGCCGCTGCRCCCACCAAGCAGAGCGGGTCCCATCTGGGAACGTGAGGAATTGYGTGGACCACGCTCAGGAATGGGTGGACTGGCAAAAATTTCCCAAAGCAGCTCTGAACCTGAGGGGGTTTCATGCCAGCTTCTTAGTTTGGTGGGAAAGGACTCGCAGGTTTGAAACCTGAATTTTAGGCTTACCAACAGCATTAATACAAGCAAGATGTATGATGGTTTGGTTTTGCAGATKTAAGCCTGTCACTAGTCATGACCCTCTTGCTTCCTTTCAGAAAGGGCCAAATTACAATTTCCTTTTCTCCGAACCCTATCAAGGAAGGCGTGCTCGCTGTAAATGTACATTTTTSTTCTGCAGCCCCATCTACCTCATCACAGGGACACGTCCAGCCACGTGGACCACGACCTGTGGGCCAGACTGCTCCCGCTGGGCATCACGGCATTCAGCACGCGGCAAGGATACAMCTCAGGCCTGAATGAGGAGGGAAAGGTGCTGCTCTTGCTGCAGAGGGTCTCATGACATGTTTGGTTGCAGGTAATTTCAGCCTAAACCAGCTGTTTGGCACCCACAGGTTTTGCTGGCRTGGGCTTGCTGGGGAATGCGAGTGCCCACTGGTGCTGCAGGGCCTCAGCACCTCCCCACCCCTTGTATGGGTAAGTGCTGAATTAATTTGTTCATTCCTTTAATGAATTAGCATAAATTAACSAGATATCAGCAGAAGAACTCATTAGAAATGAGCACAAATGGTATGCACTTATTGCATACTCCTAAGGAGAGATGCTATAGAAAGCCATTGCCTGCATGCATGTGTGTGCTTGCAGGGGGGACTGGTCTGTGTTTAGTTCACAGCCACAAGCTGCAGACCTTTTTTTTTTAATTCCTGCCTGTGCCTTCAAGCTCAGGGTTGGGTAGGGCACAGGTGCATTTCAGCACCRAGATGAATTTAATACTGTGTAGCTGTTCAACAGAATTACACTGGTTTATACTGGCTGCCACTTGATTGAGCCTCAAAAGCAAACAAGAAAGAAAAACAAATCTCATTTTGGTCCACATTTGCCTTGAGGACAGTATAAAAGCAGGACAAGCAGTATTGCTGGGGGACGCCTGTTTGTAGCTGTGCACTGTGTGTCACCCGGCACCAAGCCCAGGTGCCAGGGCGCTGCCGAAATGAAGCCCAAGCCCCAGCCCTGCCCTCCCGCTCGCCCGGCGGCCTCGGGGCCACGCTCGCTCCGCCTCGCTGAGGGGCGCGGGGGACCCGCCAGCCTGGAAGGACTGGGCTGCACAAAGAGAMCTGCGAACCCCAGGCTGCTAAGAACCACATTTCACAGCACAGAAATATATTCAACATAAATACAATTCAACAGCTTCTTTTTCTCAGCTCCCATCTGGACCAAACCCAAAGCTAACTGCTGCACCAGCAGGCAGCTTTTGTCCCCACGGTTGCCAGATATCTCAGCCTGATCCCAGACCACCCTCCATTTTTCCCTCACTGTAAATATTTGACGATTTGGAGTAGATTGGTCTGAATCAAACACATCTATGTATTTATTCAAAACGAGTCAAATACCTCCAAAATTGTTTTGCAAGGCAATGCGGAGCCCACCCTGTCCAAGCACATCTCCTTGCAGCTCAGCTGGTGTCTGCTGACACCAAACGAGCTCATCGGTGGGTCCCAGCACAGCTCTGCATGTGGCTCCCACACAAAACCTCCTTTCACTCCAAAGTAAAGACCCTCCTCATGGGCCCTTGGCTCACCTGCGCCCTGCCCTCGGCTCGTGATTCCCGACCGGGAGCTGGGTAGACGCTCAAAGGAGCCGGCATTAGCAGCACAGGGGCCGGAGGGCTGTAAGTTGTTGCTGCTCCAGTCGAGGGGCAGTGCAGCAACATATCGCTGTTAGCACTGAAGGGGAAAGAGTGTTGTTAGCAGGCAAGGGGATGCAGGAGTGACCGCTGCCCTGGGAAGGCCTCTCCTTCAGCCACTGAGTGGTTATGGGGGGCTGTGCACTGGGCATAGCTGCATCTCAGAAACACCAGCAGCCCCTGAGTGACATTTCTGCTGCACAAGCAGAGCTGCTTGTGGCTGCTCCACGAAGGGGCTGACAGCGCAGCGGGCAGAGCAGCCGGCTCTTGCTCCGCACTGCGCCCCCAGCACAGCTCTGCTCCCCTTCAAAGCCTCCGTGCCCACTGCAGGACAAACGTCGGGGTGCTCRTGGATGCAGGCATTGCCTCAGCAGCCACGAGCTGAACTTGCAGAGTGTCATCTGCTCAGGAGAGAGACGTCCCTGCGACACTGCCCCACACTGACACGTGGGTGCTGGCAGGCTCAGCCGAGGTGAGGCAGCTCCTCCACAAGCCTGTGTGCCGTTAATCCCTGCTGGCTTGAAGCTCACTGTCGAGCACGTACAAGGGACGCTCTGCCAGGTTTCCCAAAATAGGCGCCAGGCTGGAACCAAGCTGGGATTAGCAGGAAATCGTGTCACTGTCTCCATCCCCCGCGCGAGCTCCTGCAGGGAGCCCAGAACCTGACAGGCCTCCCTGTTGCGTGACTTTCCCTGCTCCCCGCTCCATCCACACACACACACAGCTACAGCTCCAAGCCTATCAACAGGAGCACATAAGGTCCCAAATGCCAGTCCCTGGCTCGGCATGTCCCTGCAYTCCTAAACCTGCAGAGCTGGCTCTTTCCTGGGCCAGCTGCAGGTACACAGCTCTGYTGTGCTGTTAAAATGCTCTAATTAGAGCCATTGTCCATGCACAAGCCTCCATTACCTCCTAGTCAAGGCAGCTGAGCTCCCTGAGGAAGGTAAGGGAGCTGATAAGCTGAGCGTGGCCGCTTGGCTTCCGAGCACCCGTCTTGTCCCCTGGGGACCCGCTGGGGACAGGGTTGGACGGAGGCACTGCTGAGTAACCTTAGTGTCTTCCAGGTAACCTCCGGAGGGAGCAGCTCCTCTGGTAGCCCTGCGCCTTGRGTGATGGCTGCGCCGCAGCCCCCTACGTCCTAATTGCTTAGTCATAAATGCCAATCAGTGATTCAGGCAGCAAGGGGGAAAAACAAAGCTGCCAAGTATTCACAAGGCATTTAGTGAAATCCTTGCAGCACAAGGTATCAGTCAGCAGCAATTACTTCCCTCTTGTTATTCCAAGCTGGGATTAGCACCGAGTCCCATGACCCTTTCCAGCCCCGGCTGCGGGAGGGCTGCCAGGGCAGAGCCCCACTCACGGCCTCCTGGCTCTCCTCCCGCTCTGCGAGGAGGGCAATTCCCACAAAATGTCCAAGAACGAGGGACCAGCTGGTTGTTTCTTTCCCCTACTCAAGCACTATTCTGTAAAGTCAAGTCAGCTCTTTGACTCATATCATGCCCTTGATAAAGCAACTGCCTGAAGGAAGACCAAATGCAAATGAAAAACGAAGTTACCAAGTTGCAACTTATTGTTTCTTGGGAGGTCACAAAATGCTCTTGACTATAAAACCATTTTCACTATCTKTGCTTTCATCTCACATTAATGGCCCACCCTGGAGAATTACAAGTGTGGATTAGTCAGGCATCACACTCACAGACCTTCATGAACACACAGGTCCCTACTGACATCAGTTGGTGACATTATTTCAGGTGGTAGGACGTCTTCTCGCCTGCAGCCAACATGCTAAGAAACAGATATTCAACATTAAGCACCAAAGTGTATGTTTAACCAGTAAGTATCCTATTTTCTAGAGTCAGGACTATTTAACCTATATTTTAAGACACAGATCTACAGATCAATGGACAAAAATGAAGGTTTCTGCTATTCAGTTCTGCAGGTCAATATTCACAGCTTCCACCTTCTGTTTTACTTCTAATGATTTTCAGTGTTGCATTTATATACCAACAACTGTGCACTTTAGAAAACATTTTGCAAATCCAAGCTTATGTGACTGTTCCCTCCTGTACTCYGTGTAATACAGTACTGCATCTTCCCAGCTGTCCCCTAAGGCGCCAGCATTCATTTAGCTGGGTATAAATGAAACATTAGAAAACTGACATAATGCATGAAGATGTTGAAAGATGATGTGCAACTTAATGCAATGTTGTTTTTCTAGGTTTRTCCCTTCCTCTATCCCCACTTCTCTGCTAACGCTGTGAGCTTTACTAAGACCTTTAATTCAAGGACTCCAGGGCTAAACCCAACAGATGCCCGTACACTCCTTGCCTTTACCCATCTCTGGTCAGTCTGCAGCTGGCAAAGATGCAATAGTTCATACATTCATCGTATTTTAACACTCCTTTCATTTCTCCAAGAAGCAGCTTGTTACACAAATATTGACTACCCGTTTACATTTCTCCAGCACACTGAGTGACACCCTCCCCTCCTTCCACCCCTTGGAGATGCAAGGGCTGTTGTTGGCACCGCGCAGTTGGTAAAGGAAAGACGGGCTGCCCTTGTGTGGCTCTTTGTGCCATGGGATGCTCTCCCATTATTTTGTCACGCAGTATAGTACACAGTGTGTGAGTCTCACAGGAGATGCTGGCATAAAAATCACATATAACAAGAAAAAGACTGTTTTTCCAGGGAATTCTTCCATAAATGATCAGCTCCTTGAGAGATAGCAATCATGTTCCTCAATTCCCATTTGAGGATTTGGCGCTCAAAACATGTGCATGAAAGCACCAGTGTTTCCACATATGACTGTTGGTTGCATTCACTAAATGATACAGGAATAAACGCACCTTATTAATCTGTGCTAGGTTCCTAAATGATGGTGTTGCTTTGGAGAGATCCGTGAGAACAGAGATGGTTTAGTCATGGCCCTACACACCTGAGTAGCTCCAGTTGACTCCACAGAAAGTACTCACATGTGAGGAGTTATGGGTCTGCTGGAAATTAGCCATGTGCTTTAATGCCAGCTGTGTTGGGGTTTGGGCTGCTCACCAAAGCTAGCAGCCTGACCTCATGTCAGCTGGGCAATGGGGAGAACTTATCTCCACCATGAACAAATGCAGCCTGTGGGTATACTAGAGGGATTCATTGACTCTTGGAGAGGTCCTTTCACATTCTTCCATGCTGACGTGCATCTACGCATCGTTAGAAAAGTCTGCAGTTAAGAAGGTCGACTTTTCACATAGAAGAAAGCTGGAGTTTTCATTTTTTCTGCAGTTTATTCCTTCTTACCATTTGTTTTCACTCATACACAGTCCAGTTTGCTTCACAGGTAGAGGTGCTGGTGGTCGCACAACTTCATATGGAGAGGCAGAGGCCAGGCAGCTTCTCCAAAGTTAGTGGCAGATGGAAAAATAATTTCTAGATCACTCATTTTCCCAGTCTCATTCCCCGTCTGCTGCATCATTCCTGCTCTGTTTACATAACACACAAGGGCTATTTTTAAAAGTCAATTTGGTTTTATTAACGACCAGAACATAAGCAAATATCCTGAACTCTGACTCCCTGTGGAAATAGCTCTGATGATTTGAAGTCTTTCTATTTATATGCACAGTAAAAATAAAGTTCCCAAAAGACAAAAGTGACATTTGCTTTTTCTTTCCCCCAGCATCAACAGGGTTGAYGCCTGCTGGGGTTACTCAGGAAACGAGCAAAGCCTGGGACTTTTGGGATCAGTGGGACTTCTGCTGAGACGCTGGTGCCCACCCTCATCACCAGTGTTCACCATGCAGGCCATGATGGGAAGGGACGCATCACGGTCTCCCTGAAGGGCCACTGAGTGTCCCTCAAGCCACAGTGTTCTCCAGAGGTGCTGGGACATCTTCCATGGGCTGCAGAGTGCAGGAACCACAGACTTTTTTCCATGAGTTGGTGATTGTGGATGTTTTGGTTCCCTAAATGGTATCTTCCTGGTGAATTTCTGCTTCCGCATGCTGAACTTGTCTGTCACCCTTAACTACAGTAGGCTCTTTGTAGGCAGATATGTTGTTAACAGAGCATCAAAGTACTCATATTCCCGATAATTTTCTTACTACAAAAATATTCTTGTTTGGAGAGAGGGGCAAAAATAAGTGTGATCTATTTACTTTTTGAACAAAAGAGATGGAGCACTATGTTAAAGAAATTCTCTAATTTTACATTTCTCATTGGAATCACAAGTCTTTCCTGTTTAGAAGAACAGAACTTGGCTCAGTGCCATTTTATAAGGAGTCAACTGATATTTAAAGGCTTGTTCCTTGAAAAAAGTCCAGAGACCCCAACAACTTCCGTGACTTCGTTTTCTCAAGTCCTACTTAACTGCACGTTCTTCACCAACCAGAACTGACTTTCATATA
This sequence comes from Nothoprocta perdicaria, assembly GCF_003342845.1. Lineage (NCBI taxonomy): Eukaryota > Metazoa > Chordata > Aves > Tinamiformes > Tinamidae > Nothoprocta > Nothoprocta perdicaria. Next base: position 7,767,522 of record NW_020454316.1, on the reverse strand, counting down.
CATTATGTGAAGCCACAAAGAGCTGTGGCTTTCTGAGGAAACTAAAACAAACCATAAAGCTTTCTTCCTGTAAACTATTATCATGAAGCAAACACATCTGCTTTCCCCGTGACAAAAACTGACTTCTCAGTCCTAGCAATCACAGTGGCTTCAGCATCGCCTCTGCCAGTGTCTGAGCCATTCCAAGAGCTGAGGGATGGAGAGCTCTCCAGTGTTGCTTTCTTGGAAACTGTGGTGATGTTCGTATCCGTATGCAGTTTTTGTGAACTGTTGTTGCTCAGCTCCAGCACACCTTTGCTTTTCACCCGTGAGAACACAATGGGAGTATTTTCCTTTTGCTGCTCCTCTTCAGACAAAATAGTCAAGATCAAGGTTTTTAACCTTGCTGGTTTGTAAAAGACCCCAAGCATTTGGTTTGGTTTTGAAGTAAACCTTTTATAATGTAGCTTCATTTCTCACTTAGAGGAAGATAAAAGATGTAAAGAAACACCCTGAACAAAACACCATCTTAATTTCTATCTGAAAGCAAAAATCCTATTTGACCCCAAATGGGGTACTGTTGGCTGCTTTTCACTCATTTCTTTTGTCACAGGGTTGACCCACAGGTATTTTCCTTTCAATATCTTTGTGTTTCGCATTTTAACCATGAAACTGAAAGATCAGCTACCCATCAGGATCCCGATATAAAAAGAGAGAGGAATCGATCCCTCATATACATAAAGTACTGTTGAGTTTATCACAGCACATGCCACTGATGGGCTCCTAGCCCTCGCTTTTATTCTACATAACTGAAAAGAGAGAAACAAATGCAACCAGAAGCACGAATTTTCATCCACAGCAGCCTTATCTGAATGAACTCCAGTGGACTTCAGAATCAAGTCCTCTAAATCTTACAAATTCATATCCAAATTTCCTGGGGCTGTATGGTTCTTTCCTCCCCATGATAGGAAAAGCATACATCCTATACAGTGCAATAATAATTCTGTCTAATACAGCAATAAGTAATGGAGGACCTAACAATATGTAGTCTTTCTGTGGGCCTGCAGGTTTATGCCTTGATGATAATAACTATGCACTTGATTTTATTACCTTGATTTTCTGCCATTTTGGAGAACACCATATGAGTTGGCATAACTTAAATGCTGCAGGCAAACCCGAATGTGACATTATCAAGAACCTTACTGTATGGAAGGACTTTGCTCCCAAGGCTTGATCATCAAAAGGGATGGCAGGAGAGAGGAAAAGGCTGAAGTCCTCTGCTGAATATCATACATGGACCAAACATGGAGCTGGAAATAGGCTCCAAGGTTTCTAGTCCAACCCAGCAGCACTGTGTCTTCAGCCCCGGCAGCCTGTCCTACCCAAACCTGGAGACCACATCTCAACATGAGATGCCAAGGAGGGAGCCCAGAGCGTTGGGAAAACTGACGTGGGCTGGTTTGCTGCCAAGTCTGCAGGAGATACGGACTCCAAGAGCCATATCCTCCACTCCGCATCTGGACTCTTCTGTGCAGGAAACAACTGGGTTCACTCTGTTCTGGAGTCTGGGGACAAAGAAGGATCTTTGCAGCGTGGAACAAAGCCCGAGGCCAAAATATGGAGCAAAGCAGCTTGCTATGCGTCTGGCTCAAAGGAATCAGATCCCTAAAAGGCATGCGAGAAGTTTATGACCATATGCAAGAGCAAATCTGAATGTTTGTGGGCAATCTTATTAAAACCAGGCACTCCTGCCACACAAAAGCACACATTAAACTGCCCCATGTGGTGCAGCAACATAAATAGGCTTGCAAATAAAGCAGCCCAAAGGGTAGAGTGTGCGATAACATCCTGAACTCAACACGGATAAAGCCTACATGCCAACCTCATGCAGTCTGACTCCTAGGGAAATAAACTCAGGTCCCTCCATAGGCTGCAGAGAGAGAATTGCCTTGGTCCTCTCGAATGCAGTGGCTGCCCTGGCACCCGTTTCAACGCTGGCTTTTAGCAAGCTTGAGCTAGCGACTAATATCCATCAGGCCTTTGTGCAGGCTAACATCAGCTTTCCTGCTGAGCTGTGTGCCAAGCAGGACAGATAACTGCACACAGATATTATCTGCCTTTTGGAAGGTGCTGGCCGGCTAAATGCCCCAGCTCGCGGGGTGCTTATGGCATTTAGGATTTGTGGAGTTCAGTGCAAGCAACACATGAAGATAGAGCTTTAACCTTAGCATAGGCTTCAGCTAGCTACAGGTGTGCTGCTTTATGCAACCATCCAAGAGAAGTGTTTCCTTTTTCATTTAAAAGACCAACAATGACAAAAGAGTAAGACCAATAAAGACAGAATAATGAAAAAAATGGCAATAATGAAATAATAATAATGAAAGAAATAATGATACAGTAATAATGGGGTATTTGTACTCCAGCACAACACAAAAGCACCCTGGCATCCACAGTGGAACCTCTCCCACAAGCAGGCACAACACAGGAGGGGTGAAAGGGATCCCCATTTCTCACTGATCGGCATCCAGGGAGAAGCAGGAGAATTTTTGCCCTAATACATTCAGCAAAGCACATGGAGCAGCACAGCAGGTCAAGACAGAGCTTGTGATGTGAGGAAGAGAGCGTGTCGGGTCCTTCATCCCTCCCTAAAGCAAATACAGGGCAATGAGCAGCGTGGCCAAGTAAAGGCCACTTCCCTCCCTGGCTTCGTGCTCTTGACTCTGCATGGTAGGCAGTGGGTTTTTATTCCCAACACACTTGCAGAAAGCCACCAAAGCACAGAGAGTTTCCAGGAATTCTCATGACTGTCATTGGTAACAGTTTTCCGAGCAGTGTACAGCAGAAAGGGCAGGCCCATGGCCTCCATGCATGCTCCTCTGCCCTGTCAACAACTTTGGTTAATAATTTTCTGGAGACAAATGGGGCATCAAATTATTTTGAAGCTGTTCTCAAAGGCATGTAGGTGCTTCAGGTTTTGCTGACAGCTTTAATTATTCATTGCTGCTGTAGCAACAGATGAAATATCATCACAGGAAAGGTCTTCCAGCACCACAAATAATAGCCAGTTATCAAGACGGCGTGTGAAAACCAGCAGTGAAAACCAGCTTCTACTGCCTGACCTCTACCCAGTGCAATCCTCCTGTTGCTACAGCTGCTGCTCTGCAGCGTTATTTCTGCGAGCAGAGAATTACCTGGGAGACAAAAGGAAAACCTTCCTCTCCTTGAATATCCTCCAGGGCTCCATGGCATCATATCTTTGCCATGGACTGAYTGCTCATTTCCAACATACAGCCATTAAAAAAGGTAATTTTTTTGTTGCACCACATTTGACTCATTCCCCACTTGTGCTCACAGAGTGGGGGTGGCTCTTCAGCATCCTGAAAACTCTTGTGAAATAAAAATAACTTTGAATTAAAATGCAGTATGGAACAGTATGGAACATGGGCAACGGCTGCACGATAGCTCCCGGTGTTATCATTTTGTTGCGTTTTTACAGTTCCTTTTTGTCTTGAATTTTAAAATCCTATTTTAAAATTTGCAGATGGAAACACAAACGCTTATCACACCCTTTCTGTGGCTCTACATCTAGACACAGTTTGAACATCTTTTTTCCTCCTCCAGGAGCTGCCTCCACAGTGCTAAACTCAAGCACATACCAACCTGCATTCTGTTCACCAAAGCCTTGTGAACCCCCATGGGTTACTGAACATGAGCCAGCAGTGTGCCCAAGTGGCCAAGGCCATCAGCACCCCGGCTTGTATCAGGAGCAGCATAGCCAGCAGGACTAGAAGGTGATCATCCCCCTGTACTCGGTGCTGGTGGCTGCACCTCCAATATTGGATTCAGTTTGGGCCCCCCCACTCCATACAGGTGCTTCCAAAGAGGAGCAATGGAGCTGGGGAAGGGGCTGGAGCAAAGAGCTTATGAGGAGCGGCTGAGGGAGCTGGGAGGAGACTCAAAAGGCCTCATCGCTCTCTACAACAGCCTGGAAGGAGGCTGTGGTGAGGCGGGGCTCAATCTCTTCTCCAGAATAACTAGCGAGAGGACAAGACGAAATGGCCTCAAGTTGCACCAGGGGAGGTTCAGGTTAGACACTAGGAAAAGCTTCTACACAGAAAGAACAGTCAAGCCCGGGAACAGGCTGCCCGGGGAGTGGAGAGGTGGGGTCCTTGTCCTTGACAGTGTTCAGGAAACGTGTACATGAGGCGTGTAGGGCAGAGTGTTGAGGGGCTTGCAGTTGGACTCAATGATCTTGAAGGTCTTTTCCAACCATACTGATTCTATGATTCCATGTCTTGCTTCAGAGACTAAACACCCTTCCAGAGAGGTGTATTTGTAAGGTACCACGACATTCAAATGAGAGACAAAGAGCAACAGAGCAGCATACAGGAAGAGCCATGCAAGCACAATGAAGTGGTCAGGTTGGGTTTTTGTTTTTTTTTTTTTAAATGCTAGACTACCTATCCAACAAACAGAACAGTGCATTTAAGTAAACACTGAATTAATGAGGCGTAACAGCTATATAAGTTCAGGTCTTGTTAACATGAGATTTCCAATGGATTTCATGTGGTATTGTTTAATTTGGATGAAGAAGCTAGACTGCGGAGGATGCTGCAGCCTACGAATATGTTTCCCTGAGTTATTACTGCTGGTTACATATGTGCTGTAGATATATATATATATATATATACACACACTAATATACACACATAGGGCTTTTATTCTCACTTAAGCTTCAGCTCAGAAGGGCAAAAACATGTTCCTGTTCTGAACCAGACTCCCACCAAACTGATTCTTCTTAAAACACTGCAGACAGTAGCTATGGACCATATTTGAATTGTTAATTGATATGGCAATGATTTCATAAGGGTTTCACAGGTTGCACTATCTAGATGGAGGGGTGATGCGGGTGCTTAAATCCTGGTGCTATTTGTGATGCTCATTACTGACTGCTCAAGCAGGATTAAGGGCTTAAACAGAGACAAGGATGAAAGCCACCAAATATTTGCCAATTATTTGTTTTTTATGTGAAGCAACATCAGTTGCATTATGTCTTGCTCAGTCCTGGTGCCAATCACCAACGGCGCTCCAGAGGTGTAAAGAGCTTTTCTGCCAGGGAAGCTCATCCCATGCCAGGTCCCACCTGAGCACATCCTCCTTTGCTCCCTGCATTTATGTTCCTGCATGAACCTCCTTGCCTTCACACTCCAGCTTCCTTACAAAAATAGACATAGGAGCAGCAAGTGGGCTCATAGCCATGCAGAATAGGTGCAAGAGCACTCTCTGCACTGGGCTGGAGAAGACTTCCTTTTACTGTGGTTCCCAGTCTTATTAAAAGCATCATTTGTTACAAGAATTCAGTCACAGTCTTGCTCAGAGAATACAGTGTCACAAGCTTTATGGATGAAGAGCTGATGAAGTACAGCGGGAGCCACGGAAATACAGCTCCGCCTGTCCGGAGAGCCCGCCTGTGCCTCCGTGCCTGCCTGTAGTAGAGGTTGCTATTTTAAAATCAAGGAGCATTTCTAATGTCAGCAAGGCGCCCTTACCTCCTATTTATCAGCTGCTGAGTGTCATCCAGCAGCAGGGGACTTGCTAGCTCCCTGCTTTAATGCTGCTCTATAACAAAAGGGGCTCAGCTACTAAGAATGCATTGACTTCAAAGCTCTTGTGATCTATTCGTGCCGTACATACATTAGATTAGCAATCCATTTGTCACTCAGAGCTAATAACRTGCTCTCCACATATGGTATTATCTTTGTCAGGAGCTGTTGCTACATTATGAATATGCATGTGAGATAGGGCAAGCATATTTTATACTAATGTATTTACATTAGCTAGGCTCAGAGAAGGACTTAATGTTCTAGATGGGAACATTCGTGATAACCTTAGAGCCTGATGCTAGAGACGTGTTATCCATAAATAGAGGTGGAACAAGAGCTTCTGCTGCTTCTCTTGCCCATGCCTGGTTCTACATCAGACCCCAAGATTTAAAAAAAAAAAAGTTAAAATAAGCATTAAAGAAATGAGAAGTGTTTTGAAAGTTTGGCGTATTGGTACTTCTCTTTAATTCTGCCACAGAAAAAAAATGAAGCTGGCATTTTTTTAAAGCACAGTTTCCTCAGTTGGAAAGAATGGATCAAAAGGGATCAGAGACGACTGATGGCTATAAATATCATCCTTAAATCTGCTGCAAACAGAAAGGGACTGCGTGTTGATACACACTGTGTTTACTCCCCACGCTAGCAGCAGCTGCAGCTGGCCTGGCAAAGAATAGTTGAGGGAAATCTCCCCGGAGGCTCTCGCCTCTGCCGTTTTAATGGGCTATTCTGGCACACTTTATTAAGTCTCTAGTAAATAATTTCTAATTGATCTTATACAGGCTTAAGCCAGCTACCCTCAGCAGTGTAAGTCTTTTTTCTGCTAATCAATTGTCCATAAAGTTGGAAGCCAATTTTTATCATCTTAACACACTTACCTAGTGTTAATGGGGAAGGACGTAGAAGATATAAAAGCCCAAAGGAAATGACATTTTGATAATCAAACACAAGGCTTTTTCTGTTTTTGAAAACTCACTCTTGGTCGCAAGGGAAGTGGAGAGTCTGAGCTGAAATGTGAGACACTCCCCTACACACTTCATCGGCTGCTATATCTACATAGCTTAGAAAACAGTGTGAGCCACAGTGTATGTTCAGGCTGTACTAAAGTCTTCTGCAAAAACAAATAATGCAGAAATACGCACTGCCCTCAGTGAATAAATACATGCACTCCTCCTCCCTGTGCATGAATGCTCTCCATTCCTACCTATGGGAAGCTCCTCTCCCTGCTGGTTCTCCAGCGTCTCCAGCCAYGTTCCAGCCTCAATATTAAACAGCCTCATTTGGGGATCCCCGAAGAGCTGCCCAAGGACCTGTGTGTGGTGACAGAAAAATAAGCTTTAGTGCAAGACAAAACCAGGCTTAAATCCTAAGAAAACATTACAAAAGCAGCATAGCAGACTTGAAATTGCTCCTGGAGTTTGCCTTTTTTTTCAGTTATGAAATTCTATTTGAAGGGAAGGTCAGAGACTTCTTTCCTCTCCAGTTTCTATTATGTGTTATTCATAGTTTCACTGGATAGTTTCTGTGAGAAATGAACACCTTCCAGCAACTAATAGAAAACTCAGATAATGGAGACTGCAGCTCCTGATAAAAAAGCTTCAAGAATGAATTAGCTCTAAGTAGAATTATTTGCTTTTAAATTCATGTTTATATAAATGTAAAAAAGCAACTCAATTTGAAAAATCATAGAACCACTACAAATTATATACCATAAAATACTGTATCTTGAAGGTGAAACATGGATCATTTTTAATGTAAGATAAGGGAGCCGCATGTCTTTGTTCTACCTGCCCAGACATGTGTTTGTACTAGAACAGCCTGCCATAACGACATCTCATTTTTCAGCTGTCCATTTGTCACCATGGACTCTCTTCCTGGTTAACGGTGCAGAGAAGACCAGCACTGGTAGCCTTTAAGCTCTGTTCCTTTTCCCTGTCTGTACTCTTAGATTCCTGTGCTTCCCATGTACCCTGTCCTGTGTGACCTCTTCCTTGGGGTCCCTCAGACAGGGGCAGGAGCAGGGTGAAGTGCTCAGGCCACTCATCTCTACCACCAGCTGAGGTATCAGAACCCCACGTGATGGGAAATACATCAGCTCAGTGACTGAAATGTCACCACTCCGTTATGTCATTGTGATCAGGCAAGGAGGACCTTCTAGGTGGGCAAACAAGAGGCTGGAAGGGGCACTTGCCCATCACCTTTGCAGGTGGCTGAGGCCGACCCTGAGGCAGCAGGAATTTGCTAAGCTATGTTAGGCCCCCTGATTCAAAGACAGGACATGGTAATTCATCTGCACCTCTGCTGTTAATGTAAGAAATGGCAAGGAACCATCTCACATCCAGTGGGATTTGGCTGCCTCATATCCCTCTGAAAATCCTAACCTTAATAATGTTTCACAGAGCTCAAGCAGTCCCCATGTCTCCTCTAAGYAGTGATGCCATTTTCCCACTTTTGTTACATTTTTTTCTGTGTTAAACATTTTAACATTCCTCTATGATCAAGCAAAAGTCCAACTTCTGCTTCAGATCTTCTGCTAGAGTTCATTCTGTGGCTCGCTGTCACTCTCTGCTAATCTGAAGGACTCAAACTGATTAATTCAGGCTTCTGGTTACGAGTGGGTTGCCTTACGAGAGAGCTGGGATTCAGCACTGGGCATCAGTTTCCCCTGCGCAGGGAGCCTCAGCTGGCCAAGCGTGCATAGCTGGAGGCTGAAGAGGTGGTACAAGCAGAGACAAAATACTGCAACTATCTGGCACTACAAAGCCAAATTTGGATAGTGTGTCATAGCTCTGATGTACAGAGATGAAAAACCTGAGATGTGAAGAACTTAAATATTTCATCACAGACTTTGCTCCATTTTGTTCTTCATTCACATTAGTAAGTGACATATGCTTTAAGGCTGTCAAAAAGTAGCATTTCTTGGTTGCCTTCTTGCCAATACTGAGGGTGCCATGCAGCAGCTCCTGCCCCCAGCTACATCCATGATAAGCAGCCCCTGCACGGGTCTCCACACTGAATGACTGCAACCACATAACTACTCAACATGCCACTGGCCACTTGTAAATATATAAGCCTGGGATCCAAAGTCAGGCTCTTCTATAAACTCAAAGGGCTGCAGCTACATGCTGGACAAGCATCTTCATGTGCTGAATTAGTAGATGTTTTTTTCTGAGGCACRTGAATACTTCAGCAATGCAGGACGGGGGAGCACAGGGAGAGCRTATTTGGGATATGGTATATTCTGTGAAAAGCAGTTTTGAAGGAAGAAGACAGTTACAGTGCTAAATTCCACGTAACACAGAAGGCATTTTCATATCCAAATTCCATATACTCTTTAAAATTTCTCTGGACATTTCTTAGAAGTCATTTGTTCTTTATAGTTTATCCAAAGCAGTCGCAAAATTGCTCAAGAGAACAGTTAAGAAAACTGCTGCTTAGCAAACAGGAACCCACTGAATGTTTTTACCAGTCCATTTTAGTGCTATAAATACACAGCTAACTGCAAAAGTGATACAACTAAATGTGCTAATGGGGGACTATTCTAGCTTCAAAATGTCACTGAGTTTGATGAAATAATCTGCAGTAGCAAATGCCTCAATGAATTTTTCTAGCATCTGCTTATAGTAAAGACGACTGTGGCTTTGTACGAGTGGTCTTCAGCTGGAAAGCAAAGGATGACTTCTCCTCACCCAGAGGCGGCTCTTTTAGAGATGCCTGCTGCAAGTGATCTCTTACCCACACCAGTGGGCTCCCATCCCAGGAGGATCACGGAGGAACACGAGCAAGGACAAGTGTCACTGTCTTTACTCATCTTCGTGCCTTGGGCTTAGCTGTCACTCCTGAGATTTCACCACGAGGGAAGCCGGACTCAAGCTGCACTGCTGATGTGGTGGAGGACCGAGCAGCTAACGAGTTTAACAAGATGAGCTCCCCTCACATGGGAAACAACATTCACTACTGCTTTTGGTGAGTAATGGGGCTCTGTAAACAAATCCATACAGCATTAGGATCAGCTAGTGTTACATGCMCCCAAAATGAGAGCACAGAGAGACTGCTGGATTGCACCTGCAGGGGATCTGTTTAATCTGGGCTGTATAATGCAATGGTCACTGACACAACACGCAGACAGATTCAATGCTGCAGTACAAGCTTAATGATTTCTGCCCTTTTCTGACACCACATTATTCTCCCAAATAGTCTGCAGAAAGTGTCCTGCCGATGTCAGTCAGCCTCAGAAATTGTATTCGCCTCCTGGCTGATAGGAGATGTCTGGCATGGTTGTTGTTCAACAAGGACCCAGTTACTGGCAAGAAAAATGTAGCTACTAGCACTGAAGGGGAAGAGCAAAGCCACATGGTGCACTAGGGACGATCTGAAGGGGAAAAGAAATGCTTTCCCTTGGCTACTTTGCCTCAGGAGGATATGGTGCCCAAGCGAGTCACTTACTGCAGACCCTAACATGCTCAGTGGTGCTCTGCCAGGGCTACTGTGCCAAAGAGTCTGGGAACCAGCAAAGGCAATGACTATTTTTAAGTAATTTTTAATTATATCGTATATATACTTTTGAGTCTTCATTTTACCCTGGGAAGGTAGTTGATAAACTGCAATTTCTTCCCACTGCTACATTTTGCACTTAACACTCACTGAGGAAAAAGGCCCCACCGCAGCGCAGCTCTCAGAGTCTGTGCATTGGGTACATGCCGCACTGCAGAGCGTTTCATGATGTTCTCATGAAGGTTTCCCAGTCACTACATGAGTCATTTCTGGTGGTTTTTAGTTTTAAAGTAGCACGGCTCATATTCATGTAATAGTTGCTATCTGCTGTGACTAATCATCGCCTGTGACTGAAACGCACACAGCAGTTGTTCTGGGAGCTATGAAATAGGTATTGATATTGAAATTTGCTCAGAAGCCAACTGTTCCCAGCACCACCAGATTCAAGGAAGTGTTCAAGTGTAGAACCGACTAAATATATGAGAAATGGCATTGAAGCTGGTGACATTAGCGCAGATGTCTGTACATTTGTAGTAATTACTGCAACATCCGTATTGTTGCAGAACAATACCCCAAGTTTTTGCAGGAGGAAATTCTCTGCCCAGTGAAGGACATAGATAATGTTTAACGTGGTCTAGCAATGACAACGTCATTAACTAGTTGTTATCCTGTTGTTAACACGATAGTTGTTTATCCTGTTGCTAACAGGATAAAAGCATCATTCTGGGAATCAGAAAACAGATTAATTTCTGTACTCTGTTCAAATTCCTTGTATGTTCTCTAGCAGGTCATTTAATCTCTGTGTTTCCATTTCCATGCATAAAATATAGATAACGGTCTTGTACTTAAAACCTTTTTCGTTATTTGTAAACTCTTTGATGTGGGGGCTGCCTAACACTATGATTTGCTTAGCATAGCTAGCCTATGAGTTCGAAATAATACTGGTGAGTTCTGGTGCACAATGGGTGCCTTCAACACCTACTAACAAACCTTCGATACCTGCTACCTACTTTGAAATACGTAAACCCACCAGCTCTTTTAAGGCCATACTCAGATCGAGACTGAGCTGGAGTCTTCTGTCCCAGTAGGGTGTTTCTGCAACTCTAAATGCATGAAGCAAAAGGTGTATGTTTACAAAATCCAAAAAGGTAAAAAAATGTGCACACTTGACTAGAAAGCTAAAACATCTGCATGAAACCATCTGATATGAATTGTGCAAATGATCAGCACCATGTATTTCTAATCAGAAATCTTCCTCTTCTAAGTGATAGACTGTAAACCCAGAAAGTTTGTTTGAAGAACTTGCAGAAAWATTCTTTAAATATACAAATAAATTGACATTCATTACAATTTGATCCTACCATCACTGTCTTTTTAAGAACACTGCACAGAATTTTCTGGAGTGAGCTACAGATTTCCAGAATCCTAAACCAGTTCTTCCACTGGGCTTTTCAAGAGTGAAAGCTGCCCATGTTGGTTAAAGGCAACTGCATCCTCAGAAGCACCGTTAGTGGAAATGCCACAGTCCGACAGATTTATCTGTCTGAGCATAATAAGAATTGACATAAACCTTTCTTCAGGCTGTTACTTAGCCTGAGCCCAAGCTTTCCTGGTGTTCCAAGACACTCGTTTAACTTCTATTTTGTGTTTGCGCCCTGTTCCAGGAGGGCTGCGCCGAGCAGCCAGGGACAAGGGCCAAATTTTCCCCAGGTTCACGGATGCTCTGAACTGCTATTTTGCTTGGCTGGAACAGGGGTTTAGGGCCAGGAACAGATGTTCTGTATTACTGAGAGCGCCTGATCTTGAGGGATTTCCAGGCGGTCTGGAAGCAGAAGGCAATGAAAATCTAGCAAGAATATCTGCCTTCATTAGACCTTCAACCTAATGCTTGAAAAGCAAATGAGGTAAAATTATTTGGAAAAAAAAATGGATAATATTCATGATGCTTTCTCTCCCTTCCTCAAATGGTTCTGTAATTTTCCTCATTTCAAAACTGTCTTTATTTTATCATCTCACAGAGACACCTTCTGTTCTAGTTCTCCTGAGTTCTTTCCATATATCAAGCCTGAGTCCTCCACCCGCTCCTCCTCTTTTGCCCCTTTTAATCAGTGTAAAATTCCATTTCTGTTTGACACAGATCATTTCAAACTGCTCTCCCTCACTTCTTCCTATTTGCACTCTGGTTATTCTAAAGAATCAGTCAAGACCCAAATTTTAGCTATAGTTCTAGTTATTCTATTTTTCCCCTTCTTATGTATTATTTCAGTCAGTAGAGTGCTTTGAAGTCAGGTTTGCATGGCAGACATTAGTGACATGGCTGAATTGTGTTGTGCCATGCAGTGTCTGGCCACAGACACTCACATCATCACACAATCATGAAGCGATTCATTCATGAATTAATTCTATGAATTAGAAGCAGGAAGACCAACATTTGTATGTGTGCAGCAAGAAGGTACCCTAATGTACTGGTCATTTTCTATTCCTATTTTGTTTATTTACTAGCTGATGTCAATACTGAGCCTAGGGACTGGCTCAGCTTAATCTGCTGTCCTTTCCACCCATTTGGATTGGACACGTAAACATGTGGGTTTTTCCAGAAAGCCACCTTTGAAAGCAACTGAGTCACGTTACTGAGTTATTTCCTTTGTTGTCAATTAGGACTTCATTTACTCAAAACCAGAAAACAAATACCATAAATTTGCAAATAGAACATGGGAGAGATGTACCCAAAAGGAGCGTAGCTTATAAAGATAAAATTTCAGACAGGACAAACCAACAAACACTGCAAAACGAAAAAGCCATAGGATTGCAGAAAAGAAAAGAAATCACAGACCTCTTTTTTCTGATGAGTTTATGAGTGAACTAAATTGGCACAACTCTCTGGAATGAATGATGGAGAAGCCTCACTGGCACAAACGAGTGGTGTGCCATAGAACGTGATGAAAAATATCTGACCATTTTCTATTTTCATTCAACATCTTTACACAAGACATCTCATGCAGACACCCCTTGGGAATSAGCACCATCCGCTGAAGTTGCTGGTACTGTAACACCATGAGGTGGCTGAGCCTACCTTTCGCCCTGCGGAAAGGCAAGGCTGACCACAGCTCCCCAGCCCAGCTGTCTCCTCACCAGTAACAGAAAGTGCAGACATGCAGTGTGAGTCATTTATGAGGGTGATGTCACATTCTGGAAAGACTCCCATGTCTTTCCTGAGTGAGACCTAAGAATATCTGAGGTAGTGAAAATTTCCATAGGATCTTTCTTGAGTTGATCTTGGAAGTCAGGAGAGAAAAAAAAAAAAAAAAAAGTGCAAGCCAGACAGAAGAGTCTAAGAGTCTATCAGGGCTGAAACTAGCTGAGACCTTCAAGAGCTTCTGGCTTTTGCATGTCAACAAAACAGAGCAAGAGGTAACAGGCGCAGGGCCTGAGGTGGTTAGTGGGCATTGAAAGAAGTCAAAAGAAGTCAAAGAAAGTTTAAAGTAGATTTAGAGAACAATTACTTGTGTGATGCATAGCATTTTTGGAGATGCATAGCATTTGACCCAGCAGGACCAGGCAGCCATTATCTGTTACTATCCAGGTCAAYATTTCATGCTAAAATATAAAAGAGTTCAGCCCTAGGGAAGAAGTTGTAACTGCCTATCTTGTATTTAAGCCCCTTAGTGAAACCAGCAGCAAAGATGCCTAATGTACACGACTGAGCTGAGGAAACCAGCGCTTCCCCTCCTCTCCTTCCCTGGCACACACACATGCACACACAGAACTGAGCTTGATCCAGGCGAGGTGCCGGGCTGTCTATCTTCTGGGTGAGAGATACCAGACAGCAAAAGCTATCAGGTGAGCTGGTTTAAAACAAGCCTATGGACTAAGCCTGTGAACTGCTGCAGTCTCCAGGCAGGCAGATGGGAGCATGACTAAGTAGTTAAAACTCAAACTTATCCTACTTACCCTCAGCCAGTGAATTCAACAGTATTCTTTAAAAAAGAAAAAGAGAGAGAGAGAAAAAGGAAAAGCCAAACCTCTGCCAAAGTAAAACCTCCTAAATGAAAACTATCTGACCTTCAAGACAAATTCAAGCACGTAATGAGGAGATAGCTCGAGGTCTGCGTGCTGTATGAAGCCAAGGAGCTCTATAGTTCTTGCAGAGCTGCAAGCTGCCTCACTGGGGCATCTCAAGGGGGCTGCTGCCTGCCCTGCACGTGGGCGCCCGGCCCCGCGGCAGCCGGCACCGCTGCCAAGCAGAGGAGAGCGGCCTCGCCAAGAGGCAGCGAGGCAGGGCCTGGCCAGGCTCCCTGAGCCGGGAGCGTGGAGGCAAGTGTCGATGTGGCAGCTTGCATCCGTGGCACCCCTTGCTGGCCGCGCCGGCACGYGTGGCCTGGAGGAGATTGCTCCCTAAGGGCTTGCAGCAGCGGGTTAGCATTTCCCATTATATGCTCAGCAGTYGGGAGGGAGAGGGAGGGGGAAACTGGGGATCTGAGGAAGAACAGAAAACGGGAGAGCAGCAGGACACCCCAGCAAAGGCCCTTTGGTAGGAGACTGTGAGGGCCCCATAGAAACATGTCAAAAAAGCCATAGAGAAACGTCAGGAGAGCAGTGCCTCTGGCTCAGGAGGAACGAAGAGTTACTGGAGACTCCATAGATCACAGCTTTTTTAGTTAAAAACTTTGCAAGATGAAAGCATCCAGGTGAAACCAGGCCGGGAAGGGGTTGTCTGCTTAGAAAGGTGGGCGACACAAAGGCTGCATAAGAGCATAGAGATGACAAACAAACAGTGTACATGTCCTAGAGGCAGAAGCCACGCTGCTAAACGCCTGTCTCCCTGGGCTAATGTCCCACAGGACCCTGCTCCACCCTTTGCTTCTTTCTCAGTGCCTTTAGCTACATTCAAAACAAGTAAAAGAAAGAGATGACCAGAAACATGGGAGTTATTTGTGCTTTGGAACATCTTCAAAGGTTTTCAAAGTGACTTCTGAGGCTACCAAATGGTTCAGACCTTTTTCTATTAGTCTTCACGAGCTAAAGCCAAGCAAAGACCTTGGCTGCCCATGTCCCAGTGCTGAGACCAATATTTTGTGTATGGATTGCTTCCACGCCATCAAGAACTTCAAAATCTGCCACTTTTCTTGAAGAAATTTCAAGGAATCCCTGAAAGTTTAGAAGTGGAGACCTTATCAAAAAGCAGCAATTGCCTGAAAGAATCACTGTGGGAAATGCCTCCAAGAACAGAGAAAGGGAGCTCATGACTAGGCGGAGCTGCAGCTTTAAGTGCTATAAAATTGCCCTTTGGGTAATTTTCCCACAGGTAAATAGACTTGAGGCTGAGAACTGCTGTGAAAYGGTAAGTAGCTCCTACCTAGTAAATCTGAATGAGCAGCAGYCTGCTGACAGGAGAGTGTCAAGGTTGTTTGATGTGGCTCCTAGTTTGGCAGATTTCCAGTTCCAAAATTCAGAACTCCAGAATTCCTTCCCCTGTTATTTTAGCTTGCACAGTAATTCTGTGACATCTCAGACGTCCGTCTGTGTTCAGTACTGCCAGTCTGCTGTCAGAGACAGACTCCTCCACGTCTTCTGAGCCTAAACAATAGTTAATAACGTGAGAGAGAGGAATCCTGCAGGCAAGGGGCAGACACCTGCCCTTCAATATGCATGCCCTGCTCCTGCTGTCAAGGTAGATCAATGTTTAATGCTGCAGTCTTGACAGAGTACCGTTAATAAAGATGCAGAGAACAAACAACAAAAACATCTAAAATAGCAAGGCCACATCACATTGCTTGTTCTCCWGGGATCTGAAATACATTGCAGTGAATTTATGGCAAGCATTTAAAAAATGTATAAATAAGGCTTCCAYCCTGGATATCTACCTCAGGTGTAGGTCGATATTCTGTCTACACCTATGTAGAAATTTCTATGATTTCATGGTCAGTTTTGCCCAAGGGAGGGTTARGACACCAGATTCTTAACCTAAGGTTCAGTATGTATACATCAACTCCTGCCAACCATTAATATATAATATAGTTTTGTGGCCTAAACCACATTTCTCTTAAGGATTGGATCCTGCTGCCATCAGGATCAGGTCTAATTGGCAAAGAAAAATTCCTCTTCATCAAAAGGCTCTTAATGGAGCAGGCCGCTACCATATGCTTTGAGCAGTCAAGAAACTTCGTGTTCCTCTTCCTTTCTCCACCACAGACCATAACTGCATGAAAGCAGACAGCGCAAGCCACATGTGGCCAACAATTCTCTCTGAGTCCTGCTGCACGGAAGAAACACTATAAGATCCTGGTGTCTCCTGAAGGTCTCCCCACCTCAACCTCTCTCAAGATACACAGCTCTGAGAGCCATACATACCTCCAACTAAATAAACTCCTGCCTCAGCTTCACTTTTCTACTTAAAAATCACCCCTTCCATGAATACTCATTGTTTATTTCCCCAACAATGAGTTTTGCACTAAATCCCTGAACTGAGTTCCCAACTGTTGCCCAGGACACACAAGCCTACAGGCATATAAGCTTATCAAAGCAAGCAACATGTCTTAATTCTTTGCCTTGTAAACATCCTGAGCTTTAGGGAGTTCACTAATATCAATAAATACTAAGGTTTTATTCTCTGTGTTAAGGATAAACAAACCACCAAAGATTTTTAGTTGAGAGACTTATCCAGACATCTGGCTGCTTATTTGCATCTTCTCCAGATTTTCTTGGCCTGTACTTTCTTCTGGAAATCATGAGATTTCTAAAAGATTTTTGGTTCTGATCCAATAGTAAATATTGCAAGATGATTTTTTCCTTCCAGTCTTCCAGGACTTCTAACTCTTTTGCAGGCAGGAATCAGCATATAAAAAGGGTCATGAAAAGAAAGTTTTGATTAAGGAAAGCCAAGCAAGTATTTGTCCTTCAAAGGTATTTTTTTCAGCTTGGGTTGATGGTTCTAATTAGCTTCTAATGCAACTGCRCTAATGAAACCCTGCTTTGTGTGACTGTGACCGGCTGCTCACAGTTTAAGTGCCTGGGACGCTGGGAAGGAAAGATCCAGCTCATGTTCATAATCTGTTGTTGTGGGTGACAGCTGAGTTACTCAATTTTGACTAAGAGATGAACTATTATTTCAGTTTCTGAGCCTATTTACCATCTGGGCTTCTGTGACTGCTTGTGTCATCTGCCTTGCAACAAAAATAGAAAGCAAGGAGGAGAAGACAGCTCCCAACTTCCATGGTATTTTCCTGTGCCAGTCTCCAATAAAAGATACAGGGAAATTGGCCAGCTAGTGAGGTGAACAGAAAGGGAGGAAACTGATGCTGATAAGACGGCAAGGTAGAGATGAGAAGCTTGTGTGTAACAAAGAAATAGGAAAGGTGAGGAGAAAGATGTTGAGGAGATATGGTGTGAGATGAAGAAAAAGAACCCAAGCATATGCCCACCATGCTCCTCTCCCCRCTATTAACCTAGATCTGGAAAGATATAGCAAAAGATAAAGGACCAAATAGGGAGATGGAAGGAAAACACCAGGGAGAAATTGTAGAATGAGAGGAAACAACATGCCAAAGTGGGGGGAAAAAACATATACACAAAAACTAACAAATAACAAAAAAAAAAAAAAAAATCAGGCCACTGTGAAAAGAGAATTCACTTCTTCACCAACACAGAAGACACAATCTATGCTACTTACTCACACAGTCTTGGGTTTGTGGCACCACAAAGTACCTAGTTGCCACAGTGAGCACAGCACAGCCACAGCATTCAAACAAAAAAACTCAGCTGGAAGCTGTTCCTTCCTACAGCAAGCTGACTTCCAGGAAAGCTGCTTCTAGCGAGCTTATTAAAAACAGGCTTCTAGGAATACAGATTTCATGCATTTATAAGAATTTTGCTTTATACTTAGTTGAACAAACACATGCTGGACCAAAAGTGGTTTTCAGCAGATGTGGCTTCAAAAGTGTCAACACACTTATCAGCAAATTGCAGAACACAAAGCATGGAGCACACATTTAAGGTCCTCGACAGGTGACACTGCAAACAAAGGCAGATTAGATACCCTGCTATTGTCTGACACCTTCCAACTGATGTTCACTGCTAGCCAGTTATGGAGCATTGCTTTTGTTGACTGAAATAACTGAATGTAGTATAATTTATTTGAAAGCAATGCCTGTCAATTTTGTCTAGGCAAAAATATGGGTATTTATCTATGAAGGGATGAATTTTCCTCCTGAAGGACAGGGAGCTGAAAGCACAACTTTTGTTCCTGAATCTGGGTGTTGTGAAGTGTATTGTGATTCCATATACCAGAAAGGAAGTACTGATGTTAAGTGCTACGCGCTATAAAGCTCTGAAACATTAGCTGATTCATTTCTAGAGAGTCACAACATATTTTAAGACTTCCAGAGCCATCAGAGCAAGCCAGAACTCATTAAAACGGAAAAACAGGTTGTGACTGATGAACTTATTCAAACTATGGATCAAGAACTATACACAAAAGGCTATGCATCACTTTGCAAGATACTCAGTTAAACAAATAACTAGGTTGCAATATTTGTATTAATAATTGCACTAGAAATTACTGCTCATTGTGTTTGATAAAACTGGAGAGTTAGTTCCATAAACCCTATTTCAGGTCTGAGACACGTGCAAAAAAATCCTCTGGTACAAATGGGAGGTTTGGGGCTGTGTCCTGAGCTCACTAAAGTAGTCTGACCTGGCCAGAGCCCTGGCTCCAAGCTCACCTATATGAGGCCTCCTCCCTATCATCCGCAGGAGGTCAGGACAGCTACTTTTATTATTTTTTTTAAGTGGCAACTCTCTGAAAAGACAATTCCAAAATTCCAAGGAGGAAAAGACTTGAAATGTGCAAAATAGATTAATTCCATCCTTCCCCATACGCTTGGGAAAGAAAGGGCAAAGAAGCAGTGACATTGAGATTCTATGCTGGGTTTCTTCATGGACAGCAGGCTCAGCACCACTCAGCTCCGGCTAGCAGAGCACAAGGTGCCCAATTGGGAACAGCAGAGCAGCAACCTGTGCTTGTGATGGCCTGGGCTGGCAGGTCTAGGGCCATTTTCCTTGCTCTCTATTGATCTGGAAGAATAAATGCAGACGGAGAATTGATTTGGGAGAATAAACCCAAAGAGAGAAGTACTGGTGAGTTTTTAAAACCCAGAAAGTTGGGTCTGAGATAGACCAGCCTGGTCAGGAGTGAAAAAGCAGCTCTCCTGCTCCTGAAGCAACTCTAGGACAACCCCAGGCACATTCAGTGGTCACCCTTGCTTCCCTTTGAAGAATGTGTGTCTCATTCCAGACATATGGACCAAAACTCATTCTCACGTTCAAGCCAGGTTTAATTCCCTCTAATTTGCTTAAAATGCCTGAGTTTTAACTTCACTGTGCTATTCCTCTCGTCTTGTTCCTCCACATCTTCTGCTTTTCACTGATTCTGGACATTTTGGCTTTGCAGATAAAAGCAGCAGAATGACAGTCATGCTGGGTCATCGGGTCTATCAAACTGCTCCATATCAGAATCATTTCATTCATCCATTTCATAAAAATGCAGAGTTATTAATAYGCCAAGTACAGTGGTTCATTGCACCGACATTTTCCTGAGCTGCAGACACACTTTACAAGCAGCAGACCTGTAAGGTTTTGTTTGGCGACGCCAATATGAAATTTTTGCCCTTTTGTCTTTCTCGTTCCTTTTTCCCCATAGATCTATTTGCTAAAATAAATTGAAATTCCGTAAAAGAATATAAGGCACAATGTATACTAGATATATCTGCAATTACTAACTCTGAATTAAACATATCCCTTCATGAATAATGAAGTAGAAATGGGCCAGAGGAAAAATGAGATAAGATCTTCAATCCATGTATTTTTAATTGCTTCATTATCTAAAATTTGGTATGAATAGCAGTGGATACAGTTTGCTGTTAATGCAAAAAAAAAGAATGAGAATTTTCAACCAAATCACAAAAGGCTATCAAAAATTAATTTTGTGTGCTGTGATCATTGAAAATGTAAGTGAGATTTTGTGGCAGAGTGACATAAAAAATACCATTTATATGCTAATAATGAACAAATCATATTTTTTCATTTTGATGCAAAATAAATCTTATTTTCATTTTAATGAACTGTAATGAATTATAAGCTGTTTCTTTTTATCGTTAGGTAAAAGCTGGGCAAGAGATAACGGGAGGTTGGCAAAAAGACCGTCCCTGAATGGAAACGGGATGGAGCAGAGCGTGACCCTCATTGCGACCTGTTCAACTTTGCCACCAACTCCAGGGCTCGCAGCAGAAGCACAGCCCATGGATCTGTCACCTGGCAGCCCTTGGATCTATCACCAGCCTGGCAAGCAGAGGGGCACACTGCAAATGCACAAGGCAAAGAAAATCACCTGTGAAAGCTGGAGGAACAACACGTTTATTTTGTACAGGAACAACCAGCCTCTGAACAGAGGTTGCCAGCACCAGTCTGTGTACGAGGCAATACGATGCTCAGGGATGACTTCCAAACTGCAGGTGGAAGCGCAGTGAGTCACAAAGTATTTGAGATGTATTTGTAGTCCCTAACTCTGAATTAAACATGGTCCTGCATGAATAATGGAACAGAGAAAGGCCAGAGGTACTAGGGAAACCGATCCAAAGTCTATTAAAGTCAATGAAATGTCTAACATTGATGCATACCATATTAATAAATAATTATGTTTTATGTGTGCGTGTGTGTCTGGTAACTCTGAGATACCCCAGGCACTGTCCGGATCTTATCACTTCTGCTGCTGCAGACAGCCCAAGCCACAGTCCCTGGCCTAAAGGCATCTCAATGGGAGCAGAAGGCAAGAGATAGGGAGCTGGATAAGAGCAGAGCAGGGAGCCCCTAAGAGCCACGAGATATCTGTGCTCAGCAATTGAGCGCAGCGGTTGCAGATTAGCAGCTGCTCAGACAGYTCCAAAACAGTCAAGCGTGCACCAGCACTAGCTGAAATCAACAGATACTGCAAACATTAAGCAATCCAGTAAAACAGGGCTCATCTTTTCCATATGAGCCAACAATAATAAAAGGCCACTTTTGAAGCTGCTCATCTTGTATCCAGCGCTCCTTGTTCACCTCGTGGGATTCCCTCGGGGTAACTGCGCCTGCCTTCAACCCAAATGGCTCCTTTCATACTCCCCGTGCAGGAGCAAACTGCAGAGCTAGCCAAGACTTTCCCTCTGCCTTCTAGGGGTCTTAATGAGTTTGACAAACAAATAGGAATCAATGTCTGAACGACCTGAGGACCCATRAGCCAGTCCTCATCTTCAGAAAGGGAGTGTTTGCATCAAATAGAGGAGAAGCAAACCATCCTCATTTTGTGGTTACAAAATGGGAAGTACTGACTTGCAGCCATGGAAAAAGTCAACGGTGTCGTGCCCACAGAGGACAGTCCTTGCGCCATAGCAGCRGTGTGGACCTTCCTGTTCATTTCCACGCTAAAGGTGGGTTATTTCTCTGGCCGCTGTGCCTTCTGGTCTGCCCTACACTGATCTCCCTTTTCTACACCAATTGTTGAAAAATCCTGAGTGCTGAACAGCCTGCTGAACATAGGCCCTTGGAAGCAACCGGCTTTAGCTCTAGTATTTAAAACCAGCAAATGAAAATTCTATGCAACTTCAGAGCTGTGTATTTTCTTTTTGCCCTTTTCTTTTTTCATTTTCCTCACAAGTTCCACTAATAATCTACACGGAAGTAGCAGCCACTGTAACATCACACAATGAAGGATAGGACTTACAGGCTAGATTTAATTTCTCAGGCACTTCTGGGCATCCCATGCAAACGATGGAGCAGAGAACACAGCCCTGATACCGTATCTGAAGGGAAATAACCTTTCACAACAGCACAGTCTGCATTTACTGCAATTTCCAACAGAAACAGAACTGTGATCTCCCAGGGACCCCAGTGTAGAATCTATGTTCAGAAGACACTAGCAGAGCTAGTCAAGATGATTGTCCCACAGCAAAGGAAGAGTCACTGCTGCCAGCTCGAGCAGTTTTCTCCAGAGCACATCCCCTCATGTGGTCCCTGACATTAGGCCCCTCCTCGACGCATCATGTCCATCTACTCTGTTCATAGATGCACAAAGATTTATTTGCATTTTTTTTTTTTGCCACAGCTCTACATTAGATATTCCTCTATGCAAAATGCACTTAATGAGGCAGGGGAAAAGAAAAAAAGACATCACAGTATCAGATGTAACGCAATAACTCCCACTTTACCCATGGGTTCTGCCTATCACCCTTGGCCAACTGCCAAGGAGGGTAGCAGCATGATAAACAAYACTGCAGCTCTCATTCATGTCTCACTAGGATACTTAAAATAACCTGTATAAATTATGAAACAAAAGAAGGAATATTGAAGAAATGTATTAATGGAGCTACTGTGTCCACTCTGAAAAATAAAACATATCCAAGCTGCTTGATAGTCCAAGACAGATGTTCTTGGTAGGTGATTCTGTAGGCCTTAAAATCTACACAAGACTTGACTTGAAAGGGGTATTTTGGATACAGCTGGAAAAGGTTTCATGGTAGCTTTTTCAAGCACTACCACTCATGCAGCTGCATCCTGTTTTCTCCTGCCAGTTGACTTGATCTCAAAATTAGGAACCCATTTGATAGTAAATATTTCCTTATTTTTCACTGCAATTGATATTCCCCTTCTCCCCCAGAGCTGTCTGAAAAAAGAGGGGGGAGGGATGATGATAAATGGGACACACATATAGAAGTTTTGTCCAGAATTTCAAACACCACAAAATGTTTCCAGTCAGTTTGAGCCATCTTTCCCTTAAAGACTTTACAGATGRAAGAGAAATGTGTGGACTGAAGCTAACAATTTACAATATTAAAACTATACTCATTAAAATGATCATAAACATACCTTTTAAAGCATTTAATGGGAAAACATGAAAGTTAAGACAAAACTAAACTTCTCAAAGGAAACAAGAAAGGACAAATAGTTAGTGAAGAAGAAAGCAGCCCTGATTAGAAGGCACAAAACTATCAGATGAAAATACAAAGCAGAAGATGATAAAGAAAAATCTACGTAATATTTAAGTGTGATGGCAATTTTATTCAAAAAGAAACTTCTAATCCCAAGATTTGAGAGCAATTCATTACTGGTTACAATAATTGATGAACCTGCACCTCAAAAATACAGAAATAGTAGAGTAGTGGTAATGTCCTGAAGAGAGAGAGCACACGGGCATGTGAGCTATGCTGGCACACACTGGCCAACAGATGCAACCTCCGTTTGTGATAAAAGAAAGAGGTGCAAGGGATTTTGGCAGCTTATTGATTGCAAATGAATTTGTCCCAAAAGGCTTTTACAAAAGTAGATGTTAGCCAACACTAATTCAATGCTGCTCRAAAACAAATCCAAAGCAAGACCTCTCCCTTCTGGAGAGAGGTCATGTGCGTTTCTTTGGGATTTAGAGAATATTCCTAYCCTCTTCTCCTGGCAGTTTTATCCTCTTAGATTGGGTGCCCTTTGGAAAGATAAAGTGGAGTTCAAGTGCAAAATATAAAGCTTGAGGGAAGGAGGGAAGAAAGAGGAACCCTTGGGGCAGGCAGCATGAACTCACCCAGAACAAAGGAAAGAGCCATCCTCAAAGAGACTGGAGAAGGAGCATGGAAACCAGACTGAGGACTGGTCAAGCACTGCACAAAAAGCCATGGAGAGGTAAAAGGGATTAACACTTCATACAGAATAAGACAATTCCATTGCTGGAGGTTTTCAGATCTTTCCCTATGAGTTCATCCTAAACCAGAAAAAGAGATGAAGAAAGCACCCAAGTTGTTCATTTAGCTGGTTGCAAACAGCAACTTTGCATTTCCTACTCCCCAACACAGTTTATGCCTTCAGAGCCTTAACAAACTTACCAATTATTTATGTTTTGCTTTGTTTTACTGTCTCCTTTGRTTTTTCCTTGGGCTACAATGCTAAGATTTCCAGTTGTTGCAAAAAGGAACTCATCTGCAGACACTGTCTTGCTTTTTCTCCTCCTCATCTCTGGGATGTGTACAGTACTTGTATCATATCTGACAAGATGTTTAACACAAAGCTTTATTGTGCATCCTATTGGTTTATCCTAATTATGTCAGTTATCAAGACTTTATTTGAAAACCAATAAAAAAAGAAAATGACAAGAAAAAAGGAGTTGGACAAAAGGACTAACTAAATGAAGCTTGACGAGGAATGAAGCGTTTTTCCACTCTTGAAATGTGCATAAAAATGCTATGTAAGCAATAACAGAAAAATAACAGATGTTTACCAAAAAAAAAAAAAGCAAAACTGAAGACAACAAAGGGATGTGAACAAACACAGTACAACTGAATCAATTAGAAACACTTGTTTGGTCCGACAGTGGAGCTTTGGGTCCCCTGCCAAGACTGACCCAAGCAGAAGCAACAGATCAACGCAAGAAAACCTTCCTGAACGAAAGCTGCTCTTAGCCTAATAAGAGACTGCTGGGATCTTGGCTATCAGCAGGTCCAAGGTAGAAGCCCCAGGAGCAAGCAGAGATTCCAGAATCAGACAGGAACTCCTCCACACCCCTACGATCCATGCCACTTGGGAAGCTGATTTGCAGGGTTGCTGTGACAGCACGTCACTGTCCACATCCAAGTTGGTTTGTGTGAAAGAGGACAGGAGGCTCCTCATGCATTCAGGCTTGGCAGGACAGGCTAACCTGGTGACCATTGGATGGAAGCTGGCCACCTTGCACACCTCAGTTGGTCAGATTCTCCGTTGCTCCAGTCAGTTGCTCAGAGAAAGCAACAATCATTGAAATCAAGAACGCAATCAAGCAATCAAGAAAGCAATGTTGAACTCTTGAGTTCAACAACATCTGAACCAATGCAACGGGGCTACAACTGCTGTTGTGCTCATGGAAGCACTGCACAGCTCAAAGCAGGATTTGAAATGTTCCATTTTGGAACCTATGTATCTTGGAATCTATGATCCATACAAAAGAGGAGTTCAATGGTGTCCATCTAGGATATGGAAATGAAGAACAGTTTGAATATAGCCTGATTCTTTCCTTATCAGCATTTTTTTATAACTACAAAGAGCCACCTGCCTATCTATCGAAGACTTGCAAAGGTCACTTATCATATCCAATGCACTGGTGGACTGAAGTACAGAAACAGAAAAAAGAATGACAGGAGGGAAGAACATCTCTCCTAGCCCAACTCTCATTCATGTAGAACACACCGAACTGAACCAACATGTACTCCAGACAACTCCAAAAAGTCTCCAATTTAGTCTAATGTTGTGCAGCTAATGATGATAAGTTAGTCTAATGATGAGATCTCAGCTTGCTCTATCGGTTTTTAACAGGCAAAAAATAACATGCAACAAATTTGAATCCGAACCCACAATTCTCCTTCTCTACTCCTACTCCTCCAGACATACAAACGCTTTTCTGCATATTGTCCTAATGGTTTTCATGAAGTATTAGCTATAGCAGTTGCAACGTCTACACTGTTGCACAAGTTTATTTTTCTCTCTCAGCACATACAGAGCAATACAAAGGCCTAACAACAAAAATTCCTAAATTACAGCCCTCCCTCAACTCTCTGAAATCAGTTAAGAAAGACCATAAGAGTAGAGAGATGATGGTGCAAAAGGCCAGAAATTCATTTTACATTGTTTGAGCCTGCTCACTTTTGGAGAGCATTGTCTGCAGATTTATGATTCACCAGGTACCACTAAGACTGTCTAAGCATTTTGGCAACAGCCTCTTAGATTGCTACAAAAGAGAATGGAAATTGAAGCTGAAGAGGATGCAGTAAAGTAATTGGATTATTAACTGCTTCCATTCTGAATGACATGTAGGTGCATCCAGAAAATGTTCTTTTCTATTATTCTTTGGACACACTGTACCAGATATTTCTAACACATTTCGCTGAAAGCCCTGCTTGGAATAGAGATGCTTTATTCCCTGCATTAAAGAAAGGGTAGGAACTATCTGCCAAACCAAGGCTGTTTTCTAATACTTGCTGAAGACCATAACTCATGTAACAAAGAAGCAATATAACATCTTCGACAAATTTCTAACTAGGTAACAGGCCTTGGTCTCCCTAAATTCCCTGCTTTCTTTCAGATTTTCTAATATGCTTTATTGTGGCATGTGGTCACAAGAAAACCCCTCCTTGGTACAACCACTAAGAAAGTGCTGCTGTCTTTGCAACTGCAGTCAGGTAACAGCGACATTGTGCTCATTTCAGGGCTGCTGTGTTCCCAGGGATCAGTAGAGTTAATTTCCAGTGGGACATCTTTGAAGGAGGAGCTCTTCAGCGTGAAGAAAGTCATATAGTAAAATTAAATCAAACCTCTGTCAAGGATCTCTGCTGCTTCACTTCCCTCTTCTTTATTTTTTATTTTAATTTAAGAGATGGCTATAGCTTAGGGAATATACAGAGTCAGTAGATGACTGTGGAAACAAAGCTGCAGATTAAGGAGCATAATACATAGTTGTTGAAGTGGTAGATTCTGTTCTGCACTATGAATACATTTTCCTTCAGTCTCTAAAAGGTCTCCCATATGTGGTCTCTCTCACTTTCTTCATTTCTTAACRTTTTCATCATCTCCCAAGAAAAAGCTGCCATGTGCCATACAGTTACTCTTGGTTACTAATAGCTCAGGCTTTTATGGATGCCATAGAATTGGAGCTTGCACAGTGCTTCTTGCTGGGTGGCCTTGGACATTAATCAAGTAGCCCTTGTGTTGCTTGCTCCAATGCAGACACACAATAGAAAAATAGGGAATAGAAGAGGCATAAAACTCTTTGGGTCATGCACAAATGCTTTTGGTATGATGGTGCAGATGCAACCCTTTTCTGTCTCTGCAATAAATCCCTCCTCCTATTTTCTTTCTTTTCACATCCCTGTAGAGATGTACAGCAACAGGAGAGGACACAGCATCCTCACAGAGCGCCAGAAAACCTGCAGCATTCTGGGATCCTACCACAGATTCCCTGCTACTTCTGTTCCCTGGACAGCCTGTGAAAGGAGGTGGAAAAGAGGAAAGTAGAGAGGGGAGCTAGAGCAGGACACATTGCTTTGGTATGACTGGAGCAATACAGCTGCTTTCTGCAACTGCTTGCTCCATCCTACTGCGTTTCCACCCAATATGACCTCATTCAGTGAAACGAGTGGCACAAGAGGGAAGAGACAGATAAAAAAATGTTTTTTTTTTTCCTTCATGAAAAAACATGACTTGGAGGGAAAGGAGCAATACAGGATGAACTAGGCAAAAAAACCTCCATTTTGTCACATGTATGCAATGTTTTATCTGTAGAGTAGCAGCACATAAAACCACACTAATCCCAGCCATGGAAGGGCCCATTAATAAGAGTCTGGGTAGAGTCAGAGATGACAACAAACTAATGGAATTACTTGCTGAACACAAGTGGCCATGGACACCTCCTTGTTTAAAAGGGATGATGATAAATTAGGATGATCTTGCAGACTCCTTCGTAAAAAGTTGTAGAAAAATAGAGCTGTTCCTTGGTGAAAGAGGGAAAAAATCTGTTGAAAGCAGATGAACTGAAATGTCTGTGAGAATAATGTGAAAAAGGCTCCTCTCGCCATATCCCTGTTAGGTCTGTCTCAAGAACAGGGGTGTTACAGGGAATAAAATGCGCAAATGCCAAGTGCCACACGTAACACGTTCAGGGAGTGTCTCTCCAAGTAAGTTCCAAAAGCAAAATGATGGCACCTGTTTTTTTTTTTTTTTAAAAAAGTTATCCTGAAAGAAATAAAGTATCAGGAGGAGTGAAACATGCCGTATATTTCAGACGCATCATTTTACACAGGACAGAGCAAAAAAAAAAAAATGTGAGGGGAATTTTTTAGGGAAGTACTAACAACAACTTTGTTAGTAAACAACTAACAACTTTTCCCAACAACTTTGGGAATCCCATAACTTCCTGAAATAGTGGCAAAAAAAAGTCAATGTTTCAGACA
Source organism: Nothoprocta perdicaria (assembly GCF_003342845.1). Taxonomy (NCBI): domain Eukaryota; kingdom Metazoa; phylum Chordata; class Aves; order Tinamiformes; family Tinamidae; genus Nothoprocta; species Nothoprocta perdicaria. The sequence continues at coordinate 7,739,462 of NW_020454316.1, read as the reverse complement.
GTCAGATCTCTATGAAGCCTGTTCAGACGCTCCTATAATGTATGCTGTTTGGCAAAGAGATTTCCAAAGTGTTGCCAAGCCCCAGTCCGTTCATGGATTTAAGATCCCGGTTGTTTAAGACCCTGTTTACAAAGCAATGCATCATGTCACAGCACAGCAGTGAAGTTGTAAACGGCTCCCAAATTTTGAAACAACTTAGTGCTGCAGTGGAATGCAGATTACCTTGGGACACAACCACAGGCTTCAGGAAAAAATGCCAGTATTTCTCCACAAAAGCAGCATGACAGATCAGGGGAGGGTATAAATCAAAGTGGCCCTTGTTCAGATAAGCAAAACAACACTGATTTACACTTGCTGAATCACACTGAATATCTCTTGAGTAGCATGGTCCTGAGTGGCTCAGGACCGGATCCTCAGGCRGAATTAGATGCCGAATCCCCGCTGGCTGCGCAGCACCAGGCATCCAAATCCCCTTGTGGAGCTGAGCCTAAGTCAAGGAGCAACTTATAGACATATTTACAGCGTGTGATAAAYACAGTGGAGCTCATGCATAGCCAGATTAGTTCCAGCCTTGGCATAAGAGCAGTACCAAGATACGTACTAGCTAATTAGTCTAGCTCAAAGGGCTGAAGTAATGCAGCCATACCCTTCCTAGGGCTGAGYTGAGCTCTGTCCTACAGACATGCTCACTTGCACAGCACAGCTTCAGGCTTTGCTAACAGCAGGCTAAGCTACACTCRTTACATCTCACTTTTTCATAAGCGACATAAGCCCATCCATTCAGTAAAATGGTACAACGACTCTCAGGCTGTGAGGAACTTACTTGCCAAAAACCTGGAGGAAGCAGCTGGAAAGAGGGAGCAGAGCTCACAGCTGCACAGCTGGGGTATAAAGCAACACGTTCCACCACTGCCAGGAGCAGCGATAGGTTTGGTCAAAGCAGGGACCTGTTTGTGACCTCCCCACAGCCACCAGCCATGTGCATTCCTCACACTCTAAGATGGATTCTTCACCTAGTGCAATTCCAAGAAGCCTTGTTAAAAAGTATACAATTAAAACCATTTCCACAACCATAAGAAGGAATTTTTTCACTGTGAGGATAATCAAACACTGCAACTGGCTGCCCAGAGAGGTGAAGTCTCCATCCTTGGAAATATTCAGAACTGAACACGACCATGAACAAACTGCTCTAGCTGACCCTGCTTTGAGCGGGGGGTTAGGTAGGCCATCTCTAAAATATGCCTTCCAACTTTTCTGTGATTCTGAAAATTCCATCTGAATGTGCAAACTATAATGGCAGAGCTGAAGAAGACAGAAAACTTTAGTGGGGAGGGAGTGAACAAGCAGTTGGTAGTAGTCATCTCTGAACCCCACCAGCTGGGGCCAGGATGGCAGGTCCAAATGCAGCTCCAAGCTCCACTATGCAGCCTAATCCAGGCACAGTACCATGAGTCCAGCCGAGATAAACTTCAAAGGCATCAAAGCCATTGCTGGAATAATAGATGGAAATACAAAATAAAGTGTGATTTAACTGCACCTGATGGGGTAAAGCAAATTGGGACATAATTAGAGGACAGAAGTCCTAATGAGTTATTCAGCTTTTAAGTTACTTGCTATAGAGCTTCATTACATTTTTCATACAAACTGAGCATGAAAGTTCCTGTTCTGATGATAGAAAGAGAACAGATAAAACTCAGAACTCTACACAGCTTGCTGCCTTCTTCCTCTGTTGGAAAATGATAATTATCTCAGGCCTGCCTAATACTTTAGGATTTATCCCAAAGGACGTTAGTACTTTCATTGTTCTATACAGCTCTGTGTTTTGTTTCATCCACAGATCTCAAAGCTCTCTACTGTGGGGAAGGCAAGCAGATCTCTTCAGAAGACATAAAAGTCTCTTCAAGCCATCCACATTTTATGATGCATTCATCTCTCTTTATATGCAGTTGCCAGAACTGGGACAAGTGTTTGGTAAGTCCTATAAAACAGGGAAAATCTCAGCAAGGCAGAAAAAAAGGCCTTGCTTCCCTGCCTCCTCCCATCCAAAAAAAGACTTAGCACCCACGCAGAGCGTAAGGACACCATGGCAGTTTTCTTCGCCCTGTATGGGCTCGGAGTGGCGTCAGGGCTCAGTCCTAAGCAGCTCTCAAGCAGTTTGAGTAACAGGTCAGARTCACGGCAACCTCCTGGTCTGCAGATGGGGCAGTCGCTGGTCTGCAGCACTGCGTGCTAGGGCCTAATCCCCCCTCCCAAGCCTATCCCATACGGCTATGTTGAAGCTTCCATGAAGGTCTGAGAGCTCAGGCCCTTCCCAAGAGCAGATTTTTCCCTTGCATGGGACGCTTACATCTTTTAAATTCCCTTTACAGTGCTCAAATGGTGCTGGACCGAAGCTCACAGTGTTGGTACTTCTGCTTTGAAGAGGCACATGGACGTTGAGTGACAGAAAACACTGAGAAGCTGATGAGTCAAAGTGACAAGAAAATGTCTAGATGAGCAGCTTTGTTGGCTGTAGCTTATTTCTGGTGCTGCTGAGTTGTGGGAACACTTGCACTTAGCAAGGGGAGAGGTGAGGGGCCTTCACAGCCTGGACGGAAATAGCCTACGTGGAATGAAACTGTAAGAGCCTTCAGCAGTCTCACAAGTCAACAGGGAATTGCTTGATGGTGAAACTAACACTTAACTAAGTCCAAGCTGATTTGGCTTTATTAATCCTGACGGATTTGAAAAGAACACAGTCTGACCAGGTGAACTCGGGATAAACCTATTTTTCTCTCAAGCCACTGGGGACTACTTTCCAAGATATTGCGACTTCTTTCACATATTGTATCTCACTGTGACTGTTAGGTCAAATATATCACATGTTTATTGCCCTTCATTACAGCGATCATCCACGCTGAAACAGCAGGCAAGATTTTTGGTTTGTGGAAAGCAGCTCAAGTCCATCCCAATCCAAAAGTGTTGTCTTTACAGCTCAGCTAATTCCTTACAGCAGAACATCCATACTCAGCACCTCAATATCCTGACTTTTTGCTCCTAGGCTCCATATTCTTCCACATCTCTCCTTTCAATGAACTTTGCTTTAAAAATCTCTTCAATTTTTAAAATTAAGTGCACACCAGCCGCTGACATTTTATCCATTTTATAGTCCAAGATACTCTCTTAACAAAATTTAGAAGTCCACCCTATGCCATTTAGAGGAAATTCAAGTACTCATTAACACACTGATCATTCATCTAGTCTTGGATGTGACACCAAAAGCATTTCAGAACAATTTACCATGAAGGTTCTGGTCTTCAGTCTTCTGCTTAACAGACTAGCGATTCACACTCATCTTAATTTCTAATATTCAGCTATTCCCAGCACTACAGCATATCTGCCTGCTTTGGGGGCACATTCCTTATAGCAAGAAGCACCTGCAGCTGGTTGATAGTTCCTCTCTCAGGACTAGAGCCCAGCAGAGGCTCTCCTCCTGCCCAGCAGTGCTGGATTGGATGCAGGACTGCTCCACTGCGTCTCTGTGTCCAGGAGGCTTTTTGTGTCTCTATGTTCAGCCCTCCAGGACAACTTGCTGGGCCAGTTTCCTTCAGGCAACAGTTTGCTGAGGGTCAAGAATCTGCATCAGGAGCTCCCACCTCTGTGTGCAGCACATTGTCAGTCGAACAGATGATGGCAAGTGTGACACAGCAGGCAAACAACAATCCTTTCAGCTATACCTACTTCCAATGCATTTTATTTCTAGAGGCTTTTGCCTACTTACATTTCATCTATTTATCTGCTTGTCTGTTTGTTTTTCCTGGATTTTTTTTTCTTACAATTTTAGAAAAGAAAACCCCAGAGCTGAACTCTCACCAGAGCAAGTCTTCTTTCATTCAGTTCCAAAGAAATCCTGCCTCCATCATTAATGTCTGAACTTTGAAACTTAACTAAGTGATCTTAAAGTGATCTGAAAGGTTTCTTGGACAAGGTTAAACAGAATTTCTTCGCCAAGCAGAGATAACAAGAAGCCTCTTTGAAGTATTTTATTCTATACACTGGCAGCACCTATGTCTTGCTTCAACTGCCTATGATAATCTCATCCAAGACYTCAGTCAATTTGGTGTCAATGCTGTGATGATGTGAGGCAAAGCTACCTATTTACTTAATTTTTAAAGACAGAGGGCACACAAGAACAGAAAAAAAGCATGTCACTCTCGTATGAAATTACCCCTTGAGAAAGGCAAAGACATTCCTATGCCAGGTGTCTCAACAGGAAACAAATCATTTTATTACATACCCCTGGACTCTTGCTTCCTCYTTTAACACTTCATGCCTGAGTTTGTTAAAACTAAAAGAAAGTTCCTAGACATCTGTGCTCTGTCTATCAGTACCATGAGATCATTATTTCTATTCTGTGCCCCAGCTCAAACCCATACTACGCTTGTTACACAATAGTATCTTCATTTAGATGAATTTGAGCTTGGCCTTAGGTTAGCCTCTCTGTGGCTTCCTCAGAACACGAGGTTTGTTACTAAGCGGTTGCTAACTAGAATAGGAATATCAAGGGTAGGATGTTCCAATGTCAATGACACTGAAAGAGAAAAAAAGATTTCTTCTGCCAGTTGGTTCTTTCACCACAACCAATTTTGCACAAACATCTTTTACAAAGAGAAAAGGCACAGCCCTCAGGCTGAGCCTGCTTGGGTTCTCACGGAATCACCTTGCACCACTTAGCGCTCCGAGGAACCTCTACTATATTTTGTGTACTGTGTTGCACTCAAAGGGCCTAATCCTTCTCCTCTTCCTCTGAGAATGAGTCCAGAATAGATTCCAGTATAAACTTGATGTAAATGCACAGAGAATCAGATCACRTATTTTCATCTTTGTCAGTCTGAGACGTTAAACTTAAGGCACTCATTCTTAGGAACTAAACTCTAATTTGCAAGAGACGCATATGAACTGYATCACATTATCAACCAACATAATTACAGCACAAGATCATGCTCTTGAGTTTGCACCTTGCACAGAGTTGATAATTACAGATTTACTTAGACAGCAATGGAAGTCTGCAAGCTTTTCATTATGTATCTCACAAAGAGCCTTAACTCTTCACACTACAAATCGCAGAGCTTAATAAACCACCCTCAACCATTTCAACAGTTTGAGTCTTAAAGCTAACACAAGGCCAACGATCAGGAGCTGAAGTGGCTCAGAGTCCCAAGGGAGCTGAGTGGTGGTTTCAGTTTAGCAAGGAGGTGGCACATATGAATACAGCTRAACAGCAGCTGCCCAGCAACGCAGTGCTGTGAAAAGGGACCGCAAGATCTCCCTGCTCACCACAACCTCCAAAGGAACCCATGTACCAGCACTGGGCTGGTGAACAAATAAAGCAACCCATGTACCAGTGCATGGGGATAACACCCATGCAGGCAGAACAGCCAGAGTCAGGTAGCTCTTCAGGAAACCACCTGCTGAAATTAGGCCCCTCTCTTGCCATCRCACACTCACCTTGCAAGGTCACTGCGTTGCCTTCAAAGCCACCAGCTACGCAGAGCGCCCTGGTGCATCCTCAGGGCACGGGGCAGCATGACAGCTCCTTCCTGGAGCACYATCAGATCCACGGCCTCGACAGGCTCCAAAGCACTGAAGGGGCTTGGCTAGGCAGTAACCAAGGAACTTTTTCTGATAAGAACAGCTGAGCAGCAGCATCTAATGCCTTTGGTGGATTTAGATAAGGCTGCTACACCTCACTTATTAGTGTTTAGCTGAAACTAGAGTTTAATCTATTAGAATCAGCGTAATTACCATATGCCAGAGATCCATTTACTGAGCTATATATTTCCACTATTTATATTTCAGGAGTAAGCTGAAAATACTATGCATTTTTCTCTCTGATACCACTTTGAAAATTAGACTATTAAAAAGATCATACAATGTAATATATGGTATTTACTACTTCAAGGTTTATCTTGCAGCGCTATAGTTTACAGCTAGCTACTGACTGGTAACCTAATTTTGTAGATGTGTAAAATGTTGCAATAAAGAGATTACTATATATTTCAAACATTAATTGCCTTCCAAGATCTAGGAATTTCTCAGAGACCTCACCAGCAAGTTTTATTGGCAGTATAAAATTTACTATGTTGACATACCCTTTAAAATCCTGAATGCATCAGTGCTGGCAAAACGCTGGGGCAAGATTAYAGAAAATGAGTCAAAATTTTTCTACAAATTTCTTCCCACCCTATTCCCCCCATGCCTTTTACACAGCAACCCAAACTGGACCACAGGAAAAGTGACAACACGTGGAAACAAAAGTAACCACCCTTTACCAGAAGCATTCGTGGGGAATTGCTAATGAAGCAGTGCGTTTATGCCAGAGAAGTCGGAGATGCAGCAAATGGGTCTCGTTATAGAAGGTGTTCGTTTGAAATATCTTGCCCTGGCAAGCCAAAGCAAGGTGAGCTCTTTAAGTCTGTCAGATAAAATGAACCCCTGAAAGCCACTGCTGTGAAAGCTCTGCTTTACATGAAATTAAATTTACTGCTATCTTATTAAACTGCCATTTTTTATGAAATTCACCCCCTGAAAAAGGCATGCTGGCATCATATAGTTTGACTTAACTATTAATAAGAACTTTCAGTAAACAAAAATGCAAGTAAATAAAGTGTACTGCAATGAGAAGACAGTTCATGAAGATAGTGGATATTTGAATTAAAATCACACAGTTGGAGATTGTGTCTCATGGTCAGAAAGAGCACATCAGACAGAACCTAAAATATTAGTGTAGATAGAAACCCACAACCCACTTTTTACAAACACACTCCCTGAAAAATGGTGACCAATAGGGAAGGTGAAAGCCTTCAAGGTCACTAATCTGTAGATTTCTGTAAATTTATTCTTTTAGTTCAAATCAAATTTGATCAGTTTTCATAGCTTGCTGTTTAATGAGGTTGCACTGTACTTATTTTATATTGATGGAAGATACGGTTAAACAAAAAATGCCTGAGCCTGATGAGCTTGCTTGCCTTTGATCCTTTGAGCAGCTTTAGAAGTGTGTTATCAGAATCCCAGAATGGCTGAGGTTGGAAGGGACCTCTAGGGATCATCTAGTCCAACTCCTCTGCTCGAGCAGGGCTCTATTTCCGTGTGATGCTGTGATTTTTCAGCACTCCAGAGCCATTTTACAAGCCCTCCACAGGGCACAGTTTGCAGGACAGCCCCGTGAAGGCGAACAAAAGGTGGTCCTTTCTGGGAGACAGGGTATTGAAAAGTTGTCACAGGAACGTACCTGTAATGGATGGGTTGACTTCTACAGTACAGAAGACAGAAAGAATGAAATTAACTGTGAAGAAACAGATAGTTCCAAGTGTGAGGGAAATATGAATAAATAAATAACCCGAAAAACTAACCAGGTTAACCACGGCTGGCAGGTCTCTACCTGTGCGGGCTGCCTGGCCCAGGGCCCTTGGGCCGAGGGCAAAGAAAGCCAGAGCAGAAGCAGGAAAGGGAGCGGGGTAGGAACAATCCTGCTGCACAGCAACAACATCTGAAACGCGGAGCCATGCAGCACCAGAGCCACTACTGGCTCAGCACAGAGACTTGGGCTAGGGCATCACACAGCAAGAGCGTTTTCCTCTTTCCTATCTGTGCTTTTCTACAGAAGACATTTCCCCTTTTATATTTCTTTTCTGTGCAACTATCCCAGTAAACAAGGCAGCCCTCGGATGCTAAGATGTGCCACAAAAGCCATCTTTAGACGGAGGAGCYGCGTGGCGACGCTTCTCCCAAGGCCATGAGCCCTGCATGGGGCTGCTACCAGCACCAGCCACCCTGGCCAGTGTCACCACCACCAGCCTGGGGCAGAAAGAGGCACCAAGGATTTGGCTAGTAACTGCAAGCCGCATTCTCCTGCAAACTCACAGAAATCTAGTCAGCACTATCCTAATTATTTTTAGTCCCTATYTATCTGTTTGGGATGGATAGTCCCTATCTCTTGTTGATTACAAGCACCTCTCATTCCCTCTCGGCAGTTTTCAGCACTCCAGGTTTACTCTTTTGGCTCAGCACGGTTCAGCACGGCTATTTTCACACAAGAACAATTAAACTTTGGTTTTGCTGCTCCTGTCCTTTTTTTCTCAGGAAATTTCACATTACCATCAGCCTAGCCAGTGGGTGCTCCACAAGGAGCCAGGTTTCCTCAGCTTCCATCCCACTCTCGTGGGTGAGCGAAAGTCACCACAGCTCTATTTCCTGAGCAAGCATCCCCATCTAGAAGCTCTGAGACACAGCACTCGCAGCAGGTATGTGTCATTTCATTGCCTACAACATTTCCCACCTAAGCAGTCTCAGGGTTTCTGTCAAAACCCCCTTGCAAACCAGCACTGTCCTTTCCTTGCTGTCCACCCACCYCAGCTGCCCTGGGTGATCAACGCCAGGAGCTGCTGCACTGGCCACCCACTCCTCAAGCCACCCATCGCAGTGCCACCACCCTCTGTTCTCCATGGCAGGCTGAAAGCTCTAGGATCTACATCAATAGTTTCTGCAGATTTCTTTTACTAGGAAAACCAATACCAGCTCAGAAGGTGAATAAGCCCCATGTTTTAACTGATGCTGATCCGGCCACCAAACTCTCAGCATCAATCACTGGGGCAAAGCCAAATTCCCCTAGCAGTGATAAGCTGTCATGAAAACATGCATCTAAACCTACCTGTACCTACCAACCTGCATTTAGTTACAAAAAAGGTTCGTGATTGACATCAGGGGCCATAAACAAAATTAGTGGCCATCATTCAAGCAGAAAGTTATTATCAGATGGTGCTGAACAAACATAGGCTCAAAGTGGAATAGAGCTTTTTTAATAATGGATGTGTGAGTAATTTAACTAATCGCTACAGTCAGTGTAGCAGAGCCCATTTCTCTCACACATAAGCAAACAGAAATCTGCAAAGTTATAAGTACTGTGCTAGCAAATTAATCTTAGAATATAAATGTCACTTGTGGAAAATTCCTAAATCCTTTCATTTTCTGTTTGAGTTATAGGCTCATTTCAGTTGTTTTAAATGTTTAATTTGGACTTGCATTCCAAGAACTCAAACACTGACAAAGAAAAAGACACAGAAAATGACTTTAACTCCTTACCAGGCTGCCTCTGCACATTCCTGCAGGGGTTTTTGGAACAACCAAAGAAACCGGCTACCAGCTTTTCACACAGAGCCTGGTTAATGCTAGGAGACATTGCTCTGTGATGGATCCCTCTGCAGAGCAGATATGACCACTCAAATCTCCCAAGGACAGATCCTGTTAGGAAACCTAAAGGATCTGGTTGCAAGGAGCTGTGAAGGCAGGATAAATTAGGGACTTAGACTTCCCCTTGTGACAGCTGTGCTTTGACTTCTCTCAAACGAATAGTTTCAGATGGGAGCTGAAGCCAAGTCTGCGCCCTTCTCCTGCAGGAAGGCAAAGTGACTCACCAGCCTGCAGACAGCCAGCAGTGACGGTAACAGCTTGCGACTGATGCAGAGAGGAGGAAGCCCAGTGGCAAAAAGCAAAAGCTCCACAACTGTCCATCAGAGAGAGTTGAGGGCAACGTCTTTTACATGGGGCAATGCACAGCCAACAAATACTCCCCTTCCTCAAGGGAGAGGTAAAGCACRGATCTCCTGAACATCACTATGTCTCCTCTCCCTCCACTGAAGACACCACAAATCTCTTCCTCAGTATTCAGGACTAAGCCTTCTCTCCCATTTTCCAGTCTATCACTGCATCAGCTGTTGGTAGGCTAAAGTCTGGTGATCTGACAATGAAGCTAAAACATCCCTGGACTTTGACGGAAACAGGAGCAGCTAAAGAGAGAAGAGGGCTTGTGTCTGCTCTCAGAGACAGCTKGACTGGCTGGAAAAATCCATCACCCAGCTTTGCTGCCTTTGGTTTTACTTAGGCCACACACTGGTCTTAAGTTTTGTGGATAGGTCTAGAATCTCTCCATTAAAGCCATCCTAAAGATGAAGACAGCTGAATGTTAAGCCATACTGGGACAATACCTGTGGCTATGGGTGGCAGAATCAGACCCTAGTTAATTAACTATTGCAGGTTTCTAATGAGCAGGGATAATTTGTATTCACAGACAGCATTTGCTGCTGTTTTATAATATATGCAGTAATTATGCAGCTGATGGAACCTTATGTAGCTGCTACTTCTTTCCTATACATAAATTAACRACAGGATTTGTGTAATGATGGGATAATGAAGGCCTAGGTCATTGTTATTCATCTGTAGAAGGCCTTGAGAGGCTGGGTCAAAGACAGAAATGTTATTTGGCTAACCTAAGTAGAGGCCATTGCTAACAGATTCATAATCTTATGCCATTCCAGACCCATGTTATGTCTCTCTTGYTGATAAAACTTTTCAGTACTTGGGGAGAAGTACCTTCCCCAAAAGGCAGTCTGTGTTGGATTTGCACTGATGAGCCTAAATTCTTATGGTGAGAGAGGAACACATCCTCTAGCAGGCTTGAGTTTGCATCCTGAAGAGCAGGAGCAGATGGAGAAAATGGACAATGATCTGCTCCAAGGAACTGCTGATGGTTTCCAGACCTGTCAAGGCCCTTTAGGGACTGTAGCTGGCCTCTGTCCTCTGATGGTGTCATGAGCTTTTTGGGAAGCCTACTAACATCTCACCTCCCAAACTTCCTYCTGCATATACCTCTGCAGCACCTGACATTATTATCATTGCTTCTCTTAGCAGCTCTCCAGTATCTGTTTTCTTCCAGCTAATACCCTGCTGCTTCAGGCCCAATCTCTGACAACTCCACACTTCTTTCAGCCTTGCCATTCCTTCTGGCGCCCCAGCTCTCTTTTCTTCTCCTTGTTGTCTCTTTTGTTCACTGTCTCTGTGCTCATTTTCCACAGCTGTTCTGCTGCCTTATGGTATTGATTTTCCTCAGCACCTCAGGACAGTTTCTGTAACTGTACTAGAGTTTGGGTTGCTTGGGCAGCAGTGTTTCTATTAGGTCATGCTAAAATTACTCACAGTCTTAGTATTTAATCTGTTGGTTTTGGCATAGAGCATCTTTTTGCTGAGAAAACGTCTCCGTGCTCATTCCCTGTCTCCATCCAGAGCACCCTCCTTGCCTCTATATCCTTTCAGACCCAGAGAACAAGACAGCATCTGAGCCCCGAGAGCAGGACAGAAGTTCTGGCCATCCCATATGCCTCTTGCTTCACAGGCAACTTCAACAAGCAAGACCAAAAGTTGTTATTGCCACTAGCACTCCAAACAGCTGAGAAGCAGCAGTGTGGTTGGGCAATCACAAAATCAGGAATATTTTGTTTAGGAGAAAAAATAGTCAAATACTATCGGGCATCAGCCAAGCTACTGATGGAGCAGAGCCCGGCAGTGCCAGGTGGCTGCCACCTGGCTCCTCTTGGATAAACCTGTGCCACAGAACACAGCTCCCCAAGCACCCTTTACCACAACCAACACCATCGAAGCAGACATGGTTCTCAGGACCTTAGAGACAAAAATCCCAGCTTTTTCACTCCCGATTTTGCAGGTGACAGAAACCTTCCTCTCTTCCCAGACACTTCCCGTTGTGCTCAGTGTGCTACTCATCTGGCTTTRCTCCTCGCCTAGGCTCCATTGGCTCTTTGTCAGAACACACTGCCTAGAAGCAGACACGGCGTCTTCCTCTCTGGCAGCAAATCCAGACCCTGCTTTTGTGAATCCAGATCCCRCTTTTAGGCACCTCATCCCCCCCAGTGCCACAACCACTGCATTACCACAGCACAAACAGTGGCAATGGTAATTACCAACTCCTGGGCAAAGTTACAGATCCCAATTACTGTGAGACAGCTAGCTAGGAGCTTGAGAACAGCAACACACATGGTCAAATTAGGCAGGTCTCTGATCTACTTCCTTTCTTCCTTCYAATCAGTGAACAGAGAATTAAAAGCAGCACTTGTGTCTAACTTGTTACGTGTGAATGAAACCGGTCCTTGCTGTGCTCATCTTCTGCTCCCACAAAAGCAATAAGAGATCCTCCTGAGCTTTATTATTGATACAGTCTTCTGTCTGCCTACCTCGCTCCAGGTAAATGGCCCATGGCTGCCTAGCTGCAGAGAAGAGAGTGACAAGGGAGGGAACTCCTGAAGGAGTTAAGGGAGAGCCATGTGTGGATGATGGGAATATAAAATAAGATGGTCCAAAACATCAGAGTAGAGGATTGTCACTAGTTTACACATGCCTGAGAGGCTTAAGTTCCTTTTATGCATTACATTTTCCAGTGATATCACTTAAAATAAATATTTAGTTGACAGAGATCTTTTCCTGATGCATCTGATTTGATAAAACCCTGAGCTCTTGTGGGCAAAGAGAGATGTTGCATAACTGGGCTTAGTAATTGTTTGAATCATCTTTTTCTACAGTGCTGCTGGTGAATATAACTGATACCTGTAACTCTTAAACCTGATTAACAAAAAATCTAGAGGCTGCGTGCCTCATGGGAAAAGTCTTCATTCAATAGCYTTAATCTTGGGATACACTTTCCTTTGATCTGTCCCATCCCTGAAAATTTATCTTTTTCAAAGCCGGCTCGTCTATTACCACTCGCATCATTTTTTGCTGTTATTCTTTACTGATATTTTTTCCTTTCAAGTAATCTCTCCGTCCTGCGCACTGACAGAGCACACCACTCATCTTGTACATCAAGGCAGCCAGCACCCAGCACCCATCCACAAAGGCTTCCTAACCCTTCCAGTACAGCCTGCTCATCTGCTTTGTAAACTTTGCTGGTTGCATCACCCATCTTTTCTCCAGTAGTTTAAGCCTCTCATCCTCAAACTCATAAAGAAGTCCCAGCTTTCTTCACCACTTCTGTTCGCTCTTACCTCTTCGCCTTAACAGYCCGTGCTCTACTTAGGCCAGCTCCACAGCTGCAACAGCAGAGCTTGGCTAGAGGTATTTGTGGCTTGTGGCCTCTCCTCCGAATCTGCAAGAAATTGCTCACTGGCAGCAAAGAAAACCAGTCTCTGCAACTGGCACATCCCATGGTAAAATGAATGAATGTCTCATCTCTTTCCTATATTCTATTTCTTAGAGCCAGATTGGGAAATGTCTGCAATAAGAAGACGGTAACATTTTCCATCAAGAAATTCTCTGGAAAGGCTTGGGGAGTGAGGTCTACCCATTATGGCAGAACTACTAGATCCACACCTAGGAATAACAACGTGTGTGAATTGCTACTCCAGGTGAGAAATAAAGCAAGGCATAACAGGACGGACAACACAGTTGTTATGATCAGAGTTCGAATAGAATTAATAACAGTGAATATCAATTCTCCAGCTCRTCTYAAGTATACAGAGTTTGCTTAGTTTTATAAGCATCTCAGCAAAAAGATCTCAGCAAATACAAACTAGCCATTCACTGGGAAATGTTAACATCATTGAATATTACATTGAATATTACATTGAATATCTCCTGGCTGCTCTGACTCCAGTGACTCAGTGGAGCGGATTTCAATCTCCTTGTCATTATTCGCTTAATGAGTCTCTCTTAGTGGCTTTTCTCTTTCCAAGCTAGTGCAGAGAGGTGCATTTGTCAGTGTCCAAATCCCTGGAAAACAATTTGTCTACCCCTCTTGAGGTGGGGTAGAGAAAAAAACATCCAATGACTATATTTTGCTCAGGAGTCGCTCTCTGTGATACAGACAGATCCTGGGGCAAGAAATGAGGGAACGCGAACAGCAGAGAGGGAAGGAATACTTAAAATGTAACATCCCGAGCTGTTAAATGCTTGCACTTGTGTCTCTATCTGCRCAGTGATCCAATATAATCATTTTTCATCTCTGAGGACGCTGCATTATATATTTAATGAAATAAGTGAATTCAGGGGAAAGTTACATCCTCAATGACCCAATATTTATACCTCGGAAATGTATTCAAGTTAGAAGTAGAAAAGACTTCCCATCCCACCCATTCTCATTAGCAACGTACCCTTCCCTTCCCTCCTGCAATCAAAACATACATACATGATTACAAGAAAACATATACCGCATTACAGTTTCCAAAACAGTTCACTAGATGCACTTAAAGATGCCAGCGTGGATTAAACCTCCGAATAAAGCACTCTAATAGCTTGAGAAGCTTTAAAAGCTTCATTTTTTTTTTTGTTATATTTGTTATTACATGGACAAAGGGAACAGGATGAGATGTTGTGCTCCAACTCTTGTCTCTCTGCCAAGCCAGAAAGCATCTCCCCAGCTTTAGAAAGTCAGGTATTGATCAAGCTCGAGCAAGRGCAACCAACTCACAGCCCATGTGCATCCAGCCCCGTTACGTGACCAGCGCATCCGGATGGCTGAAGGACCAGGGAACTCAGTAAGGCTGCAGCCAGGTGGGTCCTGTCATGCAGATCAGATTAAAGGCTCAGGGCCCAGTAATATCCTCCCTTAAATCAACTGTAATATGCTGTGCTATCTGCTGTGAAGAGAGCGGAAGAGATAATGCTTTATGGGCTCCACTTTACATACAAATTCAACAGTACATCTGTCCAATAGTCACTTAAAGTACTTCCAAAGGGCTTTGGTAAAATACATTATTCTAATTGTTAATCATCAGAACATCACAGCTGAAATGAGAAAAACATTGAGAAATACTTTAAAAATACTCATTACAATGTAAAATGTCTATTTCTGACATGCTTTTAAAGCCAAGAAATCTCTCATATTTCCGCTTGCCAAGTATCACATTCAGCATCAGCTCCACAGTCATTTAAATCAAACTCCAACTGGCCAAAATCCCAACAAAATGACACCCAAAGCCCCAGGAAGGATTCTGAGCAGAGGCGACTCTGCCCAAACCACCACCTTCCACATGAAACAGCCGACAGCAGCAGCCCTGCTGGTCTATCTTAAGATATACGTATTAGAAACCAGCCTTTCTGCATGATTAGCAATATCAGCCACTTCCTGCTAACCAAACCAGGAACATAAAGAGGTTAGAAAGTATTTAAGCCTTTAAGCCCCTAGATCTCCCTCTGAAGGTGTCCTGCTCTTCTTTTCTTATTCATTAGAGAATAAATCTGTGATAAGCAAGGTAAATTAGATTCAGTGACATTCTGCTAATTGAGTCATCTCCCTCTGCCTGGCTTGGCTGAGTTTTTAATTACCAGCTAATCTCATCAATATGGTGGGTGACTGGCAGTGTGCAGATCACTGTACTACAACCGCAGTGAATTAGAAATAGAAGTTTATGGCTCATTGGTYGACCCAGGTCTCTTTTGTCAGAGACAGAATAAATTGGGCAGATYCGCCGGTCATCTAGTGACCTGGAAGTATGGAGAACAAGGAGGATACTGTCAGGTGAATAAACAAATAAAACCAGCAGAGCCCCTGGGAAGCCCTGCTGCACTTTTGAGAATGACCGAGCACAAGGGAAAAGATTCCTCTGAGCCTGTCCTGCATCCTGTTGAATCCCCGTTTCATCCAGGTTCAGGAACTGAAAATGGGATGAGCAGTGATATTTTTGTAATTGAGAGCACGTTCACGTGGCCGTGCCGGAGTGAGCTGACGCTGCTGATTCTTCTGGATGTTGCAGCCTGGGGAGAGCTCTGTCCTTCCCTGGTCAGCAAAGGAGCAGCCCGTAGCTGCCCCAGGAGCCCAAGGACATGCCCCTGGGCACAGTAATGCCAATCAACACACAATTCTCTCCTGTCAATTCTTCATCTAGTCTCACTTATAGCTTAACTACAACAGTTACTATTTTCAGTAAACTAGCTCAGCAAAGACATGACCCGCATTCAAGCGGCTTCAGTCACTCCTAACATCAGTTAAACTTGGTAAGAGAAGCAGATTTTCAGCACCGAGTGTGTGATCCAGAAATATTTCTGTTGCAGTTTCACAGCAAAAACTGATCCTGCCATTGGACGTACACAGACGGATCCCAGCAGGCAGCGGCGCTGCTTGTCCTGGGAACCCACATCCATTTGCGGAGACCTTAAAGCAGGATCAAGGCTTAATTTTTACCTGCATCTGTTTCACTTTTACACTTATTTTTAGACATCATTCTATGACTTAAAAGCCTAAGATAGCTTCTTGCCTCAAATAAGAGACTTGAGCCAAAGATTTCTAAAATACATTCATAAACTTTACATCAAATGCTTGATTCATAAAGCAGAGAACAGAAAAGCATTTTTCCCATGTTATTATTCTTCTCGAGCCTCACACCTGCACTGTTGACATCAATGGATTTTGATACCAGCTTCAAAAAGGGCAAGTTTTGATTTTTCATTTTTGTAAGGTTATCTTTGAAACAGACAAAGCCTCAGGCTTAAATTTCATATCTATTTTTATGCAGTAACAATAGATTCATTAGGGTAATGGCCAAAAGCAGCCATTCCTGAGCAGAAATTTGGTTCTGTTTGTCTCCCTAATGTAACAGCTAGTGGTGCAGACAGTCTCTGGAAATAACCAAATAAATGGCTGCCCTACATAAATATGTTCTGACCGTGTAAAGTATTTATAAATCATCCATGTCATCTAGGAGCCTGTTCACTTATAACGTGCTGTTTCAGTGAACAGCACTGACAGTACGTGCTAAACTAGTCACAAAAAATGAACATGGAAGGGGTGTCTGTGAGCACCGTCAAAGGGAAGCTATTTAAACACTGGAATTAATGTCTCTATTTTAATCCCAGAAGAAAAGGGTTTTTTTGCATTCTCTTAGATATCTCTTAAAACAGTCTAAAAGAGTGTCTATTTAAGGCACACGAATGCTTTCACAGGAGCAGAGAAAGTCGTATCACTGCAAAATATGAAATTATTCCTCAGCTTTCTCAGCACAAAAGGCAGCACAGCTGATGCAGCCCTGCTCCGAGCACCAAGGGGAAACACAGGAAAAAAACAGAATAAAGTTCAGGTCCTCCCTGCTCCTCACCCCCAGCTCATGTTTTACAGCCCTTTGGGGACCATTTTATGAGAATAATGAATATTTAATTCCAAAGAGGTCCCCAAAATGTCTCAAAAGGTGTTGCCAGCTGGAGGAGGGGTGCAGGACAGGGACATCATGACCCCACACAGCACCAGTCCCTGCCCYGGGGGTTTGTGCATCACAGAGGGCTCTGGCCACAGCTGCCTGCCCAGCAGCCGCCCCCATCTGCACTATGGAGAGCTGGAACCAGCATCCAGCCAAAGGCTGTGGGCAGAGGTGGATCTCCATCTGCTAGAGCAACACCTGCAGCATCTACCCCTGCCTGCCTTGGGCTGATGGTTATTGTCCCAGGATGGGAAAACCAGGAGACATGGTAAGTTTTCACAAACYGACAACAGCACAAGTAGATTTAATAATAGTAARTAATGATAATAATAATAAAAAACAACAGCTCAGGTTCATTCTACCTGTGCTTCCCTGCTCCCAGATGTTCCCCCTTTCCAGATAAACCCCACAGCTGCTGCCAGGTAGCCACGTTCCCGAGCAGGGCTCAGGACAGGAGAGCCAGGCCTGTTTCTCATGAAAGAGGCTATTGATCTCAGTAGCAAAACATCACACTCCAGGAAAATTCAAGACAAGAAATGACATTGGACACTCTCTGGCACTAGAATAGCTCACCAGGAGAGCATTCAGACACTTCCTTCACCTCCTTTGCTTCTTCCAGAGGGAAGAGGGACCTTCTACAGCCACCTTCTGGCTCACTTGTGCCATTTTCTTCTCTAAGCTATATTTCTGCAATAAATCACCTATTTTGCCTCCTTCACTTCTTTCTGTTCAAAGTTATAATATATTTAAGCCTAACGTAAAGATATTGATTTCTTCACGAGCCCTGACACATTGTTAAATGACCACAAGTCTATTTTAGTCGCACCTTAATTCATTAGCTCTTCTGCCCGCYGCTCATGCAGGTGCCCGTCCGGTATGATCAGGGGAGGCTTGGGGTGATCATCCTCCTAACTCCAGTCCATATGCAGAGCCATTACTTCACTCTGCTCCATGCTATTATAATAAAGTAAAAGATTCTCATTTCTTCATTTGCTGTTCACATTGGAGGACTACAAGCCTTACAAGTTTCCTCAAAGTTCTTTTGTTCTGCTTACTATATAGTTTGGTCAGGGATAAATAAAKATRTATATAATAAAGATATATTCTGCCTTTAAAAGCTGCTTTGCAGAACACGGTGATGCAGGAACAGGAGTTTCCCTGTGGATTAGCAGGTGAGCTGGGCAGCAGCCCCAGGGACGATCCGGTGCCGCTGGGCTGGGGAGCTGGACGCACAAGTGGCCAACGGGTCCGGTCCCGGCTCCCAGACCGCCTGGTCTCGGCACGCGGAGGGACCCTCCAATGGGCCAGAACCACTGTTAATCTGGGGGATCCAACTRTTCCCTGGGCAGCTCGCAAAGAGAAAATGATTTCCTTTCAAGAACAAGAGCAGGAGCCTGCCTTRCTAATGGGCTTATTTTCACTTAAAAGTTTTACCAGTTCAACTTGAGCAGGCTAATTAAAGGAGTGCAACCTCTCAGAGTGTGGAAAATACCATAAAAAATGCTTTACAGGGAGATAGCCATGTGAATTTAAACATGCACACATCAGCATAAATGCTCCCCCATGAGAGGCCCTACAAATATAGTTTCTGACCTAAACCATACACCAAGAAATTCTGAAAGTCTTCATTGATATATGTCATTGCATATCATTGAGAAAGGTCCAACAAGAGCCTTCCAAACAGAACAGCCTTCAAGGATCTCAGGAGAGAAAGAGATCTATTTTTTATAATAATTTCTTTTATATAAGAATATTTTTTTATAGCATATATTCATATTTTATGGCGAGTGCTAATTTAAGTGCTACACAGTTATTTCTCCTTGAATTTCCAGCTCCATATCAAATAGGTTTTAGTATGTTCAATACAATTCAGTCTGTTTATTTTGCATTAGAGCTGGCTGAACTATTCATTACTAATTTAGCCTACTTGTTTATTTTCATTTATTTATGGCAAGTGAAGCTTCAACCAAATAGATCCCAGCTCTCCTCCTGCTGTGTTCAAATTCTAGAAACATTCCTGCGAGAGTCTGGGCGACTGATTACTCAGACCCATGGTCTATTCCCATGGTCTATTCCCATGTATCAATTCCCTATTTGTTCTTTGTGGTGTCTGCTCCAACGCCYGAGTGTTTGCGATGCCTCCTGGGAGTTCTCGCAACCCCCACTTCTGGGATCAAACATTATTTCTAATTGAGCCATGCTGAAAAAACAGTAATTAAAAACAAACAAACAAAAATACACAAAGAAAGCACAATCCTCCTTGCATCCTCCCTGAGCAGACAGTGGGATAACRCGCTATGTGTTTTCAATGAAAGGCAATCACAGTAAGCCTGGCTAATTGACATGTAGATCCTCATTTGCATAAGCAAGATAATTCAAAGATTTGAAAAGCTGAACATTTTGCTGAGACTTGAAATATCCGAGATATCACCTGCTCTTACAAAGATTACCTCCTGCCTGATACTTATTAGCGCGGACATAAATAATTGAACTGGACTTATTATTGAAAGGAGGAAGCAGCAGAACAGCAAACACACCACAGTGCAGCATCCTTGCTTTTCAGAGCTGGACTGCTCAGCCTTTCAGAGTTCACTGATKCCGTCTGTTCTGGTATATATTTGCTGTATTTTTTAAAATGGCTGACATTAAATAGAGTGCTRGATGGATGCTTGCATATGGCACTCCACAAAATTTGAAAGGGCAGCCAAGATAATTACAATTAATTCCTCAAACACCTAGTTAGCCCCACACATCACAATCAGTCTGGATGAGGTTAAGGTTCTTACACTTTTTCGGACATTGTCACTTCTGGAGGTCCCTAGAATTGCCAGTATTGCTGACCCTAAGAGCTCCTACGAACTCCTACATGCCACAGCTTTTAAATACCTTAGAAAACCAAGGAAAAGCATACTTTGAGGAGAAGGAGATTCCCACAGCAATCCTAGCACTTGGTGCAGATAAGGCAGCACTGGACACAGAGCTTGTCCAAGGGAGACCAAGCAATACTGCCCACATATACTGCCCTGCTTCCTCTGGAAACAGCAGCCCTGTTATGCAGGAGCAATGGAGATTTTTCACTTTTCAGCAAAATTTAACTCTTTTAACATTAGCTAACTATTCTTCCCCCCGCTCCCCGCTATAAGCGGTAAGAAACAAAGTGACTGTCCTTCCTAACAACCTCTGACACCAGCACGTTGAGTTCATCTTTTAATTTATGCCTCTTCTACCAGAAGGAAGCAGGAAGTCTTCAGACATGGGTTTGCGCAGAAGGGCACTTTCAGCTCCAGGCATATTCTGCTGTGAGTCTCTCATTCCCTGGAGACATCCTCAAATTCTTCCTCATTGATTCAGTCCCTGACCTTCCAGTGAACTAACTCATCCGTTTAAAAAGATGAAGGACTCGACATGTACTTAACTCAGTAAGAAGGACTATCACAAAACAGCCTTTGGCAGGTAGGTATTTACCCCTCCAACTCCTTTAGCCCRTATTTTCCATGACCACCAAAAAGCTGCAAGTTCACCTTCCGCCCCATACAGTTTGCTTTCACTAACAACGCTGTCTCTGGTGACATGTTAGATTGCATATTGATTTTCTATCTATATCAATGTCCTGTTTGCTTTCAGGTTATTAGTTCATCCATCTTTTCCTGCAACAATAATACTAATCTGATGAATAACTCTTCTGATCAGTGTGGGCTGTTGCCATCACCGTTGCACATCATGCTGGCACTTGCAAATGCCTCTGTTTCCATGTGCCTAGCATCAGGTTCTGCAGGGTGCCATAGCCTGATTAATGTCACATCATATTTCTGTTGGACTCCAGGTCTGAGTACCACAGGAGTTTCCACAGCAGCTCTTTTCCAAGGTGTCCAAGGAGCTTCAGTCACTTCTAAAGGGTACAGAGCCACAAAGCCAAACCCTAACTGACAGCTTGTGCTCTATATCACTTTGATTATCATAGATTAATTCAGAACCTTCTAAAAGATAATCTCAGGCTTTGTTCCAGATTTAAGTCCTAATCTGGTGTTTTATCATTTTATCATCAATGTTAGCACTGCCAACATTGCCAGCTGGGCTCTTCAACCTGAATCMCTCATTATTTCTGCTACAGTTTCATACATCCTTTTGCGTCCTCCACTTAAAAATCTCCCTCTCAGATGTGATATTTCAACAGGGAACATGGCATTCCTGAAATATCTTCAATACACTCAAACTATAATTTGTTTTTCAGTATCAAATACATGAAGAGAAACGAGCCTGTCACCATGAGAAACAAGACCTCTGCCCATCTTCCCTGCCACTGGTATCTGGCACATACAAATGTGGAGAGATGTTGCTTAAGACTTTTCCAGCTGCCTTTCCAGCTTCGGCAGAGCCCTTGGCAACTCTGTTCTTCCACTCAGATTACCTCCACCGGCCCAGCCAGTTATGGGAAGTTCTGTGGAGTTGATTACAGAGACAGAGCTTGGACACTCACATTCTGATGAAGGATTTACATTTCATAGAAAAACAGAAAACTAGTACAGTCTGGAACTGAAATCAAAACAGTCCTTTCCATTTGAAGAATTTACTTTTTTACTGTTTTTCTTTCTTTACTTCAGAATAACAAAAAAACAGCTTGTCATTTTTGCAAACTGCATTACTCAACAAGTTGGTGACAGATTTTATCCACATTAAAGTTTGATGGTCTGCGGTAGATACCTCCACYGTCATTTTTCAGATCTCATGCTTTTGCTTGCAGACTGCAGAATGAAGGAAAAACTATGAGTCATCTTTAGAAGATTTTTCAAGAAACACTTAAACTCATCCATTGATCATCTTGAACTGAAAGTCATGGCTCTGAGGTGCAACCTCCCCTTCTTCTAACCAAAGTGTGTCTGGGAAGCTGTGACTCATGGAGAAGTCAAAAGAGTTCAGTCCATCACTTGTTCTGAATCATTTCCTACAGAAAGGAAAGATTCACATCCCTTTTTGTGCGTTTCTTTTAAAAGCATCTCTTTTCAATGCTGACCTTACAGCAATGTTTCTGATCCTTCCACCCCACAGGGTTTCAGAACTCAGACATTCAAGGTTAAGTACTGAGCAAAGTTAGCCTGGTTGCCAAAGGACCCCTTAGGAAAATATATTGTCAGAGAAGAGGATTGTTCAGAAAGGCCCTTGCCTTTCTTGCGTGTAAGAACCATTCAGCACTTGGAGTTTTTCATGCTTGGATCTCCTTCTACGTTGACACCCTTTTGGTGTCCAGGGATGCATGTTGGGGATTAAGAAAAAGGGTAAGGGTCTGCTTTTCCCTTCCCCCTGGATATCATCACATAGC
Organism: Nothoprocta perdicaria; assembly: GCF_003342845.1. Taxonomy (NCBI): domain Eukaryota; kingdom Metazoa; phylum Chordata; class Aves; order Tinamiformes; family Tinamidae; genus Nothoprocta; species Nothoprocta perdicaria. The sequence goes on along the minus strand of NW_020454316.1, from coordinate 7,717,136 downwards.
TTCACTGGTGCCATACATATTGTGTATGACCACTTCATCAGTGCCACAGACACACCTATGGATACCCTTATGCCACCTGCCTATCCAACATAATTCTTCCAGGATTTTCTATCCTGAAGACAAATAAACTAATGTTTAGGTCTAGCAAGTGGCTTTGGTGAAATTCTCCCTTTGTGTTCTGAATCTTACAGGGCCTTCTTCCTCTAAAAGCACCACAAGCCCAAGAAACTCATTTTCTGTGATTCCCTGTCAGAAAAAGTGCTTTATTTCTTGTCTAAGAACAAGGTATGAGACCCATGTCTACTATGACATTAAATAACAGTTCTACTATGCTAACTTTCTAACACAGCCAAGCTTTAGAGACGATATACCTTTATAGTCAAATTGTTCCTCCTAGATTAACAAAGGACCTCAAGATGAACAATTTTACCAGGATTTGCATGAAATTTCTTGCAGGCATCTTCCTGAGCAAGTAAAGAAAAAAAAAAATCACTGTCCTGATCTACTTGCAGATTAGATTCACCAAATGCAGCTTTAGGATAAAGTTTGGATCCAGCTTTATCTAAGATGAGCTACTAAGCCTCACACAAATGCTTGCCTCTGCACAGCAGTAAATATCTGAGGCAAATCTTTAGTGCCCCAGGACTCTTCAGTTCCATCTGCAATTAGGGACTGAATATTAAGCTTCTCTTCCTTCTCTCGGTGGTGGCAGTGGTCACAGATGGGCCTTTGTTTGCAACTGGGGGATGCCTGAGGAACTCTGCAAAAGGCCTGCAGTGTTGAATAATGCCGAAAGTGAGAAATGCTTCAAATAAAAATAGTTTCTGACTAACTCTTCTCATGGAGCCTGGAGCATAAACCTGCCAGTCCTGATCTGTATCTGAAGCCTCCTCACAGCAGCCAGTTCTAATCTCTCAGTCACCTCCTGGAAGCTTTATCTGGAAAACTACCAAACAGAAAACAACTATCTTTGATATCTCACTCCCTATCTCAATATCCTCAAACCCAATGTACAAAGAAGCTTCTGTTTATAGATGAAAGGAAGGAGAGGTCAGTTAATCAAATAAGCTCTCTCTCTCCATTTTAGGCAAAACTAGTTAAACACGGGTTTTGCCATAATTCTTATCCTTAAACTCAACAACTGTACAACTGAAGTGCACACAAGCAGTTGTCATCATCCCTTTGGTTGCCCAGGACAGCTCCAATCCCTATTCCACCAGCCTCACTGGGGAACCTTACAAAGGAAAGAAACGCACACCCAGCCCACGGCAGCAACAGTATTGGGTAGCTCCAATTAACTGCCTGCGGGAGGGCAGGTCRGGTTATTTACCAGTACTTATCAGTATTGCTAAGCCAAAGCTCTGCTTGATTTGTCTTGATCTGGATTCAGTTCAAAGCRTTTCCTCCCCTGTGCATCAAGCTTTAATGGACTTATCTCACTATTGGGTGTTGTAACTTTTCCAATGTCTTTCCATTTTAAATGCACAGTGTTTGTAATGACCAAATTTTAGCTTGATATCTATTTAATTGTGTTTGKTCACAAATTATCTTACTAAAATAAAGGCTCTTGGATTAAAGAATGAACATGTAAGAGGGACCATATGAACAGTTTGCAATGAGGTAATCAGAGGGCAGACAGGAACACAACATTCAAGATGCATTTCACACCAAAAATGTTATTCATTCTGACTAAAATATTTGTTTTTATCATTTGCAGTCCCTGTCTAGAAACCACTTTGAATGGCARCCACAAAGAACTGCTTATAAACTGCCACATAAACTCTGAGTCACACTGGGTTTTCTGAGGCTTCAAAAGTTGGCTGCAACTTCAAATATCAAAACCATTGGTGAAATGCAGGGCAACAAGATGAAAATAATTTGATAAGATCAAGTACATTTGGGGAAGCTTAACCCTTTCCATTTGATTCTTACCTGGCAGATATGGTGAACTCTAGGATGCAACGTTGCTGATGTTTTAAAGTGCTTTAGTCAATCTCCACTCCATGGGGTGGACTTTGCCTCCCATCCCATCACCTGCATCCCATCACCTGCATCCTTTCACCTAATACATCAACACCTAATTTATCAAGAGGAGAGGGGTCCCTTCCTCTTGGGGGCTCTGCAGCAGGTGCATTTCTTTACCCCCATGATGGGGGAAAAGGGGTATTTACAATCTCCAACTCAGTGATGGACAACCTTGACTATTGCAGGAAAAGTGGAAATTGCTGCTTACTTCATTTGTCCCCTTCCTCTATGTGAGGTGARCTAGTCCAGACCAAAAATATCCCAAGGGAGACTTTGGTCTTGATTTTTACAGAAGRTGGGATTAGAGGAGCTGAATTCTCTCTCCAGTTTTATATATTATAAATCTGGCTTTTTCCTCTGCAAATATAATAAAGTTGAAATTAAGCTTTTCAACACTCTTTACAGACTGTAGATGAAACTTATGTTCTGAAAATAATTCAGTTTTTACAAAATCAGCATTTTCTCATGCAAAACCATTCTATTTTCCCAGCTTTGATGAGCACCCTGAGAAACTCCCACATTTTCACTCAAAGGCGRAGGTCTCTTGGAAAAATACATCAAATTGAAAACTGTGATCCAATTTCAAAATTTGAAAAATACTTGCCTGTAATCAAAGGCCTTAACAGAGTCACACCTGCATCCTACAGAAAAYGAACAGAAACCAACTTTCTATTTCCCATACATGCCCTTCGGGCACCCAGTCAGACAGTAGCTTGTTTCTACTCCTACAGCTTGTCATGTTTACATCAGTTACGTCTGCATCCTAAATGTTAAGAGAGATTTAGCAAAGCAAGTTTTTTTTTAGTTAATGATTTTGATCTGTCTTTAGTTGCTCATTTAAAAAAGTTTCCTTTTTGAGCTCTGCCCAAAGACCTGGTGCATTTATAGCAACAGAGCTYGGCTGCTGCTGTGCAGGGCTCCAACTGCACGTGAGCCCTCACTGCTCAGCTGCRCTGGCAAAGCTGGAGTCACAGCCAGGGCACACGCGACACCGTTGCTGTGAGCAATGGCACCACTCACAGCTTGGACCTCTCAGCTATGAAACCTGTCTGCTGCGCTCAGGTGCTCAAGGGAGGATGTGTAAAGGTATTTATGGTCAGAGAGCAGCACAAACACACAAACCACCTCACCTCTACACCAGATCGTACAAGCTTTGGCTTCCATAGACGCATGTAAAGAGCAGGTAACCTGGCAGACCCCAAAACAACTAAGAAAAATAGAATGGTGATATTTCACTAGAGCATCTGCCTGTTCACTTGAAGTTATCTAACACAGGTGGAAGTGGGGAAAAACATCTACAGAGAGATTCTTCAAAATCTCCAAGAGATACCCAGCACCCACGGCACGAGCTAGYGGCTGCCCAAGGTGACGACACACAGCCACAAGGTTCTTGAAGTGCCTGAAACATATAGTGCTATGATACAGCACAGAGCTATAACACGGTGCTAGATCCACATTTTGCAGAGGAAAAGGCAGTGTTTGGTAAACAACAGTCCTGACAGATAACGAAATCACAACTCGAGCTCAGAGSTTTGTTTTGAAATGAGGCTCAGAGCTATAATACGAAGAAAACACCACCTCTGAGTAATAGCACTCTGCAAGATGATACAAGAAAAAATTGCTTTATTAACAAATAAAGAAACAGCAGGCTCAGCCAGATGTTATTTAGGGGACTTAACCTGACAACTGATATATTGATACCTCATTACTGCCAGCACCGGAGAATGCAGAGAGAGGCATATCTCTAGTATGCAAAATAAATCAAGCTGTCCTGCAGCGACGCCATGAATATTGCTTTGCATAAAGGTAGCAGTGGCAGGAGGCTCGGGGAAGATGGAGCCTAACAGGAGATAATATTGCTCTGTGGTGAGCAAACGGTAGAACAGAGCACACAGGAATTTATGATAGAAAATAKGTAGCAGGGGAGACTGACAAAGGGGATTAATGCAAGGTGTCACCAAGACAGGAAGGACAAGCAAACGATGTGATAATATAGAAAGGAAATCCATGCCYGGGGTTGCCAATGTGCTTATTTGAGTGAGATGACCCACATGAATATTGCTAATGAGCCGGCACCTTTGCAGTGGTACTTAATTTGAGAACTAACAGTAAAATAAAATAATCAGAACATAAATCTGACAGAAATTAGAATAGTCAGATGGTACAGATAACAAAGCCAATCTAGGCACGGGAAAACTTCAGCTTTCCGTAAGAGGTAGATGTCACAAGAAGATCAGATTAAATGTATTTTCATATGACAGGCAGAAATTAGGTGCTTTAGGAGATAATCACGTTTGCCTTGGTGAACCTGTGATAGCTGCCGAATCTTTAGGGTGGGCACWGAGCTCCCACCTGGTATTTCTGAGTCCTCCAAGCACATTCTGCCAATGACCTACAAGGGCTGCAGTTCTAGGGCCAGGAAAAATGACAATTAAAAACACCTAGCTTTAGGAAAGGCCATTAAGCAAACCAAAACTTGTAATGCCCAATTAGAGCAGACCACCTCCCCTGGCCACAGTTGGGCTCTGGCACTCTGTTGTGACAAGCTCCATATTGCTTGCCTGCTACTAGGCATGTGGCTGGGGTGGGCATGAGCAGGACTAACTCAGATTGCAGAGTGTATCATGACCATCTTGCACAACGAGAACAAAACGAGTGCCAGGGACCTGATGGCAACAGCCACAATAAGGCAACACTTGCCTGGAGCCAGAGCCCAAAGCATCATCAAACAACAGAAGGGCTGTTTGAAGCAAACAGTTTCTCTCAGTCATCCCAAGGCTCATAAAAGCAAAGTAAGGATGGTCTGGGAAAGAACTGTCAAAAAATGGTAAGGAACACTAGAAGCTCATCTTTTTTCTGCCAAAACAGATAAACTGAATGCTCAACACCAAGCTAAAGCCAATTCAGCCCACGTGTTGCCTTGCCCGGTCATTTGGCCATGTATCTGCATTTACGGGATATTAACAGTGACCAACTTCTATGCTCATCTGACAAAAGCTGCAGCCACTAGTAAATATCATTACAAGAACCTCATACACAGATTTGCAGGTGTCCCGCCTGCCAGAACATCTCTACATTAATGTCCCATTTTCAATCTACACAGGATACACAACAAAACATGGAGTTGACGGAGGGGAGAGTCTCCCTACAACTGTCATTTTAATGAAAGAGGAAGCCAATGAGGACTGGCAGCAAGTGGCAGCTTGTCACCTGACTGGGATTTATATTTGAGTTTTCTACTAGAAGATAGTTGTATCCACAGTCCTTCAAACCTCTCCCTTAGGAGTGTTTTTCCTATCTTTCTCTTTCAAGTGCCTGCAGAAGGAAGCTGAAGTATATTTTTTCCCCTTGAAGCTTTTGTCACTGTTGCCACAGGAAAATCTACAGCTGAACATTTGTCTAGAGCAAAAATTATTCCTAAAGGTCTACATACAGTCTCCTTGTCTTGCTGTAACCACATATACACAAATGCAAGCACTAGCAAAGCCCAGAGTCATCTCTCTAGCTTAACTCTGGCTAGTTTGGGATGGACCACAATCCTTCTCTTATTCCTTGTAATTTCCTCCTGGAATAAAGCAAGTTTCCTAATGTTTTCTTTTCCTGTCCAGTTAAAATGCACAGTATTTCCACTAATTCTTTTAAAATTAAGCTGCTCTTCAGTGTTAAAGGTTTACTAAAGGGGACACACACTACTTCAGTGCATACTGAGGGGGCCTTTGATGGGGCTCCCTGTGAAGAGCATGAGCAAGAGCGTGAACTGAGCCCCGCTGGCCAGCGGCGGGGTGCAAAAGGGCCAAGGGAAGGAGTCACCTTCTCCCACAGCCTCAGCAGCACTGCCAGGCAGAGCAAGAGGAGAGGGCAGCRCCGTGTCAAGGGTGCACAGGCTTTCTCCGCGTGACAGACGCACTGTGAGGCTACGGAAACTGCTTCAGGCTACGCCTGTAGATCTCTGTGTCCCAGAGATCACGAGAGAGGTTCCAAAAAGGGAGATTTCRAGTAAAAGTAAGTTTTGTTACAGCTTTGGGCAAAGCTGAGAGCTGGCACTGTAAAAGCACACACCAGGACGTCAAGAGAGTAACCGAGGCTCATGCTTAGACATTTATGTATCTTAGCTGAAGAAGGTATATTTAAGCTCTCCTTAAAGTACCACACATGCAAGCTATTTAGAAACACTAGGTTTAGGGTCTCCTTGTTTTTATTTTACGCTACGGTAAAATAAACAGTATATGTTGTGCACAAGCTGGTTAAAGAATAAACCAGAGTTTATTTTATTTATTATGAGACGGCACAAAATTAGTTACTGGCAACTGCAATTACTAGTCATGCTACGCACTATTCCACTAAAAGACGGACTGACAGCTTCAGGTACACCAGCACATCTCAAACCTCAGGTACCACCAGGTACAACTGCAC
>NW_020454316.1:7628062-7710562 GCF_003342845.1 Nothoprocta perdicaria | reverse complement strand
CTCAAACCTCAGGTACCACCAGGTACAACTGCACAACTTGCATTTTGATGAGAAAAGATCCTTTTCCACTCTATCCAAGGGTTCCTTCCATTTTCTATAGGATTCTCTTAGCACTATGGACATGCTAAAGCCTCCTATAAATAAGCATATTTTCCTGAGGTAGCACATGACAATGAAAATACAAAAAGCACTAACAGGGACAAATAAATGAGGAAAAAGCAAAGTGATACATACAAAAAAAGGACAAGTAACTGTTTCCTTTCTTCATAAGGATCAAGAAATCTGAGAAAAGCTGCAGTATGTTTGTGCAGGGTGAAGGAAGACAAGCACTGTATGAATCAGTCCATGTAAAAGGCCTTTCAGTTACCTGCAGAATGGAAAACATAGATTTCCTTTGAAGAGACACAGTTTACCATTTAACCGCTCTTCCTAAAAGCAGCGTTTCCCCAGTTGAGGAGGAGGCTGGAAGTAATTGCAATAAGCTCACGGTCCAGAACTGATGGTGCCAGATGTCCCATACTAGGAAGTACCTGTAAAACCTGGGCAAGAGGAGCATCACCGGGCAGGGGGGCACTGCTGGATGGTGTCACCTTAGCAAGCAGCTGTCAGAGYGCGACAGGGTCGATGCAAGCTCAAAGCACAGAAATGGAGAATAACTCAGTCTTTCTAAATAATGTTTCCTCAGACCTTCAGCTAAGGCAGAGAAATAATTTTAAGAGAGCAAAATATCTGCTGGAAATGTAGACACTGGAGCTGGCAAACATTCTTGCATCAGAGGCCATTTGACCTTGAAAAACACAGGGAGTATTTCTCAAGCACTCTCTAAAGTCTTCTGTTTTATTTGCCACAGGAAAAGAAGATTTAAATTTAGTTGCTGAAATTTTATAACCTTTCCCAAAACTCCAAGTAATTTCTCTTCTAATAGAAAGCCTAAAGAGACTGAGAATACATTCTTTCTACCAACCTCCTCTTTTTCCCCTTCTAAATAAAAGAAAACTTTAATTTAAATTTTAGTTGCATCATAAGAAAAACTTGCATTTATTCAGCTAAAAGCTCTAGTCTCTTGTCTAAAGGAGGCAAAGGGGCAGGACACTGTGAAGCAGCCTGAAAAGACCCCAGGCAGTGGGCGACAGTCCTAGTTCCCTTTATTACCCTATTTGTGAGTCCTTAAAGCTTCCAAATCTTAGGACAACCGCAGTGTTTCAGGTCAGGAGGATGAACCCGAGGAGAACAAACCAACCTCAGAATCCTTCATAAAAAACTGCTTCTTGGCCAGGTGTTTTTAATAATCTTTACGTCTGAAAAATTCAGGCCAGGTATAATTATAAAAATATCAAGCTCATTAAATTGGCTGCTCTGACAAGTCGTACAGATATTTAATGTAAAAAAAGAATATTTTACTTATACTCTAGAAGGAAGCTGGTTGTAAATAACACTGCCATTAACCAAAAGCAGCCTAACAAGCTTTAGACAGATGATTAAAAACAGAACAAATCTGTGACCGTGTAGTTCAGGAACCTTCTATTGAAGCGCAAGAAGAAAGTGTCTTTTGACAGTGCATGTAACTGTCACAGATGGCAGTGCTGCTTCACTGCAGAGCTCTGAGAAAACGGGGAAAAAAATGGAGCAACTTGCACAGCTGTACTCTGGAATGGAAGGAACCCAATAATCAGGGAGACACAAAGTCATCTGAATGTTTAAAAAGCCAAGCTTAAGAAATTAATAAATAAAAAAATAAGCATTGTCAAATCCTCTCCTAGCCTGTCCACTAAAAACACAGACGTCACTTGACTTACATTTAGCTTCCACCTAAATAAACCTCGGTAAAACTATTAATTACAACKTGAAAACTGAAAGAGAAAATTCTGCATTTTCTGCAAAAGTGGCAAACTTGAAGGCCACTTTGGGTGGGCATTTTGCTGAGCTTAGCAGAGCGCACAGGCACGTGCAGTAGTTCAGCAGCCATGAGGACGCAAGGATCGCTCTCAAATACAGCTTAGCAGGCAGCGAGGTGACCTCAACCAGTATCTCGGGATAGAAGGCAAGAAAGAGGATCTTAGATCCACGCTTGACGTGGAACCACTGTGGCAGTTTTGTCTCTCTCTCTCTCTCTCTCTCTCTCTCTCTCTCTCTCTCTCTCTCTCTCTCTTCATGCATAAAAAGCTGAAATAAACCTGCTCCTCACCAGAAGTTCCCCAAATGCCCAGGCAATGGAAGCTACAAAACCATATCTGCAGAGATCACACTCAAAGGTGCAGAAAAGACAAATAACTTGAATTTTCCATGCTGACCTTCTCCCTTAAACAGGAATACAGCTGAAGACAAACCCATCTCCAAGTCTATAGTGAGAACACACATCTTTCCTCTCAGTAATATTTAYCATGCACATATCAGTGTATGAATAACTGCTAGTCTGCATCATGCTAATACTGATTCATCTTCCCCAGTCAGCTTCTCGATTACTCAYTCCAGGTAACCTTAAGTTGCTAGTTTCATGAACTAGCTTCATAGCAATGAAACTGCCATCAAGTACATTCTAATGTTTATATAACAGGCACATTAAAGGATATTTTGTTTAATAAGAAATAATGGAGAGGAAGATCTCTGATTTATTCTTCAGAGGAAAAATTGCACTTGACGAGGTTCAGGTTTTGTTGATGGGGAGTGTAAAGGGAACATTTTTTTTAGTGTAGCAACAGACAAGTGAAATCAAAAGTAATGTCTGTATCTACTCCAAATGATATTTTTCACTTTAATTCCACTTGAATTTGCTTAACTCCATCATATGTTATAACTTGCCATTATTTAAAGTGGTCACATTGACTTATAGCAGTTGAGGGAATAGGAAAGCACTCGGTTGAATGTAGCTCTGTAAAAGATTATAACAAAAGGCAGAAGAAAGTGCTCATGTGCCTCCTGATGAATAAACGTAGTTAGAAAGATAGCACTGTTTCATCTCAGTGTTATTATTAATAATCAAGTTCCTACTAGAAGGATAAAAACACTCAAATCAGAGAACTGGAATGGAATAATTCCAGGGAAAAGCCAGTATTTTGACTTAAATGGATGTATTAAGTTGTACCAAGCCATCCCTTCTTATCCCTTTTGTAGAAATTAATAAAGATACTAATATATCAAAGATATTAGTATATATYACTATATTAGTAAAGATACTGTATATATGTACAAGTGCTTCCCTTTTCTCCGATGGACGGTCAAAGTAGATTATGGAGAGAATGAATTACACTTAGCTACCCTGTAGTTATGACTGTGGTTTTGCTTAAGAAACCAAAATTCATCTCTGCCCACACTCCATTAGTTTGTACTTATTTATTTATGAATCTCACTTTCATTTCTCAGCAGAAATGATGCAAACACCCTAAAACTTCATGACAGTCTTTTCAAAAYAAGCAAACAAACAACYACCACCACCTCCTCTGGTACACACACATCAAGTATTCTCACTCAAAGGAGCAATATGTTGCTGTTAGGACACACGTACAGACCAGCTTAAACCTGCATTTATTAATTCAGATTTCCAAAGCTGATTTTTATTTGGAATTCCCTAGCTTCTTAAACTGAGGATTACAAGCCATTTCTGTCAACTTTGCAGAATATTTTTCATTTGCTTTACTGGAAAAATTTGACTAATGCCTTCAGAAAGACATTCACTAGTATTAGAAGACTACATCCTTTATATTTTCTTTGGAACATGGTTCAGGAAGAAGGAAGGAAGCAGAGGTGTCATTCTTACCAAAAGAAAAAAGAACCTCACAGAGATGCCTGTAAAACCAACAAGAAAATCATCTATTCTAACCTTTCCACTAGCTACCCTCTGTATGTCATATTTTTCTGTTTAGATTAATTTACCTGCTGAAAAACCTTAGAAGGAAATTGTGGCTACATTCTCAGATATGATTATCCAGAGGACTGATATAATCCTGAGCTTACTTTTTAATTAAATATACATTTTAGACAGTCATTTGGATTTTTTCTGAAAGCCGCTATTTGCGCTGCTTGCGCATTGAGCACATTACGTATTCATACGGCAAGCACAGAGCGGCAACACTTAATACAAAGTTTCTTTGCATAATACAGAGCAGTTCTGTCATTCTTAATTAATATTTTAGCACCAACTGGGGTAAACAAAACTGTGCTGAAGGACAAGCAATTTCACCCTTAGTCCAAAATGCCTCTGCAGAGGCAAACGTTCCGCGAACGCGCGTGCACGTGGAGCGGGCCAAGGGCTGTCGCTGTGTGAGGGCACCGTGCAGCGGCTCGGGCACARCCACCACCAGTGCCCGTGGCTGCCAGCACCTTCCCTGGTTTGGATTTTATCCTTCTCTTTCTGTAGAAAAGAGTTGCTGACCTTCCCGCGGGCCAGTCCTTGGGAGGAAGCACTTGTGTGTCCTGGCTGGGGTGCCCTCACCAGCTCCTTCGGCGACTATTTCCCTTCCYCAAGGTGCCATCCGAACTTGCCGTTCGCTGCCAGGCCCTCAGGAGAGGTGTCACAGCAGCGTCATTAATATCACTGCAGGCTGTCTCTGCAGAAGCCAGAGCATAAACCCCAAGTAAGGGTGAGCAAAGTGAGCGTGTGCTATTCGCGGGTCTGCTAGTTTTAAAGAAAAAATATAACTGATGTCCATTAGCCYTGCCCAGAAAGTATCATTCCAGGGAACAACATATTTTCCTTAGACCCTTAGGGATCACTTTATTGCATAAGAGCATGCATCCTTGCCAGGCATCCATCGATATACAGCAGTTGTTGATCACACTGCAAGTATCATTGGTTGCCTCCAAACTTTTTCCATGAGATCCATTAAAGAACATATCGGGAAAGACATCTCAAAAACTGCTAACTAATGCATCGTCTTAGAATGGAAAAAGACCACAGCAGATCTGCAATCACATAAACACATGACACTTAAAAGCAGCATCTGAAACCATGGCCTCTTCTAGGCGTTCGCCTCCCCGTGCCGGTGTGGCAGGGCACGGGCCTGCAGGGCTTTGGAAGGCCGCGTCCGTCTRTCTCGAGCTACCCTTCCCGGGAAGCAGCAACCAAGGATGAGCAGAGCAAGGGAGCCACGGGCAGGTGCCCAAGCACTGAGCGATGCCCCAAGCACCACGGTAGGCTGTGCACGGCGAGGCCCGGCCCAGGCAGCTCCTGCAGCCTCTCCTGCTTCCTGCCACGGCCACTAAATCAGGATAAAAGCTCCAGCCACCTCTGTGTAACACCTATCACTTCCTTTTATCTACCCGCCGCACTGAGACTGCACGACCAGCTATTCCTTGCCAAGCTCTTTATGAGCTGCCAAACCCTAGTTTTGGTTGCTGTTTTATAACAAGCTGTGAAAAGTGACTCGGAAAGCTCTAATTGATGTGCASTGTGACAGTCTGAACACTAACTACAGGTGACTTCTGTGAATCAAYTCCATGCTATTACTGCACACCGGAGAGGGAAGAGAGCAGAATGCATTAGCATAGCACAGGTAGAAGAGCAAAGTTACAGATTTTGTCAGGATCTGTTTCTTAGCAAAAGCAATCATATGTGGCATAAAAACAGATCTGCTATTAGCAGCGAGCAAACACATCGCTATCACACAAATCACAAYAGGGCGGAGGAAGCAATAGGTGCAGCCTAACTGCTGGATGTCTGGAAAGATGCTCTAAAATTCGCCTCAGGGAAGAATTCAAGGAAACAATAAAGGGAGCTGTTGTGAGACACAGAAAACAGGCAAGTGCTGGGGATGTTCCTGCAYCTTGTTATAATTATTTAATACCAGCATCCTGGTAAATATCATTACAGTAGCATAAAACACGTAATGTGCAGCTACATAAAACACTAACAAGAACTTTTGCTGCCCTTATTTTGTTGCAAGGCTGCAGAGATGGCTCGCTTGCTTAGAAGGGAACACAGGTGCCGACGGCTGCTTGGCCTTTGCTGTCCCCATGGCTCTTTTGCGCTGTTGCTGCCCCAGGAGCCCTCAGCTTGGTTTTGCTTATTGCCCGACTGCCTCTTCCACCCAGGTATCTTTCTTAGCTCTATGGATTATACAGCATCACAGATTTCTCTGATCTCCTCAGATGCTTGAAGTTGTTTTTATCTCCTCCTGGTGCCTATCCCACTGCCAAGCTGCAAGCAAAGCCTCGGAGAAGGCAGGGTGCCTTCTCTTCCACCTCTCTCCCACTCTAAAGATTGAGAATTTAGAAAAAGTTTTAAATATCAACTTTTCAGTTATTTGTCTCTACTACCTTGTTTGGTGGTACCAAACTGCAGGAGGTAGGGATTGCAGAGTCCTTCACTGCTCAAACTCAGCAAAAACTCCCAAGCTACATGGAAGCGACAGAGCTCCAGCTATGGTGCTGCCCTATGGGCAAGGCAAAGCTCTGCCTGCACTGACGGCTTCTCYGACATTGAAGTCGGAATTAAACCTCTGGGGCAAGTGCCCGAGCTAGACTGCATGGGGATGCATTAAAATTGTGACATTAGGACACTGATAGCAGGAGAGTCAGCCCAACTATGAGGTACTCGAGCAGACCTTGTAACTTCAACATCATGCAAATATAGACAACAGAAAATATATTTAAATTCTGAATATATGTATTATAATCTATGCATTTAATTTAGAATTAATATCTATATGGAGAGATATGGATGTGCTCTACATGATAAAAAAAAGTCACACCCTGGAAACTGTTCAATTCCCAATTCTGAAATTCAGATGAGTATTCTGAAGTACAGCATGCTAAACAGATCACTGAATATTTATCTTATTTTCACATTTCATGAAGGGCAAGCTGCAGAGAGACTGTGTACAGCACCACATCCTACTGCGACTTGCCAAAGGTAGTAAGTGGAAGTGTTTGATTACGATGCAGATAGACCCTTTCACACAGAAAAGATGCACAGAATTTACCTATGAGCTTTTTTAAAAAAATGAAATAGCAGTTAACTGGTGTGAAGACACACACCTTAAGGAATACAAAAATGAAGGACTAAGTGAAATTAGCTCAGAGGAGGAGTCTGCAGGAGGAAAAAGCTCAAGGGTCATGGGGTGAGGCAATATATGCACTTTAGAAAGCTCAGCATAAATCACCATTTTTCATGTTAGCTGTTGGGGTGGGCCATTTTGTATGGCTGCTTCTCCCAGGCAGATTATTGTGGTCACCAACAGTCAGTTCTCTCTTCTGTAGTTCACTTACAGTGAAATTAATGAGCCAWTTGCACAGCACTTCTCTACTTTCATAAAGTCACACGGTAGCTTGTCATTAGTGAACTGTCCGCTCAACTATTCTAAAGCACTGTCTGAACACCCTTGTAAGCAGAAAAGAGTGGCCGGACATCCTCCGACAGCAGCGTGCATCCTGATAAGCACCACGTTAATATTGTCAGGTCTTATTGGAGTGGTGTTTGTGTCATCAGAAACGGCACCTCCTGGCACAGGGAAATTCACCTTGCAGCTGAGACCAAGGTAGCGGGTTTAGGATGGACAAATCATTGCTAGTAGTACCCAGCAAGTATGGGACAAGAAGACAGGTATGTTCTGCAAAGAGTCCCAGGATGAGACTTCAACAGTTAGATACAGGTAGTCTCTCCTAATTATGAATGTAAAAATAAGCAAACAAACAAGAAACAACCAAACACACAACACTCAGCCTAAATGGTACCAGAAAAAGAGCTTTCAATTTCAGCTAAACTTTACAGCRCTAACACAAATTTGCAGTCCATTCATACCCAATGCTAAAGCCTTTCTGTTTCCTGCCTGGAATTTCATTCTGTGTCAGTTRGGGCTACAAAGTCAGTCTAATAATGATGTATGGTTAACATAAGGTTTGTACTGAAGGCTAAGAGGAATGCAAGGAAGACAGATGATAGGAATGGATCCAGGAACTACTCGATGCTTTGTCTAAATTTCAGGGTCTAGAACTGTGCTGTAAAAACCTCTCTCAATGCAAACATCGGCAAAACTTCGGAGGAGAATGTTGCCAGCAGCATTGYTGAAATTAAAAATAAAAAAAGGTTCAGCAGCTTTAGCCTGATATATTAAGGTAAAAGGATGCACCTACCCAACTGCTTTCAAGTTTTGAGTACTGGAAAATAGTGTGAAAGGAAGAGATTCAACCATTAGTCTCCAAGGCTTCCACTGCSTTTATTCACATTAGCACACTAATGCACACAGGCAAGTCCAGCACAAAGCCTGCCAATCCCCCTGCTTTTATCCTTAATACAAGCATATGCTCCTATCGGAGAGTGACAGGAAGTTATAAGTACGGATACTGTCCAACTTGAGGAAAACTGATCTTTGGAGATATCAAAAGCACAGGGAGGAAGGGCAGCACGTTACCCTTCTGGGTGGGCAATGTGGTCATAGGACAAGCCCAATCAGTGCAGATTAAAAAAACACACACACACACACACATAAACAAACCAAGAGAGCCACCTCCATCCAACCTCTCATACTGGTCAGGCTCCACAGCTAGGCCTGACCACATAAACTGAGTCCAGACTGGTCCTAGCAAGTCCTGCTGCCCCTGGGATAACACCAGTGCCAGCCAACAGTGCGAACAGGGCAAGAGAACCAGCTTGGTGCAKATCTAGGATATGTGAATTGCATGGAAAGCAGTACAGGAAAGATAGAGGATCTTTCCCTGACTTTTGCAAGAAAACCAAGCTAAGCATGTTCCCAGACACCCTTTCCCAATAATAAGAAAACACAGYCTAAGAAGGTGGGCAAAGACTCACTCAGTCAGCTCACTCAGTCAGGGAGCTCCGTGCTCCCACGGCAGCGCCCGAGCTGCCTGCTGTAGCACCACGCCGGAGGGCTGCTGCCAGCTCCTGCTCGCACCCACTTGGGGTGTTTATTACCCTAGTCATCATTCACTAGCTGGMAGATTCAGGAGTTCCCTGGCATATCGATCAGTTCTGACAATGGCACATTGATTCTTYCAGGGAAAAAATAATAAAAAAACCCTCCAAAACCTGAATTTGTGTCACTCTTCCTCTCCTACTTCCCCTTGCATTTGGGGTGGCAGAAGAGGTGGATAGAAGTAATGATCTGATGAGCCTCATAAGTGCAGCCTTAAGCTAGCTGAAATATTTTAGGAAAATGGTGTGCACATATCTGTAAATGTAAAAGATTAAGGAAATAACTAGAAGAATCTAGGAACGAATTAATTTTAGAAAGAAAAAGAAGAAAGCAGTTGAATGGCRAGGATGCTGCACTGAGATACATTAAAAATTCAAATGAATCTCAATGTGAGTCAACACACTGCCTTAACAAATGAACATGGTGGCAAAGGGTAGCTTTTGCTGCTAAGCTGACAAAAATAAATTAGTCACCTGTTGCTACTTGCTTAGAATTTACAAACACATCAATTTTTGAGGGAAGAGCGGAAAAGAGCCAGCATATATTTTTCCCCCAAGAGCACTGTGCACAGGGAGAGAAATGCTTAGTCTTCATTTACACATGACTTAATCCCCCACTGTATGGTAAATACCTTGTTTGGAAAGTTACATACCAGCTGAGATGGTTTTTTTAAGAGCTACATTGGCTGAGGAACAGTTAGGGACAGCTGTGGGGCTCCTACATGCTGCAAGTGACCCCACTGAGGATGATGTTCAACGTGCCCTGGCAGTGCAGAGCGCCTGGTGCCTCATGAACCTGCATTAACCCATTGCAGATATAAGATGCACCTGCTCCAGGCCAGCTGGAACCACACACACAAAGCCAAGACTGAGCTATTCACCAATGCAGGCAAATGTTGGCATTTACTAGAGATTAAAGACAGAAGATAGCAGCTAATGTCACAGCTCTGTCACAGCTCTCCTCTTCTATACCAAGAAACAATCATTCCTTATGTTCCTCAGGTCTCGATCCTGAGACATCCTTTGGAGCCATTGGGACTCCATTTGGGACACCCTTTGGGGCCATTGGGCTGGTCCCCCTGGAGTCCCTACTGAGCTGAGATCACCTTGGAGGGTGCCCTGGGAAAAGGTCTTCTGCATCACCATTCTGCTGCTGGCAACGGCCCCTGAGGCTTTTCCCCAGGTTCCCCCCGTCGCTCAGCCCTGTACCTAGGGGCTGCAGCTCACCTGACCACCAGAACTTCAGCTCTCCACTAGTCACCACATTGCCCTAAGCCTTTGCTTCAGGCCAGTCCCGTGTGCCATCCATCCCCGACACTGATGGCCACAGCAAGCACCAAGAGGCAGCACAAACAGATGGGCCTCAACAAGCTCTCTAGACCTCTGGTTGTCAGCATCCCACATTCTCCAGTCTCTTTTCCTCAGCTCCCAAATTGTCTCTTTTCGTGTCTATGGATTTCTACAGGGCCATTTTTTTTTTACTTACTGGCTTGGGGGACTAAGTAACTCTTGCAGATAAGACACTTAAGGTTGGGAATCAAAGCTCAGCACAGCAGAGCTCCCACTCCTGCATGGCAAAAGACCTCGAGCAACTAGTAACTCTAGGAAGTAAAAACAAATCCCCTGACCAACATCATGCTGAGAGGGMTACTTCTTTTTCCTGGTTAATCAATATGGTCCAGCCATGGTTTGGCTCCTTTTTTTCCTGTAATTAATATTCCTTTTGACTTTAACTTCCACATGCAACCAAGCAAGTATTTATCAAGGCAGAAAGATCAAGTGAAATATCCAAAATGCCAAAGAAAGAAAATTGAGAATTGATATTGTTTAATATTACTGTGGAACTTGATACTTGATTATGCTCCTTCAATTAAGGAACAGAAGCACTTTATGCAGTGAACCCTGAATGTCTGAATCACAAGGAATTGCGGGTGAGCAGCCCCAGCCCCAAAATCATTCACAGGAATTAGCTGGGAAATCAGAACAAGCAACAAGCTTGAGAGAGCAATGATCCTGCCACAGACTACCCACAAACTCAGAAAGCAGGTGATGTTCAGGCAGCCAAGTGATTTGCTACAAATTATTTGCCCAGGGCCAAACTTGCTGCTAAAGTGATCAGAGAAGATGCACTACCTGGAGCGATGCAGGAACACAGTTAAGACTAACAAGCTGCTATACACATCACTTTAATTAGGTCAAATGAGGAAGTGATAATAAAACAGCAGGTCAAAAGAAAAAAAACTTGCACTGAACAAAATAAAATTATTTCTTGTGTTGCGACAAAACAGTTTTAAAGTTTTTTTTAAGTTGCAGCAAATGCAATACTCAAATTTTCACCAAAAAGGCAGTGAGTTTGAGAAGAGCTCATTCACCCACCAGCACATTGGCCAGGCTGCTGCTAACTCCAATCCATCTCAATATTCAGAATTTGACAATATTTTACCAGCAACAAAAGGCTGGCTGTGCAGAATTGTTACAAACTAGAAGCTGGGAGACAAGGATAGGCATATTATTTCTTGAAATATTCTATTAGGGTCTATGGCAACGAGACTTCTTTTAGACACAAACCATAAGGCTGAGAGGTATCCATCATGCTTAGCTTTTTAACCAGGGATACTATCAGTGTGATCACGAGGTGATAAGAAGAAAGTGATTGGAAGTTGATGTGTTATTGCTTAATTTAGATAGAGGAAACCTTTTTTCCCCCCACGTCTGTATACCATCTGCCAGCCTAGGAACCCAAGGAATAAGGCACAAGATGCAGATGGCTTTTATAACTGCTGTATTCAAGCTGCAGGGAAGCAAGGAGAATAAAGGCTGTATAAATCAAGCAGCAATATCACCATAGCTGAGCAATAACCAAGCCGACTGCAGTGTTCACTGGGAACAGAAAAAGCTAGAGATCCTTTTCCCTTCTCCGCATTAAAATTCAGAGGCAGTAGGTTGTAAAGCAAGTCCCTTTGCCCAGGGCGACAGGAACGTCTGCCCCGGCTCTGTTACGGCACGCAGACCTTGGCTGGACTCCTGCGCAAAACCAGCATGAGAGCAGAGAAGCAGTCTGGCTCTCAGGCTCAAGTCTGAATTCGTCATTCATATCTGGGATGCAAGAGGGCAGGACACGGATATGCAGGACAGACCTGGGAGCTGCACCTGCCTGCAGCTGGACAGCTCCCAGCTGGGGTAGGGAGCTCTCCTGACCCCAGCGCAGACACAGGCAGGATTGAAGCTCTCAGCAGGACGAGCAGCCCCACAGGAAGGGCCATCCGGAGCGTTGACCCATGGGGCTGCTCGATGCAGACAGAACAAAATCTACTTAGAAATTGCGTTCACATACGCAACAGCTCCCAAGCAAGGTCTTCTCCTTTCCTTCCCTTTTTTTCCCTGAGGAAAAGGAGGGCAGAAGCTAATTTACTTCAGCTCAGCAGCGAGCAAAGCAGCCCGGGTGGAGGCGCGAGGCTCCGGGCACCGCGCGCAGGCTGCCGAAGCAGCTCCCCGGGACCAACACCYGAGCTGTGCTGGGGAGCTTGAAAGGGGCGCTTGGCTGATCTGGTTTCAGCAGAGCGTAGGTGCGCTGGGCACAGGACAGCTTTGCATTAAGAGGCTGCTCAATGTTTTCCTCTTAAATAACCAAACAACCACATTTACACAAATATGTATAAACAAGCAGTCGGCATGACATTGCTGGAACCAGGTCCCTGAGAGGGACTGCAGGATTGACAGGAGAATCACTGGAAAGTGGAGGAGGGGCTGGGGCAGGGAAAAGTAGATTTAATTCTATTTGTTAAGTATGTACATCTATATTCATTTCTTTTACGTTTTAATAAAATAGAGAACAGCAGCTTCTTTGTGCTTCATTGCAAAATGTCTCTGGCCCATCTGAGTAGGGGACAGCTCATTGAAACCTTGCAAGTGCTCACACGCAAAAGGTCTGGGGGTAATAAACCCTGCAGGGAAGGAGGGGGATAGGAGCTATTCCTCCTGTCCTCCTGCAGGAGGGAGGCTGAGAAAGCAGAGCTGCCAAGCCTGCAGGAACAGGAAACAACATACCTAAACCAGGCCAAACGAGCAAAACAGCACCACACACTTCACTCCTGCTGCTCAGCTGGCAGGAGGCAGCATCTCTTGAGTGGGGGTCTGTCACTGGAAAACATGAAGACATGCCTGTGCATCATGAGAGCCCAGGGCCAGAACTGCTCAAACACACTCAAAGTAACACCAGAATACTCAGTCCCTTGCTCAAAAAGGTGCAAGATCCCCTGAATATCAGCAAGTCCCAACTGTTCCTTCTGCACCAGGACCAGCCCTGCCTAGGCATGACCTCAGGAGAGCCACTTAAGCACACGTTAAAGGAGGTTGCAGTTCATGTCTCATACTGCCCACCTCGCATAGTCCTTCATGTCTACACAAGGCAAGTGTAAAACATTATTAAATCAAAACAGCAGCACTGTACAGTTATTTTGGGTGCAAGATAAATCCGTCATTTACAAATATGCCCAAGTATCTCTGGTAGGCTGTTAGAGCCACACTGGTTGTTGAGCAGAGAGAAGGGACTTTAGAGAACAGAGTTGGATCCAGTCAGCAAAATGTTACCACAACTTTTATAGCTGAATGTTGTTAAAAGCCGAGGGACTTCACCAAAACTCAGTAGGAAGGCAGGCAAGAGTAAGAAAAAAGCACATAACAAAGATAATTGGGGGGGTGGATTTTTGTGATTAATGCTACTTTTCATTTGGCATCCTTTTTAGTCTAAGAACGTGCCTTATCCTAGGGGATCAGAGATTGAAATGCTGTTGATGGACTCAACACAAGTATTCATACCTCTCACACACACACCCCTCTCCAAGAATTTTATCCCTGGAAAAACTAAATGGAGGTTTTGTTTTTTAACTGAACTTCAAGATTTCAGTAAGACCATATCAAAGAGTTTCCTTAAGGAACTAGGAATCTTACAAGAGAGACCGCGAAAGATAGGAAGGTTCATGTACAATGACATTTTGAACTGATAAAATTTTGTCTATATAAATGTATTAGTGGGGTTGAAGCAGGGCCAGGCTGCCCAAGAAGTGTTCGGTCAACATGACACCACAAGAGCTTTACAGGTATTATTTCTGGATACATTCAGTAATCTTTTTCTGCAGTTACACAGTACAGATCTTACCTTAGAATAGCTCCACAGAGTTCATAATCTGCAGTTTTTTGCAGACTATCAGATGTTTCTGGGCTATTCTGAGAGAAAACACTACTTTACAAAATAACACACTATCAGAGAGCACAGATAAACAGGTTGTTACTTAAGGCTGCATGACTGAGTCGTGCAAGGTCCCTTCTCTTGCTCCTGATCGCCTGGAGCAGGAGGCTGCCTCTGCTGAGGGGCTGCAGAAGTCCAGCCTGGTGCCATTGCCACCTACAGCCACAAACGGCAGCAGGGAGGTGCAGGATCACTCTTGGCGAGATCCCAGGAAGTCAGTGAAGGAAAATGAGGGTCAGTGTCGGCCTGAGAAAATAAATGCAAAGCTGCTGACATGCCTGGGCTGCCTTGAGCAAGCTGCATGCRTTCAGAGACAACCTTCTTCTGTCTTCATTTACAGAAACAGTCAAGTAAAACCTAAGTTTCAACTCAGGTGATGTTACATCAACTCAGCTGCCATCCCAATAACCTCAACCATTAATTCATGAACACCTGCAGTTAATTGGCATCGGTACCAAGGGCTTTTCATGCATCCGTAAATTAGGAAGAAAGAACAGAAAAGACAACGATGCAAGACATAGCTCAATCTCTGAAACAACCTGTTATGACAACATGAGCTGTGAAAACACCTTGAGGCCATCTGTGGCATAAACACATGCAGACTCCAGAGCAACACACAGGTGAGAGCAGCTTTCCCCATTTCAGGGGCAAGCATCMCTTTGATGTGGGCAGAGTTCAAATGAGACATCCAGCCTTCTTAGCCCCAAGTGCATGGCTTGCCTGGGGAACGCTAACCTGTCCCAGGGTTGGGATCTAACACATGTATTTTTCTGGCAATGCAGCTAGACAAGTACTCCCGCACCGCTGCAAATGGAGCAGGAACACAGAGTTTATCCTGCATGTCCAGAAAGGAAATGAAAAAAATGACTAATCACCGACAGAAGATTAATGGCACCCTGTCTATTACTTAAACCCTAGACCACTGCACAGGCTGTGTGCTGAAATGCTGCTCCTGCTGCAGTACAATAGCACCTCTACGAGGCAAACCACCACTTGATTCTTCAGCCTTGCACTCCTCCATCCCCAGCAGCTGAGCTATCCTTGCAGTGATCCCGTACAGGAGCTCGAGCAGCCCCTGGAGTCAGGACAGACCTTACCCAGGGCTCTCCGTGACTCCTGGTGACAGTATCAAGAGCTCAGCACCTCTGAAAACAACTGCTGCCGTTCACAAGGGCACATTGCCATTCCCAGCAGCTGGGTCGCTCACCCTTCTTCTGGCAGCCCTTGAGTAACAGCTCAAATGGGCAGCCGTCTCTGCCACAGGGAACACACAGAGTCACTTTTAGCATTAACAGAACACTGATGCACCTGGAGGTCTCTACCTCTTCCTAGAACCCTTGTTGCAGTCTCCAAAACCTCAAACAGGCCTTGTAGAACTTCATCCCATGTTTGAGATTTTCATGCCAAACACAAGGCTGGATTTTGATTGGCTGGGTTTCATCTGTGATTCCACTGTCATTTTATGACTTCAAGAAACAGGAAGGATTCAAGATGGGCATGCCATTATGGTTATAGCTCCTCTTGTGAAGGAGGGGTTCCTTTGGACTGTTTCTGCAAAAGGCATAAAGTAAAAATGCCCTCTTTTAAGCAGGAATCCAAAACTGGAGAGATTTAGGGTTCTGCAGACCACAGTACGTGAAGATCACTTCTTTAAGGCAGCCCTGAAGGCCTGTGACATGGTTCGTGAAATACTCTGGACAGCTCTACTCTACCCCCGCCTCCAGAATTTGGACAACAGCCATTCCTTTGATAACACCCTTGTCTCATATAAACAAGGCACTGCCCTTTACTTAAGGTTTGGCAACTGATCTAAGGCACTGGCACTTCAACTTTTTAATATTTCTTAGAGTGCAAAATAGGTTTGGAGGAGAGTAATTTACATTAATACTTAGCAAAGTACAATTCTGGTAAAAGCGTGGGGTGCAAAATATTTTTCCTAAGCCATCCTCACATTCACTATAGGGACAGCAGCTCAGAGAATATTGCAAAAAGCTCATCCCCAAAACCCAACCTTGAGCACAGAGGCTCTGGCAAGGCACCTCTTGGCCACATCCATTCTAGCCCATCCACATGGCTCAACCTTCCAGTCATGACCCAACATTTCTCTTAAAAGTCTTATAAGTAAAATTATGTCCAGAAACAGAACAGAGGGAGTGAGTGCCCAGAGAAGCAAAAGAGCAGCATGCCTGACCACAAACCAAATCAATACAACATAACACTAAGCCAGATACAGAATGAAAATAAAAATAAATGGAAGTGAGAGGACAAGCAAGTAAATAGAGGAAAAACTACCTTATCTGATAAAAAAGCAAACACAGAAATATATTTAGGACATTTACTGTGTCTACAGGCCTATAGTCAGCTGAGCACTAAACACAGGCTGTTTGCTCAAATACTTTACAAATAGCTGCTCATACAAACAGCTAGATTGCATGTGAACAAAGATGTCTGTGCATCAAAAAAATATTCACTATTCATTAATGTTAATTCTCTGTTCAGAGTACACAGATAACCCACAAAATAACATAAAAGCAGATGTAACAAGTACTTTATGTGAACAGTTGCATAGCGCAAATCAGAGAAAGTATGACAAATAATCAGAAAAAGCTTTTTACAAATTAAAAATAAGTTTAGGCAAATTATGCAATAAAACTGAAAAACGAAGGAATTAATAGATCGGTTTATAAGGAACTCTCATAAGAAGGGGCTCTGTTTGTTGGATGATCTATTAGCAACGAATAACTCAACTGTCTGTAATATTCAGGCAACCAGTATTTATGTATCTATGCCGTTTATGAGAAAGTATCAAGGTAAGAACGTTTTGTACCTGATTAGACTGGCTAGGTTGGCAGCTTCCTCTGCTCACTTTATGCAACATGAGTTTCCTTGGAAGAAGGTCTTTAACAAGCTGAATATCCTAGTAAGGAGACAAAAAAAAAAAAATCTAAATTACGGGTGAAACACCAGAGCAAGAAGAAAATAGTTTTCAAGTTAAACATAAGCATCCACAAATGCTCCAGCTGGATGCAATTCACTCTTTCATCCTTACAGTAAGAGAAGGAGTGACAAGGATGGGTCTAACCAGCACATTCAGCTCAACTGAAGATGAAGTATAGATCTCCAGGACACAAAGTATACTGATTTTTAAAGCACATACACATGCAAACAGAGAGTAAAACTGGGCAGTTTGCTCTGCACAGGGTTCACAGAGGGGGCACACAGCTATTTACAACAAGGAGCATTAAAATGACAGTGACACATGCTACTCAGAGGTGATCATTATTACTGGCTGCTTAAGGGATAATTTGAGAAATGATCTGTAAATTTAATTTTTAATTAAGCCAGAAGCCCTAAGGGTCTTCTGAGTTCAAGCATTAAGCGGGGGGAAGAGGGGGAAATCAATTTCTGGTGATGGAGAGGTCTAGTAGAATCTAATTGGCCTGGGTAATATATCAAGAAGCTTTTAAGATCAGTCAAACAGCTCAACAGAAGAAAGCCTAAAACCCAATTTCAGATTAAAAAAAAAAAAAAAAAAATGCTGTATAGGGCAGTGGATAGTCACCATTGTTCAAGCCTCTGGAAAGCTACTATCTTCTGCTCTGACACACATATTACTCAGAAAATAGATAAACGATCATGCCAGAGCACAGAACTTCACAGGGAACTCTCATGTTTAAGCTACAACAAACTTGAAAAAAACAGCCATCTCCATATGACTTTGCAACTGCACTAGAGCTGCAACATAGCCAGGGAAGTTTACATTAATTAATAAGAATTAGTCAGCAAAATCTCGTGGAGGGAGACTATTTTGTGTTGAAAGAGATTTTTTCCCCCCATGGAAACCTGACAGGTTTCATGACCTGTCATGAAACATAAGTCAGGAGGAATCACTGGTGGCAGGTTGCTGCCAAAATGCCCCATATCTTGCATCTATGCCAATTTAATGGCAAAACTCCTTTATCACAATGTAAAAATGATCTAATCCCAGAGGGCCCAACCCCAGAGTTATTTTTTCTTTCCAACAAACGCATAAATATTTTTCTTTGGCAAGGACATGGAGAGCACAAAATAGTTACGTTGATATGAAAAGAGGCCAATATGAGAAAATCCCCTAGTTACACAGTGCTAGCACTGCAGAACTCATAATTAAACTCCAATTCCTTTACAACCCAAGACAAGTTCCAGACTGTGGGCTGAAAATATATTTCTAACAGATCTTCAGCATTTAGGACCATCTGTTTCCTTTTTGTGTGAAGTATTTTTATTTGCTGTAAGTAATGAGATTAAAGATTTAAGAGGCTGGTTATTAATAAAGGAATTTGAAAAATTTGCAGAAGAGAAGAAATCACATTTTGCAGACAGTTAGTCCAGGCATATGCTTGAAGGCACTATAGCCTGTTAACAGCCCCAAACCCAGGTTTAGACTCAGAATAAAGGGGAATTCACCCTCAGCACTGAACCACCCTCTATATAACAGTACTTGGGAGAGGAAGAGATGAATATTTTCTACACCAGCCACTCATCCAGCTCCCAGGGTGCCACAAGATCACCAGCTCAGCTGGGTCCCCATCACGGGCTGCAGGGCTGGCACAAAGCTGAGGCACAGAGCACCACATGGCCGGAAACCAGTCAGTTACTTTCACACACAAGAAGCCAGATGATATCCTCTGTGACAAGAGATAGGAATTTAAGTGTGATAAACTTCCTATAACCAAAGACAGCAAGATCTTTTTTAAATTATGCCAAGAGGCTATGTCATCATTGAACATTCAGCAACAGCTTTCCATAACCATAGCATAACCTTCAGCCAGCAGCCTCTGTTATCACAGCTCTGCTGTGGCCAAGACAGATGTGTGAAATATATTTTCTGCCGACTGCTGCTGATGTAAAGAGAAGACCCTTCTCCCCTTGCTTTTGTTTCTGCTCGGAGCAGGCACAAGGGATCCTACTCCTCCTTCACATCTGCCGGCACTGTGATCTCTCTCACTCCCACACACTTCCATGGCTGAAATTCCTCTCCACAAAAGCCCCAAAGGAGGGAAGCCACTAGCCACAGCAGACCTGAGGCAACCTGATGCAATCAGAGCTTTGCAGGCAACCAGTACTGTCTGCTCACACAGGGCTTCATGCCACAGGGCCCCAGCAAGAGTTATTCAGGGCATCTGTCCTCAAAATGGTTTGTTCTTCAGCACTGCAAAGGCAGTTGAGCTGGTACATAAACCTGAAAACACATCCACACAAGCAAGCACACGTGCCATCTTCCAGCCACAAAACACCAAAAGTCCAGCCTTGCAGAGAGCTAAGCTCTTCACAAGAGGAGCTATGCTTTCCAAAACCCCCTTGCACAGGGCTGCCAGCCAGATTATTCCCTCTCACATGAAGCAATGGACAGCTAAAACAGTCCAGAGCAGCAGCCACCTTCTCTTCCCCTCTCATGCCATCTCAGCCTCCTCTTCCTCCTATTACCAAGCTTCTGCTGCACTCCCCCAACCATGCAGTCACTCACCCCTACCAGATGCAGTCTCCATCACCTGCACTCAGAGGTCTCCACTGCCCCAAGCACAAAGGTAGGGCCTCAAACATGGAGAATTCCACTTCTCTGGGAGAGCAACTTTCTTCCTCACCCCTCAGAGCAGCCATGACCCAAGGGCGTGGAGCTCTCATTAGCACCAGCTGCAGTATAATGAGGCCTCCTTAACGAGGCTCAGCTGAGGGACCCTCCTTTGCTCTCCTGCCTCGTGCAGGGTCACAGCTGCAGCAGATCACGCAGTCCTGGTCCTTACCGCTCCTCCTCAGTGCTGCACCAAAACGCACTCTGCAGCGAGCCAGGAAACCCTTCCCAGAGCAGAGGCCAACCGCATGGGGCGTCATCCACACTGCAATGAGGACAAAACATTGCTGCACCCAACTTGCAGAAGACGGGTCTTAAACCATAGAATAAAAACTGTAGTATGAAGACTACAGTCTTAAACTGTCGTTTAGTGGTTCCAGTTCTGCTTAGGAGGTCCTCATCAAGGCTTCACCAAACACTAACACAAGGCCTTAAACACACCAGCTCCATTTTTTTCCCCAAAGGAACCTTACTGCAAGGGACAGAAACCCAACTCTTTGTATCAAAGCAGTGTTACAGTATCTCCTTCCCCATCCTGGAGAAGGAGTGTTTGGTCCGCAGCGGACATTTACTTACTCCTGCACAACTGCACAGGACAAGGGCGCTCTCTGGTACCAGATCTGCTGCTCTCACTCAAAATAGAAATGTTTTCTTGAGGTCTTACTTCCAGTACCAACATCTGAGCATTTAAAAGGGACGCTGTTAACTAACAGTAGCGTCCTGGTGCAACAGCACTGAAGTGTTTAATGCAGCTGGCTGGGCTGTGTCAGCTGCTCACTGCAGTCAGTCCCTAAATCTGTACTGCATGTGCTGCCTGCATAAATAATGAACAAAACAATAAATTTGGTCGGGTCACCAAACACTTCCACTTCACTTCTCTTGAACCTCTTAAATTCTACTGTGATTCATTTGCCGGGCTGGGTCCCAGGGAGGCACTTCCTGGAAGAGGGGCATCTATTTCTCTGCAGTGCTGGAGCTTCCAAAAGCAGTTCCCAATTCAGGTGCTGCTTCAAAAGCAGTTCCTTAACCTGCAATCTCTCTTTCCATCTGTCATCCTATTTTGAGGCAGGGAGCGAGAGAGAGTCTCTTTAGAACTACTGTATCTCACCCTGTTCCAGGTACAGGTCATTGATTTCGAGGTTGAAATCTCAGACACTCACATTAGGTTTTCTTCTTAATGAAAATCTATGACATCAATTTTTCCTCCAAGACAATGCCACAAGAAGTAGCTTGCTATTATCCTTTACGAGAGAATCAGATCCACCTCCCTGCACTGACGTGGTAGTGTGGGGAGATGTCACCACCCTCCACAGGGCAAGATCCAGATGCCCAGCGGGATGCCCTGGATCCACTGCTCTGCATGAGCCTTGGGCACCAAGTGAGCAGTCTGATAGTGGGGCTGCAACTGAAAGGCAATTTAGGAGTCACAAATATTCCAGTCATCTCTTCAAATGCGATGCATCATATAATTCACGAGTTTTCCAGCTGTGTTCTACAACCACAGTGTCTTTCTAACTTCCTAGTACTATATTCATATGTATTATAAGGCAATGCCTAACAAACTGAGTAAGGATGAAATCTATTGTGCTGGTTTAGTATAATCATATTCAATACTCAAGGCAAGGATCAGGCTCTGCAATCAGATCTGATGTAGCAAACGAAGAGGGAAAGAAGAAATCACTGCAGTTTTCCAGAGACAGGCCTGCCCGACAGCAGGCAGCAAAACACGGCAGAGCTGGGAACACACGTTTCCCACGCCCTGGGACACTCCTTCAGCAAGACCACACTTATCTACCAAAAGTGCATCACCACTTACATAGCAGATATAAAGCAGTTAATTCACAGCCACACCAGAAGCCAATCTCTCTCCTCAATTCCCTTTAGGATATTACCTGGCTAGGTTATTTTAATAGAGACTGGTGTACATTTTATTGAAATGAAAATCAACAGAAGTCATTCCATTTTATCATAAGAATATTCTAGCAGATACTAGCAATATAGATATTATATGAGGCCTCTACCACTGCAAAGCATTGCAAGGTTATAAAATTGTAGGATCTGGCAATTAAATTAAATACAGGTTCTCGGCACATTTCTTTATGTAGCTATCTTCTTTTTCCCTTATGCTATTTTTGCTTAATTCACCAACTGGGCAGCACAGAGTTTGCACAGAATGTACTCCCTGTTCTACCTCTGCTTGGACATTCAGTTTCAAGATGTCATCTGTTATCAGATAGGAAACAACAAAGGATAGGACTTAATAAACTTAATATGTAAACAGCATCCAAACAAGGTTTTTTTTTTTTTTTTTAATTATACTGTAAACATAAAGGCAGTTTTTATATCTGGACAAATGTCTCTTCCAGTTGGAATTAATTTGTGTTCCCTGATTGCACTTTTGCTATAATTACTTTTTCCTACAGAATGACTGCTTTTTGTGCATGTGTTTTATCATTTTATTCAGTCCTTATGGCTTTTGGATCTCATCACATTCATGGCATACCACACAAATTTTTGCTTGCCCCAGCTGACTTATTAGTTATCAGATACTCCACCTCTGGCATATTTATATCCATTTCTCCACTGTTGAAAGAAATCTTCCGAAATAGCAGTACAATCAGATACTCTAATGAACAGCTCCATAGCATGATTTTTCTTATTTTATCACCAGAAAAAAATCAGCAGATTCCACTTTCTACTCAGTTATTTTCCAGTCATGATTTTCTATTTCAAAATAATTTCTATTCTTCTTTTACATCAGGCTCTGCCAGTTTGTACCTTACAAATCATATTGTCATCCTGATTGTGGGTTTTTTCTTTCCTTTTTTTCCCCTGAATTTTGAGCTGCCAGTTTGCAAGGCATATTCCTGGAACATGTGAGACATCAGTACCTGCCTTTTTCTCTAGAGAGCTGCTATTTATTTTTGCTGTCCAAGTTCTCTTTATGCAAGAGGACTTGATACACAACAGTGCACGGGCTGTCAAGGAGATGCTGACCTGGGACAAACCTGCAATCTGTGTATTGGTTTTGGAGCCATAAGCATAACATGATGGGAATTCTACCCCATCCTCCACAGAACATCTCTGTTCTCAATGGCAGTTGCAGGCCAATTCACACGACTGCATTTGTTAGCAGCATGGAGGTGAGGTGTACTTTATCAGTTGAGGTAAGCCGTTGCTAACTTCCAATAAAATTTAAAAAATAACTGCAATAAAATAAATTAAAAAATGTATTTCACATGTTCATAGAGCATAAAGTCTCCTCTTTTTGTTGTTCTTGGAACCCTTTATAATCTGCCTAAGTCAACATGCGGGAAGGGCAGAAAAGACCTACCCCAAAACGCTCAGCAGAGCTCTCTGATTCTCTTCTCTCTCTCTTCTGCTTGCTTTGTCATTTATCATTGCAGCTTAACTAAGCAGACAGCAGTGGTTTGCAAGCAGTCTTCAGGGAAACCCCTTGGCCAGGTTTGAGCAATGGTTTCCATCGTCTTGGGCTGCCCAGCTTCATAAGGATGTTGCTGCTGCTGCCGGGAGTGAATGATGGGCAGCTAGTGTGTTCATTAGCCTCAACTGCAGCTAGATCAGAGACATGCTTCATGGCAGCAATTAATGTTTTTTATACTAAATGCTGCTTCTTCTCTTAGCATTTTCTTTTATGTTTTTAA
Organism: Nothoprocta perdicaria; assembly: GCF_003342845.1. Lineage (NCBI taxonomy): Eukaryota > Metazoa > Chordata > Aves > Tinamiformes > Tinamidae > Nothoprocta > Nothoprocta perdicaria. The sequence goes on along the minus strand of NW_020454316.1, from coordinate 7,687,172 downwards.
GCTCTAGAACAAACTTCCTTCCTCCTTCAGAGAATATTAGCCATTCCCTGCCAGATAGGAACTGCAGCAAATTTGGCCTCCAAGCCTCRAGTCATTAAATGATTTGAACATGTGCATTCAATTAAGCAGCACTATTCACATGCTTAAGTTCACAGAKAAATGGTTGGCCTGTGTCAGCCTTCGGCTGCAGAAGAGGATGTGTCCAAGTCCAATCTGTTCACCATTATACCTGTGAAACAAAGCATGCCTCAAACAAGCCTTACTGAATTAGGAAACATCCAGGTTCCTCGGCACTTGTTTAATTACAACATCCTATTTGTAGAACATAAACATCACTGAATAACATAATTTCATCAAACACAGAACMGTAATATTCAAGTAACTGAAGCATAAATATAGTTCACCTTAGGCAAGAGATAAATTACATTAATAAAGTGTGCTAGTGTTCTTTAATCAGTTTGATTAGGCATGACAGAAGATGATATTATTCAGAAAAGCTCCATTTTCTGAATTAAGGAACTGTTGGTGTCAATCCCAATCTCTGCTTCTTTAACAGGTTCATTAATTGATAGAGTATTGAAAAGGGAATTTCACAGAGTAGGCAAACATGGGGCCATGAGCAGAGGCTGGTGCTGCTACACTTGTCATTGGTGTCTGTCTTACAGGGGTTCGGATGTGCTCAGCTCCAAGGGGATGCTACAGATGGACATGATCAGCTGGATTTCAGCAGCTGTGCCTTCAGCCCCACTAAAACCTCCCAGGCTCTTGGAAGAACAGACAGRCTTACTGTCAGCCCACAGGCACACTTTTACAACTCCATTTCTGAAATACAGAGAGACTAAATAAAAAAACAGTTTCACTACCCACTAAGGTAACACAAAAGCTTTAGAAGATTCTGCTTTATCAAAATGTCCAGCAAAATGCTCTAACCCCTTTATTGGTGAGATGGAAACTTCAGGCATGGTTCGTGTGCACTCTGGCAAATATTAGGAATTTACCAGATTATGTGGTAAATATTCCTGTTCTGACCAAGGAGCATCTCAAGGACAGTCCTGCGACACCACACTCAGCCACGCACTCTGCTCACGGTCTCTAGTCAGATGTGCTTCCTCCAGCCAAACAACGTGAGTTGATACCAAGATACAGGGTGTTCCAAGAGCTAGAAACAGACTGAGCTTATTCACCTTCACGCTCTTACCCTTGAGAACCAGCAGAGTTTACTTACAGTCAAAGGACACTCAAGGTTTTCGCATCTCTTCTGAAGTACGTACAGAATGACTGTTCATCCACCCTTGCAGATCCCTCCTTAATGCCTGCCAGTTAAATTGCTGATGGAGTTTATGGTACATTTTATTAATGCCCAAATGGCCAGACATCAAGGTTACATGTGCTGCCCATCTATCGTGTGGCACCTAAAATTGTTTTAACATGTCTGATGAGACTGAATTTGCTTTACATTTCAAGTGTAACCTGTTCCCTACAGGAACATTCTGCTACAGATCTTTTCATGGCATGGACACAATAGCTGATTGAATACACTTCTAGAAGTTATGCCAACAGCAATTTACTTGTGTTTGTGACTGCTCAGAGTGGAGATTATGGCCTCAATGTCGCTCTCCAGTGAATAACCAAGGGTTAACTCATCTGAAACCAGCGTAGTTATGGCAGTATGACATTTGAAATAAAAATCAGGGTTAGCATAGCTGAATTATGGTAAGTAAGAAATGACAAAATACATCAGCTTTGCTGTTTTCTTCAAAACACTGTAGCTAGACCCTTTGGGACTGGGACAGCTGGAAAGAGCATTCCCACCCGTGCTGCCAACATCACTGCACTTGCGGTTGGGTCCAAAACTTGCACTCAGGAATCAGCATTCCAGAGGCAAAAAACGACACAGAAGTGCACTGACCTTCCCTGGCGACCATGAATTTTGGAAATCTTGTTTCYACCAGCCTCCTTCTGCAGTGCACATAGCCCACCATGCTGTGCACCAGCCTGACCAAATGTTCTGACAAGTCTGACAGTCTTCAGCACAAATCATTTTTTAGTCCTTCAGTTCCTTTTAAAACATTGTGACCTCTTTTGATCGCACTAAGGAACATGCGAAGCTCCCTAACATGGTTACGAGATGGATTTGAAAGTAAACTTTTTTTTTAACTGAGAAAATTCACCTTCAAGAAAGTTCCTATTGGAAAACTGCAGACCTCCCAGTGGAAACTGGGACAGCAAGGGGAAAGCAGATTTCATACTTATACCACGGGTTAAATAGGTTTTCAAATCTAAGTAGTACATTTTCATAATTGGGCAAGGAATTAAAATTATTTAGTTTATTCTAAAAAAAGATTGTATTCTTTCCAAATACTGTTTTCTCCCTAAACAAACAGATAAAAATAACAGCCCCCTTCAAAAAAACTCACCAGTTTCCTTTAACCTAGCAGTGCTTATACCATATACTTGTACTGAAGGAACAACAGATAAAAGCACTTCCTGCCTCTCCCTAGTGACCTGTTAGAACAGAACGGCAACCAGTCCAATTGCTCCATCTGTTTCCAAAACAAAATTGCATTTTGGTACTAAGTCATTCTCTACTCAAATGCTGAACAGCTTGTAGTTAACTATTAATCCATAAAAAAAATAAAAATCTTATTAATTCACAGGAATTAATACTCTAGGATACATTCTGGAGCTAGTTCATTATAGCTAAGCCCAAATTTATAGTACGGTCAACAGGAAGCTGTCTAAAATGTGTCTGCTTACCTATAACGAGACAAATTGCTTGGTAAACCTCAGGCTGAGGAAGATAAGGTGTGTGACAGAACACTGGTTTAGATATAAAGAAAAGGCTGCCTTGCAGTTTATATAACCTTGTGTAGTAGCAATCAAATATCTTCAAAAATAGTAAAAAAGTAAAAATCCCAAAGCCTACAGCTTGTATGATGGTGTTTTTCCTGGTAACATCCACTGAAATGGAGATTTCTTCCCCTGATTTCAGTATAGTTCAGATCTGAGATGCTAAAAGTTAATAAAGGCTGKAATTACCAGAAACAAAACCATATGGTAACCCATTCTATATGCATGTGTGTGTGTACAAATATATACAAATATATATAACCTCCATAGGTGCACACGTGTGTGTTGGTATGTATGTGTGGGTATATACACAGACATATGACAGATGACCATATTTTATTTTCCAATGAAAAGAAAAGTTTATCTATTTCTAGCTTGTTTATAGAGGTGTGTATATATATATATATATATATATATAAAAGAATTCTTTGTCGATGAGCAAATATGAATGGTTCTAACATAGCAACAGCAGGCTATAAGATTTTCCTTCCCTTTCACTCTAGTTGCCAGAAGGGAAGTGCTTCATGAATCATGGAGGTTAAATACAAATAACTTGCAGTACCACTCTGAAGACATGTGGTTAATTGCTGTCTGCCTTTATTGTTAATTGCTAAACAGCRGCATCCTGGCAACCCCTACCTCGGGCTTCCGAAGAGAAACAAACACAGCATGGGCACTAATCGTTTGTCTTCTCTTTACATCACTTCTTCCAAAACAGCATGCCTAAGATTCACCAATTCTCTCTTTTCCCTCACACTAGTTTTCAACTAGTTCTCCTTCTGCAGGCTGATTATTTCTGCTTTACTCCAAGGGAAAGAAGAGTYGGGTCAGATAGAAAGACTTCAAAGCAACACCAGTAAATTAAATCATCTGCGTTCTGGCATCGAAGAGGAAGATTTGCCCGGCACCCCCTGTTCAAGCTGGGTTAATTCCACTTCCATGCCTCTTGAAAACACTGAGCTGAAGTTCCTCCCAGCACTGGARTGTAACATCCATATCAAATCACACCAGCAGGACACTTACTTCATAGAAAGAGCCACAGCATTATTATTGGAGAGAAGAAACACCATCAGATGTTTTCTCCTGAACATAAAGAACAGAAAGGTAAAAAGTGATTTAACACTCACCAGGAAACGGTGCAGGGAGATAAAGCAGTTCCATCATTTGACCAGGTGTTGCTTCCTGGTTGAAATGTCTTTGTCCCTTGGAAGTTACAAAGACAAAATCCCAAACAGAAGGYAAAAAGACTTTGAGGGGCTCCCTTAGTCAGGCTCCCTAGTTCACGGGATGATCTTCACACTGCCGAACGAGTTCTGCACCATCAACCTTTTCCTACCACTACCTCACTACCGAAAGTCCTTCTCAAAGGAAGGTCTCTCCTTTGAGACTTATCCATGTGTCTACCATGTCTGTACTGAACCACTGCAGCAGAATGACTCAGGTGAGGCACATGAGAATCAAACAGAACATTTGATCACGGTTTATGGAATAGCAACCAAATCAGCAGAATATTGTCAACCTCTTGCTCACTGTGAAAGGCTTTGGCCCGCTGGGGCGTGTTCAGAAGTGACACAGCCACCAATTGGGCACGCAAGACAAGAGTGCACTGCTGCAGAGACATCTTTAGAGACGAACGGAGGAAGCTGCAATCAGCTTTGCACAAGACACTTCATGATCTAGGAACATGAAGTCCTAGTTTTACCTGCCTCTTCCAAAGATTTTCCTTACATCGTCAGATTAGTCAATGCTTTTTGCTTGATTGCTCTCTTTAATTGGATAAACTAACTAGGCTTCAGGGGAGATGACAGGCACATTTGATAGCAGTATGGGCCATGGGAGCTTGTATCAACCTGCTGCCATCTGTGCAAGAAGCAAATAGGGGAAAAGGAGGGGACAAATTTACATCCAAATGTATAAATACATCTTTTGAGGGAAGAGGAAACTTTCTGCAGAGGAAACTGGCCACCATGCTCTACCGTGCTGGTGCCTTCAGTGCTGCCAGGCTCAGCAGGCCCTCACCAGTCCTTCTCCTGGTGACCCCACAGACTGATATTTGCTCTCAGAAAAGAAAAGGAAGGGTCAGGCATGAGCCTGCAGGTTGAGAGTAACACAATATGCAACGTATTCTTTCTGTGAGACTGAGCCAGGCTAGTCATGGAGTCATCTCCCCTTTTTAAAATAAATGTTGATCATGAAAGAAATTGTCTTCTAACATACAGCATTTTGCCCTTCCTGAAGACTGTAAATGCATCAATCGCTTGGTGCCCAGGCCTTTGAATATGCAAATAGGATTTAATTCACTAGATGAGCTGCATTGTCAAAGGGTCTCCGAGAAAGGGGAGTGCATAGATTAGATGCAACACATTTATAGAATCAAATCAATGGATTCAGACAGGAAAATAGCATAAGTATTTGCTGGAATGATATAGCATCCACAGGACATTTTTCTTTCTTGAGTTTCCATATCATGTTTTTGTTAACTTCCCCATTACTATTCCTCAAACCTATTTTTTTCTCCCTTTTCTATGACATTTATTGACTTTTTTTTCTTCTTCTGCTCTCTGTAGAAACAGACTGTATTTCCTGGGCTRTTCTCTGCCATGCCATGTTCCTAACACAAAGGCTGAAAAACCTGGGAGGCAAGAATCTTGCAAACAAAATCATGCTTGCATTGAGAGGCCATAAAATTCAGTAACAGAAATGATTAAGGAGGTGTGTAGGTGCTGCTTTACAGGGAAATACTGAAAAAGCTAAGTATATACAATACTGTGTGCAAACACAATAATAATTACATTGATATGTGAACAAGCTATTGAAGGATTAAGCATTAAAGACCAAATCTCCAAAGACTTTGGAATCAGCAGGATTTACACACCTGAATGCCTCTGTGCAGCCAGGCCAGCAGAGCACAGTGGGGTTTTTTCATCTTTTTGAGGAGGTTTTGGCTTTGGATATTGCATAACTGGAAGAAGCAGAATTAGTGAATTATAAATAACTGCCTACTAGGTATAGGAAAAGCAAGAGAATCACAGGTGAAGGAATTAGGAGATTTCTAGGGTCATCTGTGGAGTTTTTGCTAATTAATGAGGTGAAAATGAAAGAAAAAAAAAAAAGGAGGGAGAAGAGAAAAGAGAAAAGGATGTAAAAGACCCCTAGGAGATTGAGCATTTGCATCAAGTGCCAAAGACTTGACTGAGACTCACAGTCTGCACCTCAGGAGCCTCGCTGCTTGCTGGAGAGCCTCAGAGGGCTGCCTTCCTCCTTTCTCTGGAGAACAAAATGAAACCCTGGATCTTGCAGGTTTTTAGAGAGCAGAATTCCTGGTTCCTGGCCAAGTCTATATCAAAGTCCTTTACAAAGCTGGCAAGTGTCAGTGCCTGCACTTTACAGACGGATGCGCAGGAGAGGGGTACATTGACTGGCCAAAGTCACCCAGCAGGCCAGCAGCAGAGCCAGAGACTCAAGGGTCCTGCAGTGAGCCATGCTGCCTTTTCCTGCTGCCCATTTCCATTCCTCATATTCATCACTCCAAATATTTATTATTAATTTCCAAAGAATATACAGGGCTTTTTTTTTTTTTTTTTTAAACCATTGATTCCTGGCAGATTCTGTCCTAAAATTTCCCAGATCGGTACAAAAAAAATGTATGAAATTAGCCACATATGATATGACATGACTGAGAACGTGCACTCTCTTTAATCATTCCCACAAGCATTTTGTCATCTTTCTGTCAGTTCTGTTGATAGGAAAGGAAACTGCTTCTCAATTTGAATCTCTTTTCCCCAAGCGCATTTAGCAGTTCTTGCAGCTAGCTGCTGGAGAGTGCACACACTGGAAAAGGAGGAAGCCGGTGAGAAAAAAAGGAAGAGCTCTCTCTGTTTCTTTATCTTTCAGACTGGCACTTTTGCAGCCATCTCACCTCCCCTCTTCCCCCTGCTTAAAATCTGCAAAGACATTTTCTCTTTACACTGTTCTGGAAAGGAAAAGGACCGGTTCTTTAAGGGAATCCTCCCAATCCATCCAAGACTTTCCAGCAGTAGCCACCAGCTGGCTTTGCACAACCTTGGTAAAAGGTTCAGAACTGCACAAATTATCATAGCATTTTCAAAACTACACTGCAGCAAAGGCACCTGCATATTGCCTAGGTTTGCTCATTTTCCTGTCCCAGTCAAATGAAGAAAGGAGACACAGAAGAAACAGTGATCTGAAATGGTGGAGAGGAGTGCAATGGCCATGTCTTCCTCCCCACCCAACCTGGGGCACTTTGCCACAGTTCCTGGATTTATATTTCCCATGTACTTTCTCACATGTTGCACAGTAGGTGCTGAGCTCTGCACAGCAGATCTGGAGACCCGTTTCCATTTCAGAATTTCCAATGTCAGGTGCAGAAACTGAAGGCTACTTTTCCTAATCCTAATAATAATGCATTAAGAATACTCCTACAGCATGAATTTCAAATAGTCATATTCCAACAACTAAACCTCACTGTGGAATTTTCCAGAAGGGAAACCAACTCATGGAAAAATTACATTAATGGGACTAATACTTTAATAGGATGGGCAAGTACAGTTTAGACTCCAAGGGGAAAGATGGAGCACATGAAAATAAATAAAAAGGCAGGACACAGTRGCCTGTCCCCAGATGGTCACACTTTCTGCATCTGCAGCCAGCACTGAGCTAGGCTGGAAGTGAGCAATAAAACAATGATGCCATTTGCTACATTGGTCACAAAATCCACTGAGACTTAGGTAGGGGAGTATGGGTCCATGCAAGAAGATCCAGAATTAACTCTTCAGAGAGTGATTCTTCCATATAATTGAGCAAAACAAGTTTTACAGACTAGAGAGACAGCTAATTCTTGTGAATGTAGGTATTTAGCCAGTCCCCAAATCAGAAACGTCTAATAAAAAGCTGCTTTCCTGTCTTCTTCAATCACATTGCTCAGCTAGGACCCATTTCCTATAAGCAGAAAGCGTGTGTGCCTCTATTGCTCTGTCTTTTTCATGCCTCTCAGACTTTGCTATTATCCACCTTGCCAATAGTTATTTATGACTTTGTAATAATAAGCAAAGGAGGTAATGACCTATTAAATCACAACCCACAAGTTATTATCACCAAAACCAAACTCCAATTGCTAGAAAAGAATTGCTTAATTTCATATGTGGCAAAGAATTTACTTTTTTTGCAGCCCAGATAATAGATGATTGTTGCAAATCTTTTCCCCAGGAAACTGGCAGCTGCAGTACTGTATAGCTCCCGTTTAAACTGCAAACAGCMGAGTTGCTCTTGATACATATTCCAGGCACAGAGCTATGCCCATGGTAGTAGAGGAAAACAATAGCAAATATATTTTCGGTTTAACATACAATGCGCTTCAAAAAAGTGTCAGCATTTCTCATCACACAGCTTTGTCCCTGTGAACAGCCCAGGATGGATTATGCGGGAAGGACGGGAGAGGGAGGCAGCCTGTCTACCTCATCCTTCCAAACTCTCAGACTCGGCACGATGGCATCGAACCAGGACCAGACCTTAGTATAATGTTGGCTTTGAAATGCACACAAATTTCTCGATACAGGGGAGCAAGCCCTAAAAGGGAAGTGACATGAAAGCAGCATGACAGATATTTAGGCTGGGTATAAATCAACTGTGCATATTCTATATCAGATGCTATGTTTAACTGGTAGCAAAATAACTGCAATAAAACAAAGAAACTGTAGGGGAATTCCTGACTATTTCTGACTAAATTTGGCCACTGCAGCAGCACGAGACTAAAGCCCTTTCTTATGTCCACTAAAAAGGTTGAATCCCGTRAACAGATGTAGCTCTGCTTTGACTTAAGCCCAAGACATCTGGTGAACGCCTGTCTCGATAGCACTGGCACTCAGTCGGGTGTCCCTGCGTGCCCTTGCACACAGTCGCAAAGAGAGGAGAGCAAACAATACTTTCCTCAAATCTGTTACTTATTTCTCTTCCAAGAATAGCCCCTATAGACTATTAATATAATGTTTTTTCAGACACAGGCAATTATACAATGGAGCACAGAGATTCAGCGAATCTTCAAGGTATCAGGAGAAAACAGCGATGAAACATCTTAGTCCAAGAAAGCACATAAAAGTTAGGCTAGTTAAAGCACGTGGAAATTGCTGCTGTCTTCTTTCTGAAGAACCCAAAGAGTCTTAGGTTCCAGGAAACTCTTTACTGTTATGGGTTTTCTAATACTGACGTGAAATCACAGTGTTTCAAGCTATATCTGTGCAAGCCTTAACGGAAAACTACTCAACTCTCCTTTTTTTTTTTTTTCCTAGAGCCAAATTGTTATTTTTCTTCTCCTCATTATACACAGTTTCAAATATGAAGTCCTAGAAGAAATAAGTACTGCAAGTTCCCAAAATCCTGCAACTGAGAGCAAAGTGCAAGGGAATTATTACTGTCACTATTTATTTATTTGTCTTGGAATACTGCCCAGAATGTCTTACAACATGATAGGAAGCCAGAATCTCTGCAGAATGAAATTTGCAGTCTAAATATAAAGTATGAGCCAAATGTCTCRCTGGGTGCCTAGGCAGTGCCAGTCACATTTTAGAGTCTATCAACCCAGATGCCACATCCAGCTCTCCACAGACACAGACCTTTCCTTTTCCTTTGGGCATCACACAGCTTTGTGTTAAATCTGAGGCCCAGGAAGAGAAGCAGTGGAGACTGGAAGGAGGTTGAGGTGCTTAGATAGTCAGGCTTTTGGATTCCTCAGCCAACTATATACTTGCATTTGTCCCACACATTCTCTTCTGTCTTCCTTGGCAAGGAGCTGGAGGAGCCTACTTTCCTGTCAAGGTTGCCAGGTGGAACCCACACTTGCCATATAGAAAAGAAACATAAAAACTATATCCACCATTTAAAAGTGGATATGTACTCTGCACAAAAAGAAACAGCTTTTGAAGAAAATGAAGAAAAAGGATTTTACTGGTTACATAGATACTACTTACAACAGGTGAAAATAGGAGGCATAGGCCTGAGGGTAAACAGAGGTTAAAAAGGCAGGTTAGGAGTGATAAAATTATCAGAATCTCATAGATTATTGAAAGTTTTAGAGGTTTCAGAGAAATACCCTTAATTTGCTTTACAGTTTTTGAAAATGTTTTCAATATTTTYGTGAAATATTATTGAAAGGAGRTAGAATTATTATCAGAAGGAAAATTTGGTCTGTGATTAGGACATCTCCTGCAGCATTACAGAGTCATTGCTGTTCTTACTTTGTAGGGAAGTAATTTCTGTCACTTCCATCCAGATGTCTGTCCTTAGGGTCTGTCTAAACATGTTTTTCCCTGAGAACTAGATGATCTCTAGAGGTCCCTTCCAACCTCAACCATTCTGTGATTTGGTGATTCTATGAAAATGAATCTTTTGATAAACGTTATCCTCCTACTAAAGTGAGAAAAATGTTGAGAGTTCAACAAAGCAATTGGAGAAAATTCCTCTCTGTCTTGCAAAGCATCTCCCCATTCGCCTGCTGTTGGCCATGAGTTTTGATAGAGAATTCACTGGAAAATTTTCCTATGAAAGGATTTGCTAGGATGGTTTAAAGAAAGTATTAAAGATTTTGAACAGTATTCACAGAACCTATCCAACTAAGAAATAATCCACAGAAACAGCTGTGCTGCAGACTCCAAATTCAAAGGCCATGACATTTTATCTTGTAAGTGGCTAAAGAAAAATTGTAGATGGAAAAAAAAAAGAAGGGATCCTGGAAAAAATCTATATGAAAGCTAAGAGGTCAAGTCTTTTGTGTCCCAACATAGATTTGCAGGTCAGCGACTGAGAACTATCCATTAACTCCACACATAGTTCATAACTTTCTTGGAAGAAAATGAATTATGTTAGGGTCTAAGCTCTTTCAGCTTCAGAAGAGTTTCTATAAAGTATCTTTAGCCTATAGATGCATACACTGTTATATAGCACATACTGTGCTATTCCCAAATGGGCCAGACGGACCATGACATGTACTAATCAGGTGTGCTRTGTCACCACTGGCCAGAAGCAAGTTTCAGGACTGCACTGAGTTTTCAGCTTAGGTGTTACTCAGTGCCTGCAGAATCTAACTTTATATGGGCACCAAATTCCCTTTCAAAATACCCTTTTTTTTCTTCTTCCCAGTAATTATTACTTGTCATAAGCAAGAACYGTTGGCTGTGAAAAGCATCAAGTTCACTTCTAAAAATGCTTTATGATTGTTTCTCTCCATAGCAAAGAATTTTCTAACTCCACCATGATGCAGCCAGCTAGTCCTGGGGGTGCTGTGGGAGGAGCACTGCTGAGTGCTCCTCAGTATTGCTGCCGGTCAAGGGGGTTTGAGCCTCTAGGATGCACTCACTAAGGGCAAAGATAGTATTGCCTTTGCAGCAGGCTGGCAAATCCCTTTAGGATTGTATTGCAAATGATGACTACGTGATGGCTCAAGAAATGCCATCACATGGAATGCAAATCTTTTGCCCAACATGTTTAAATCATCCTTTACTTCCCATGTACCTAAGATGTGGTACTTCACTTTTAAACTGTCACTCCAGAAAGGGCAGGGATTGATCACATGACAGGACAAACAAAGCTGCTGGCAATTAATGCCTGCTATAGAGCTGAGAAAGAACAGAGATGCAGCAGAAGACATTCGTGTTGGAGATGATATTGCTTGTAGGTAAAGGCTATTTTATAGRAGCCAAGGAATAAACAAGTTAACTGAGAAAATCTCTTGCTTTAGGTAACCTCCACATAGTCCCTGAACCAGGGAGCTGCAGCACATTTGGGGGGAAGCAGGACCACACGGTGGGACACAGGCCAGATGCCCAGAAAAAACACTCATCCTGGAGGAAGGCAGGAACATCCCTGCACGGATCCCTGCCAAGCACGCTGCTCCGCCCCCAGYGACAAGGCCCTCACATCACCCCAGGGGACACTGGCCCAGCAAAACCACCTGCCTTGCCTAGGAAGACAAGAGTCCCAGGGCTATTCATCACGGGATTGATCCTGCCCGTCTGCTTCCAGATTCTAGTATGGTCACGGGGCACATCTGAACACAAAGGGCACGCAGGGGGCAACACCTCAGACTCACCCTTATCAGGATATATGCACATACCTGTGCAGTGCCAAAGTAAAGGCTGCAGTCAGGAAATCTCTCCCTCTTATTGCTGGGATCAAGTGAACAGAGTCCAGATGCAAGCTAACAACCTTGCAGCACTGAGCATTATAGATGTATGAAAGCTCAAAACTTCTCCATCTTGACAACAGCAATGATTTACAACACCACAAAAGCCTGTAGAACAACTTACAGCAAGGCTCCAAGGAGCCCAGATTAGTTACCAGACAGTAGAAAATAAGAGCAGTCAATTTTGTTCAGCCTGGACTGAAGTTCTGCTCCTTTTCTGGGGATCAAAAGAAACACAAAGGTGCTTGAACATTTTTTAGCACCTGAACAGAAGACAATCCAGAAAGTCATACGGGAAGGGAGGAGGAGAAAAAAAAAAAAAAAAAAAAAAAAAGGACCACTTGGTTTATGTTTGGCACTTTGGGACATGTAAACAAAATTTAAATAAATAGGGATTAAAAGAAATGAAAACGCAGTTAAGATTTTTCTGTTTCTCCTGGGGCTACTTATCGCCACGCTTACTGCCATTAAATAGCACCTTCCCCCTTCAACAGTTCACTGCAATCAGCAGGACCACTCAGAGAAAAAAAACTTTATGCAAGAGACTGATTCAGACCAAGGGAAAAGCAAAGGCAGGATTTTAATAAGGGATGTTTTAGGCAACTGGACTTCAGCCGTGCTGAACTATAGCCTTGGTTTCTCACTGCTCGACACATCTTCCTAGTTGTGCGCTGCCTCATTCTGTCTTCAGGAGGTGAACAGGAAATAATGGGAAGAGCAGAGCAAAGGAAACCATGAGCGATGCCAAGAGCTTGGAAAGGGAAGGGGTTTGTAGTGGCACCTTTTATATATATAATATAAAATGCTTTCACAGAAAGGGTTAGCAAAATTTACCTGTGTTGTAATACTCTGCTAGATAAAAGGTTTAGGCACATTTGCAAAACCAAAATGAATCCTGTATTTAATCATGGTATTATAATATTCATTAATACTGCAACAGCTTTGAATTGTACAATTACATAAATATTTTGCATTCTATGATTTAATTCAGTAATCTCATTTATTTTAAATTTTATTAGCTGTGTGCTAGAAATTCATTCAGTCAGGTATTCATTTGGTTTGCGGCAGTGGGAAGAACAATTTCTTCTTAATAGGAAGAACAGAACCAGCCCTTGTACTCTCAGTGCTGCTCTGGAGACTAAGTCTCTCCTCCCYGGAAAAGTGTTGCTCTTACAAGGGAAAGTCAGTAAATCTCCTCCATTTCTTTCTTTAAGTGGGGGAACTCCTCCAGAACCTACTGCTCCTTCCTCATCATGCTACCTCTCTTGCTGAAACACAGTTAAAAACACCTATCCTTTCCCTCAGACATCTCCCTCACCTTCGTTGCTTTCCCCTTCCTACGTCCTGTGAAACTGCATAATTCAGCAGTGGTGGGAAGACAGGGGACCGATGCAGACCGTGCCTCCTGAGACAACTGTGGCCTGCAGATCAACGCYTGGTAGCTCCCACCAGGGCTGCTCACACTGCTGCTGGTTACATGCCGGAGGAAAAGGAGCATGTCTCAAAGCCGGGGATGTGTTCGGTTCCAGCACAGGAGATCGTGATTAACTGAGCACAGGGACCCCTTGCATTTGACAGGGCCCAGATATAATAGCTTAATCCAAACTTTAATATAGATATTTCTGATTAGCAATAATGACATATTTCGCAGCACAGTTAGGAAAGCTACGCCAGGCTTCCCCACAGGCACCTCACCTGCACTGAAAGTAGACAGCAGTGGTATTAACTATAGAGAAAAGCTCTCCACAACCAAAGTCTCTGGCTTGCGTAATGCAGACAACATAATCTGAATCTGCTGTGGTTGTCCCTGTCCCAAATGCTGCTGGTGCCAGCYACCCCACTGTGCTAAACTACTAGCAACCTGCAGCATTTGCTACCAGACAAGGTACCAGACTTCTGCTGGAAGTACCCGGGTCACCAGCCTATTGCAGACCAATTTCAGGAAGCTCCTGAATAACAGGCTACCTGAATTAAGGCATCGAGGCCACCTGCAATTGCTTTGAGGGCTTCACTACTCTCACCTGCATCAGCTTGTCCCAGTGCAGAAAAGGCACCTCTCAGAAAAACTCCGATTGCAAGGACAAATGGGTTAAAGACAAGTTACATTCTAAAGGAAATTGCAATTTCAAGGATGGCTTGGAAAGAAAGAAGTGCCTGTCAATAAGGTGTCAGTTGTTATTAACGCACGGCTATACCATTGTAGAACTAGATCTTTCTTCCCCATTAGTAAGGTATTCAAACCTGCCCCCAGCACAGACTTGTGGTGCTATAAGGATGCGGCCCTGGAAGCAGAGAAGGACACAGCAACGTCCCTACCCAGAGACAGGAGATAGAAGTCCGAGCTGACTTTAGAGGTGGTTTTGGCTCCCCRGGATGTTGGCTTCTTTGACTAGCTCAGCAGTTTGTAACGGCTTCTCTAGGGTTCACAGGAARGCACTACCAAGAGAAAAAAATACCTCTTCCTTGCTGCTGCCAATCTTTTCTGGGTGTCCCCTAGATGAGCGAGGCTGGGACACTGGACACCTCCGTTACTTGACCACCTGACCATGTCCAGGTCCCCCTGAACATGGGACACGGTGTCAGCTCTGGGGAGTAAGCCCTTCCCTTCCAATAAACATGATTCATAAATATGCAAAGATACAACATCTACCTGGAACGTGGACAAACAATTCTTACAAGGTCATCTGGGTGAGAATTACAAATGTTCTTCAGCACTTCCTTTCAGTAAATAGCATTTAAGAATGGTTATTATTCCCTTTGCAGACCAATTTTAAATGACTTGTTTTTTCCTATATAGAGCATTGAAGTTTGCATTATAAATTGCACTGAGATTGGTTCAAATCTGGTGAAGGTCAGGTTTCATTTTCCCCATAGACCTGAAGTCACTTCAAGGCAGGGCATATCTGCCTAATGACCAACAGGGATCTCTGCCACAGCTTCGAGGCAGCGTAAACCACCCCAGTGCTCATCTATGGCTTGAGGACAATGTCTCTGCACSCTGTTATGCAGAAGCAGTGATAGCGGCGGGTAGAGAGAATCAGGCCTATTCATACTGTCATTGAAACTAAGTTGAGAAGTTGTTCGGGTATTTAGGCTTGCAAATTTTGCATCATTGCCTTCACATTATGTACACATCTACAGGGTGTTTCAACTGTTTAAGCTCCTTTCCTGATCCCGGTTGCCATAGCACCTGAGCACCTCAGAAGGTATTTATCCTTATGGCCCTCGGTGAGGTGAGAAGTGCTATTACCTGCATTTTATACCTGCAACACAGGAGATAGAGAGACTAAATTACTTTTTCAAAGTCACACCGGACATGCACGAGTTCCAGATTGCAACCTCAGCCTGGACAATCCCTYCTTCACATTATTTGCTCTTTATATAGCATCATCTCGCCATTCTAAACTAAACGAGTCTTACAAAGACAYGGAGCAAGGCATGCATGAAAAGAAAATGACTATGCAATAAAGGTAGTGGCTTGACACTAACAGATATTTGAACTACAAATCCAAAAACCAAATTAAAATTAAAGCTCCCTTATTAAATTTCTAATTGTTGTGTGATGTTGTGGAGTCATTTTTAAAGCACTGGTATCTTCCTTTTATGTGAGACAAGCAGAGGAAACAACTGGCTGAATCCAAGCCTTTGTTTGGCTTTATTATGTGCAATTCCTTTTTAGCATTCTGAGCATTTAACCTTGAAAAATAGTGTTGTTTTGCTGCTGTGTTTTCTGATTGTTAGTCTAAAGACATCTCAGTGGCATCTTTATAAATCTGCTGTGGCTGGTAAATATTTCTTGCAGTCCAGCACCAAAGACTGAAAAACCCAGATCACTTTTAGCTGTCAGGCAATTAATGTAATTCAAAGGAAATGAAAGGTATGAGCAACTGGGACTGCTTTTAATAACAGAGGGCTCCTGGCTCATGCTTCTAAGGGGAAGAAAAAAAAAATCAATAAAATAAAGCATAGAGAGAGTACTGGGAAAGATCTTGAGACTCTGAATGCTATTTCATAGCAGATTATGTGACAACTAATATTTGGTGAGAAAACATGATAAATGCATTTATTGATCAGCTGTTTCAAATGACAGCCATAGGTATACCAACACAGGCCTGCACCCTGTCACACCATCACTTTCTAATTTTTTCCCCTTTCAGCTCCATCCTGTGTTTTAAATACAGTCAAATACAGGAAAGAGATATTTATGGTTAGCCAGGGTTGATGGCTGTATTTTTGGCTAAAATACAAGGGGACACAGAGACCTCAGCCTGCGGGAGGTCCCAAGAGAGCAGATCAGGACCATGCACATGAGCCCAGGCTGGAGCCAGCCCGAGCCCCGCRTGGACCCGGCCGCAGGCAGAGCCCAGAGCTGCCAGCGCTTGCCCGGGCACGATGGTATCACGGGCAGCAGCAGGTCCCATGGCAACAGCCACAGCTTTGGTATTTACAGGTTTGGGAATAGAACTGCGGGTCCTATCCATTTAGCAATCTTTTTGCTTGCCTGGTGCCACAAAAGGCAACCTGTGGGGTGCTGACTGCACAGGACTAATCTCAAAGGCCTGCCTGGCATCCAACACACCAGCTTGGAGGCATGCAGAGCAAGGGGACAGCCTGCCCACATTGCAAAGGTCCCCCAGCCCGGCTGGGGACACTAGTGCTATGGATTAAAGAAGTGCAAACCTGAGGGGACACAAGACTGAATCTTCACACCTCAGCAGTCCCTCCAGAGCTTACTTGGCTGGGGGTCGGGGCTGCTTTAGCAGGTCACAGTAGCTCCTCTGTGGATTCTCTATGCATCTTCACACCCTAGACCCTGGCTCTTGTTGCTCTGCCTGGTTCTGCAGTGAACCCTATTTAAACAGCCCTCTGTTCCATCAGCAGACTTTTTATGAGCACCTCTTCAAGCCCAGAGCTGCAGCGTTTCCATTTGCATGGACTAGTTCAACTTGCACATAACCTTTCTTCCTGTTCCAAAAGCTTCAAAAAGAGCTCTGCCTGTATTAAGATGGCAGGATCAGGCCCTTTTATGATACTACCAATATAGAATAATTAAAGCAAACTAAATGAATAATTCCAGCAGATGAAAATTAACTCAGCCACATAGGCAGATAAAAGCATTGCCTGTTATTTGAAGTGTCTGTGGAGTTGCACCTTTAAACACCATGGCAACCAATGCCATTACCGAGTTCCTTTTTAGATCTCATTTAAAATGTAGGAAAATTGATGTTTTATTCACTCAGGGTTTTCTATTTCTTTTTTAATATGGAAAAAAAAAATTGAATTGGGTATTGTCCTGCTTTTAACATCTCAATCCCTTTCTTGTGTAACAGCCTTTCTCCTTCCCTCACATTGCTTTTCCTTCTCTAGCTCCCTGCAGGTTGACCATTTAACCAGCACCAGACATGCCTCTATAAGAGCCACTTATCGATCTGTTTCCTACTCCTCAGCATCCCCTTTCCCTGTTTCAAGGCCCTCATCTCCACTAAGGGCTAAAAGCAGCAGCTTAGTGTGTTTTCTGCTTGGCACCTCATTCCCCCAACAGTCTGCAAATGCTACATGTTTTTCATCAACAAAACAATCACTTATTAATCCTGCTTGCTAACTTACAGCCAAGTACTCCCATGGCTATAAAATAGCCGTGTTATATCCCCTTTCATATACAGCAGGTGCAGGGAAGTGGCTTCCTTGGCATGGTATCACAGAGTTTGATTTGATTTGCTCTCCCCAGTTTGTATGTGTGGGCTATGATCAGTCATTTCCTCACAAATGGCAGTGCAGGAATCAGCAAACACACAGCAAACATGACTCTTTCCCAGACTGATCCATCTCCAAGTGCTGCACGGCTGAAAACTGCGTAGGAATTACCATATGGGACCAGTCAGTCTCATCAAGCATCTAGTGACCAATTCCAGATGCTTCAGGAAAAGACAGTAATTACCATCCCACGTGGGAATAGGCAATAGCCTTTGCATCACACTAGCTGTTGTATTGTCCATAGCACAGCTGTGCTGGATGATTTATTCAGGATATAAAAGATGCATAAGAACCATCAAAATGGATCAAGCGTCTGACTTGCACGGGCCCCTGCCACAGAGATGGCATCAGGCAGCTCCAACCAGCTAAGAACTTWGGCAGCGGGGATACACGAACTGACTTGCTCAGTCCATAAATATCTCTTCCCAATCAGTAATACACCCTACTTTGAAATCCAAAGAATAATATATGAATTCTTGCACAAAATGTATTAACATCACCAGYCTAGATGTTCTTGTGAGTTCAATTACAGGTCTAATCCTCTTTTTAATCTTGCTAAACCTTGGCCACACTGAGGTTCCTCCAGGTTAATTTAACACTATTGCTTACCTTTTGCTTGCTGACATTATCTTAAGTGTTCCCCATCCTTTTGGAACAGCCAGAAACTTGGAATAGCTCTAAAATACTCAGGAAATAGTTACATCTGACTAAAATGTACAAGCTCCTTTTAGCACTGCTGTAACAGAGGCTGCCATACTCTCAAGCCAAACTGTTTATCAAATAAATGACTTGTTGAAGAAATTTACCCCTTCTTCAGCTCATTAACTGTTCCTCCAAAAACAGATTAAATTTTAGAAGTTTATTCATTATTCACAGCTGCTTAGTGTATTCAAGAGAGCAGACTGCTCACAGGGCGGCCAGAGAAAGAGCCTAAACTGTTAGAGGGTATTTGTGCTCTGTATTTACCCCTGCGTCTTGATGGTTACTGAGTATTGAACATCTCAGCTGAATTAAACGTTTCTGATCATATCTAAAATAATTTTTAATTGTGCCTGACATGAATCTTGCTTCATCAGACACATACAAAGGATTCAATTTTGGTGACTTAAATACCAGTCTGACAAGTGTTCAGGAACAGTAAAACAGAGGATGATCCGGCCTCTAGCTGCATCTGGTGACTGTAACACTAACCTTAACCTTGCTGCTGATTTTCTGGGCAGCATGAGGGATCATCTTCCCATCCTGCTTCTATTCTCCATGCTTAGAATGTATAGAAKATCTTGACTGTTGAAAAAAAAAATCAGTATGGATGACAATTTGACCCTGTAAAGCCCTAAATAAATAGCAAGTACCATTAACAATGCTGAATAGATTAAGTTCATAATTCTACCTTCCTTCCCCAACATGTTTTAATCCAAGCAACCATTCCACTGAACTGCACATTGCAAATGTGCCAGGCCAATAACTGAGGTATTAATGACCTTTAGAAGAGTTTGAACTAGCGAGCTATTCTTCATATAATTTGGCCTCATCAAAGCTTATGCAGACCATTTGGCTGTCCTCAAGAGAGTTAAAACACTACCACATATTCCATAATTCCTCCATTGTCACTCACTTAACATAACAGTAGTAATGGCGTTTTTTTCTCCTTGATTCTGTACATGGTGATTTAAAACAGAGATGGCCTCCTCCGAGCCCTCAGYGCAAAATGCAAATGTCACTCCTTGCCACCCTACATACAGCAGCAGGGCTTTCCAGGGATACAGTTTGTATTTGCTGGGTTACCTTTACTGATGCCTATTTGTGCAGAATATACTGTTCTTTTACAAGTGGGAGTATTGACACAGGTGGAAAATCTAAGAGGAGGTTTAGATAGACAGTCTGCCCACCACTGCAAATATTGCTTATTTTTCAGTAACACAACCTTCCTGGGGGCACAGCACCCATGTCACACATACAGATCACATAGGATCTAAAGACTGGGTAGAAAATTAAATCAGCAGCATTTAAGTCTGCCAGAGAATTTCTCTTGTCTCTGGCTTCCAGGAAATTCAGTTATAAGGCATGGCTGGAACAGCAGCCCTGAACATAATGCAGCCCCATGAATGGTACRGCAAACAATAACGTCAAGGAAGACTTGAAGAGTTGATTGCTGGATATTTATAACCAGTTAGGAATTATTCCATAACTATTCTCTTCATACAATTAGTGAGCACATCATTAGTACAAACTATGTTAAATACAGGACAAGAAAACTACTTTATTTTCTTTGCTGTAGAAGGCCAGGCTGAAACCATGGCCAGACTGKTTGGGGTTATCTCCAAAGGAAGCTGCCTGCTGATGGCATTGGTGACATAGCCCTGAACCAACACTTCCAGTAGCCATAATTGTTATACCCAGTACCAGTAATTTCTTTCCCATTAACAGCTTGTTTACCAAATGAGTTATTGCACCCATCTACCAGCAGTACTTCTAAATTAATTTTTAGCATTTTTCTAATGTCACTTGACTAAGTGACCTAAAATAGGCTTGCCACCACAAAAATCTAAGCACAGATGACTTATTAGAAAGGATTATAAAGAACTGAAGAAAATGACATATTGTACTATAAACCAATACGTRATATTCACAGACAGAGTCTTATTAAAATCTGAGAGGCAGCCTTTTTAGCACTTTTGCTTCCATTGATTTATGGAGGAGTGCCTAGGATATCATATTAGCTCTCAGATTCATTCACTTTCTTGTTTTTATGCCAGGAGTAGCACTCCTTCTCCCCTGMCAAACAATATATACTCCATTTATATCTAGTATGTCGTGTGCTCTTATAAACTGCTGGCCAAACTCAGCCCTGGAATGAGGATGTCATTATAACTGTGAATCATCAGACCTGCCTCCTCCAGAGCAGAGTGTCCTTTTGTCCTTTAAACCTGGATATTTTGTGCAAGAAAGTGGCCTAAGAGCCCATGACAGCTATTATCTGCCTACCTGCTGCTCTCGGCCTCCTCCGCAGCAGGAGCACTTCTCCCTGGTCCCAGGGCACCGGAATCCTGCAGCTCCACGAGAAGAGACCAGCCTGTACCCGAGGAAGCTGTAGCCTGGCCAGGAAAAGAGAATGGAAACACTCATCACTAAAAGTACAACACCTGCAGTAGCTTAGATTGATCTTCAAACAAGCTAAAATATACTTTGCTTTATTTTCTGGAGAGAAAAAAAAAGAAAAAGAGAGAGCTTCTTTTCTGAAAAATATTCTGATCTTGTAGAAATCTGGTCAAGGAGTTGCTTTGGATTTTTTTTTTCAGTGATTTTGCATTTGAAACTTACGGAAAACTTCCACTAAGTGAATTTCCCTTACAATTGCAGCACAAATAGTTAAACAAAAGCCAAAATATACAATACAACAGCTTTTGGTAAGGTGGCCTGGTATAATTTATCATAAAAGCCGCACATCATCTTACATGGGTGAAAAAATTTCAGCGTAAGTGGTAAGTCAGCTCTGTTCCAGTTCACCAACACCTCTGTTGTGATTTACATACATTTCTCTAGTACAGAAATACAAGGACATTACTGCTGTTTCCACCATTGTTACCTCTGCTATATTAACATGCAAGATGATCATTCAAATTACTTCTGCAATCGTGCACATAAACCAGGTAATTTTCATTACAAAGAGATTTCTGTGAAAAATAAGTAACATCCACAGCACGTAAAAATATTTGACGTTCTCTGTATGCAGACCTGAGCTACACACCTGCCCTTAATGAACTCCAYAATGACTGCACTTAGACTAAGTAGAAAAGTCCCCACAAGCAATTAAGATTCATATGCCCATCATTACAAAATGTGTATCAGCTGAGGTAAGAGCTGAGCTATTACACGGATGCAATGGGATACATATGAGGGTCTCCACTCTTTCCTAGTCCATGCTAATATCTACTTCCATAGCAACTCTTTACTCTCTTGCAATATTTCAGAAAATAAATGTGGTTTATGCAATTTCCATAGTACAAATTACAGTAGGGCATCTTGGTTACACAAGCAAAATGGTCTTCTTCACTGTAGATTCCTTTATTTCTACCAAAGACAACATATCTGGCAACCAAATACCTTGTTAGGGGTGAGACTGCTTTGCGCAGGACCCTCTCTTAGCTTGCCAGGGACACTATGGAGTGGGAATGAGATCTAGCCACATCAGCAACGAGAGGGGAAGAAAAGGGRAAAAAATCTAACTGCCTTCTGAACTCCAAAACAAAAGTTCAGCTATCAGAAACATGGCATCAGACCCTAACTGGAGCAAGGCCACAGGAGACCTCCCTCCAGAAAGCATCACTGCTTCTGCAACTGCACAAATACTGAATTTGCACCTGCTGTTCCATCCTCGGGGCAGCTCCGAGGGAAGGGTCCCTGAGCAAGGGCGCTTTATGCCRTGACAGCTCACTATAATGTTCCTCATCAGCCTGGCTCCATAATGTCTGCRCCACTTCGCATTACAGCTTAAACAATGGGAATAAATCAAGTAAATGAAAATATGCATCCTGAAGGCCTAATGCAAGTAATTTCATCCATTTTGAGAGCCACCAGCTCTGATTTACTTCAGAACCTTGTATCTGCCTTGAGGGGGCCTCAGAAGTACCCCGTGACTAATGCCCCTATTTTTACTTTCATAACAAAAGCCAAGGAGAAATTAAAGAAATAAAATGGAAAACTAATGAGGGCTCATTTCAGCTCATAATGGTATTTTCTCAGGTGACTAAACATTCATTTGACTTTTGGTAGTGTTGAATTTGTTCTCCATTAGGACAAATATGATTCGGAGGCTAACCTGACCTCTGCAGTATAGAGCTTTATCTTTATTGCCGACTTCAGTTATTTATCAGGTCAGCGCTCAGATTCCAGGAAAACTGAACAAAGAAAGGAAATTAGCACTGAAGACCAGCAGAATTGGAGGATTCTCTGGCTTTTGACTCAAATGAGCAATTTCTTTCAGACTGTCACTAGCCTCACTACAAGATGAGATGCCTGTCAGAGTCCAGCATCTGTCATCTGAAGAGTCATTCCACTGTAAGCTAGAGCTAAAAAAAAAAAAAAAAAAAAAACCATAAAAAGCAAGTCTAGTGTAGAAGAATTTGCAGAAAGTTTTTACAGATACCTGCTCCCTTTCGCACAATCCTACTATGTATAACTTTTATGGGGAAGTCTTTAAAAAACAAACAAAACCTTGGGTATATTTTTTAGGAATTAAGCTTGCTTATTAAAAAAAAAACAAAAGCTTATGAATAAATTTCTGGAAGAAGAAACAGTATCTTCTCCAAAGATAATTCTTTTCTCTATAAAGGGAACCAGCAAGTTCTCTGTTCGTATATCTCTCTGAGAGAAAAAAAGATGGACCAATTTCAGATTCTCTGCAAGGAAGTGACAGATTTTCTGATTCAGGTCAAAATATTTCCATTTGAGAACGCACGCTGGATATTGACTGCATTAAGGTTTCAACGCAGCACAAATGCACTTCCTCTCTTAGCATTTCTCACTTTCTCCTTGTCACAGCTACGCTGTAGAACGTAGCGTACCAGTAAGCCTGAACACATCCATGGGGGATAAGAGATTTTGCTAACTAGAGCATTGCTAACTTATTTAGTGAAAAGTCATCCAGGACAAGGACTTTGCTTCAGTCTGTTTTGCTGAGAGTTTGCGTTACAAACAGAGACTAAAGTGGATTGAAAAGCTATTAGCAATCCTTCCTCCATCCCTTGGGAAACACTAAGCCAGACTCAACAGGGTTAAAATGCACAACGATATGAATAAAAACGGCTTCCAGATGAGAGAAAAAAAAATTTTTTAAAGCTTTATTTAGCAAATTTAATTCCTAGAAATGCAAACTCTACTGCTCCCTCTTGAATAAACCACACAACTGGCTAAAGTCAGCTAGCCTACATGAAAGGTGACATTTCACCTAGGAATTTTTCTTAGAAAAGCTTTTTCTGTGATTATTTTTTCATTGATTACAATGAGAATTTCAGCACTAGAGAAAGGAGCCAAAAGCAGCTGCAGATACTCAAATCCTGCTCACCTTCCTGCTCACTGGATCATTTAGATGTAGGSTTTTCCTCTTTTTTCTTCCTTTTTCAAAAAGATATGTTCTTATTAAAATATTAACTCCATTCTGACAAGAAATTTCTGTCATGTTGTGTAACAGATCCTTTACTTGTACTAGCTCCGCTGGTACTGAGGGAACTGTAACGACTTAGATCATRTTGTGTGCCAATGCATGGACTGTATCCAACTGCGCTGCCAGTTAGGTAGGTAACACACATCCTTCTTCAACTAAAGAGGGCTCGTGGGAGTAGAGAGGTTGTAATTAATGCTGAAAGGACAGAAGGAGGGATCACCTTGTTGCACCAAGGGACAGTATATGACAGCTCTGCTTGTTTTTCCCCACTTAGATAAAAGAGGGGTTAATCCAGCTGAACAAATCCACTCTGGGAGAATGGGAATGGCCATGCCAGCTATTCCAGCATCCTGKCCCCACAAAACGCTATAGTCCACAGAACAATAAGAGAATATAAAGGAAAGATCCTGTACTCAAAAGGTAGCCTCAAAAGGATCAAAAAGGGAACACAACTGCAGCAAATCCTTCAACAGGACATTCACTTTTCTAATCCCTTTCACAGAACCGATGACCTCTTGCATCAGGAATTCCTTTCTATGAAAACACTAATTTCTAGTCTTTAAAAAATGTAATTAGTAAAGGCAGTTACTCTGCTTTGGGTAAAATCTCCAGCTTTTGATAGTTCCTTCCATTTGTTTAACAGTTTAAATTGTAGTCACGGTGCCACATCATCATTCTATCGGTCAAAGGATTTTGCCTCCTACAATGAATTAGAAAATGCACATTAGAGAAAAGCTGGCAGACAGATTATTGTGATTATCTTAGCAGCAGGTATTTAAAGCTCATTGTCACCGTAGCTCCTTGCCAATGCCTAAATTCTTTGTCACAGTCGTAAGGTCTGTGCTTCTGGGATGTAGCTTCGACAGGCATCTCCACCAGTGACGCTTCTTGTTCGACGCTCCGCGAGGGTGGCTCTGCGTGTGCTGAAGCACTGCCAGGGTGACACGGGCTGTTCATGGGAACGCTATGTGACCTGCCATCTGCTCATCCTATATTTTATAGTCTTTAAATTGCACTGTAATAATTTCCTGGCTGTCATCCTGGAAGAAGGAGGCTGCAGGAGTTCAGTAAGCCAGCGTGGCAGAGGTGAACAGAGCTTTCAGGCATAAAAGAAGAGACTTATTTAAGCAGTAGGTGCTGGAGAGTGTACTTGATAGTATATGCGGAGACAGAGAGAAAGGTAATTTTCTTCAGTAGTTGTTCACTTGTCACCATATTGTAATACAAGCTGTTCCTGAAGGAGGACATTAGGTGGACAGTTACTGCTCTGTATCCCACACAGGATAGAAGTGCAGTGGCAGAGTGAAACTCCTTGGAAAGGGTTGAAAACCAATTCTGTGAAGGCCATCACCTAATTATCAGAAATTTTAAAGTGTGTTTGCTCTGAAATTGCAAGAAAGTACAAGGCAGTCTGGGGACAGCTCTGCTCACAAGACTAGCTTCTCACATTGCCCACGCCTGAGGTTTCCTGTGATAAAGCTACTCCCTAAGCACAACTCCCTTGGAGAAATATGTGACCCACGCATCCCTCCACACAGGATGAGGTCTCATGGGACCTGAAGGAAGGAAGTCAAGTTGGAATATAACTGTGGCTGCTGAATACAAATAGTGGGTCAAAAAGGCAGTGGAAGGTCAGGACACCAAGTCCTAGCTTGAACAGAAGGAAGTCTGTCTGCCTCTGTGTGAGGCTGCCATGGACGCACAGACAGGCAGCTGGGGCTCTCAGCTGCTGTCCTTCAGTCAGCGGATAGCACTCCTAAGGGTGGGGAGAAGCACATTTCTAAAAGAGAAAATACCCGGRGGTCAAGATTGGAGTCAGGCATACCAGACTGCAATTTTTGTCTCTTTGTCTATTATTTTTCTCTTTTGAACAGATTAATAGCAATTATGAAAGCTCAAGAGCCATAGGTCACTTTTTTGAAACGAGGCAAGACKATTAAAGTAACCATCTTCCAAGGGAAAACACTCTGCTCTTAACAGTAGAGGCAAGAAGCACTGGAGCAAAGCCTACCAAAACACAGGATGTTGGCAACAGAAGCAGCTAGTTTGGAGTTACTTTAATTTTTAATTTCCTCTTCTCTATATGAAGGCAAACTGTCAGCTCTCGAGGATGAGAAAAATGTTTTTGTTTGGTTATACAGTCAGAGAGAAAGACGGTTTCATGAGGCGTATTTGTTCAGCAGTGCTTCAGTGTAGCTCTTCATATGGACCGTCAAGGCGTTGTTTACATGGGGATCTGCCCTTCATTAACTCTTGTGCTCGCTTAGTTCAGCACAGGAACGTGCGTGAGCAGCTGCCCTGAGGCCTCCTACTAGCTCCACGTTAGCTTTCAAGTGCTGACAAGACTACAGGGACTATGTAGTTGGTGTGCCTCATTTTCAGGTTCTCAGTTATCCAAGATTATCCCCTCACAACAGATTTTGAGCCCAGTTCTCTTCCAACGTAAACGAAGCTTTCCCTCATTGGTACAAAGAGAAAATGTGGCCTTTTGGTTTTGAACATGACAGAAATCAATCATCCAGCGCGCCATCACAAGCAGAGCTGCTGGCATGATCAGGCTGCACAACAGAAGAGAGGAAAATCCTTCTTTTAATGCAAGATTCAGGGTTGAAGCAGCGGCAGACAGCAGGACGCTCAGAAGAAACCTTCACCTAACGGTCATTCCGCCCAGAGCCATCACCATGGCAACGGCGAGCAGTGAAATGAACCACCTGCCGGCCCGAGGTGGGACCGGGCCTGTGAACACAGTCCTGAGCACACGGCTCTGGTTTTTGTTTTCACAGGGCAAATAAGAAAATGAAAGTTCACTCTTCCACCACCCTGATATTAATTTGGCTGATGAAGTGAGGAYGGAGCAGCTGTGTGTCCTTCTGCCGTGGATATGGTGCGTGTTCATGTGCAGGACAGTAGTTGATTAGAGACTGAGAGGCCATGTGGTGACAGGAGACACCTTAAGCCAGTTGCCAACACAAAGCATGGTCACATGTAACGCAGCGRCCAGAACTGATTCTACACCAAGGAAAATCAGCTGCAATGCCYTTGCATACTGCACAGAAAGAGGAAAGAGGACCACACAGGACCAACCCCACTGGAGAGCAAAAGCTGATCTCGCAGGTTCCTCATGGGTCTCCCATTTGCACTACTTGAAGGAAGGGGTTGTTCATGAGAACTAAATCACTACTTGTCCCATTGCAGACTTCCTCACCAAGCCTGCTAGCCAGAATCAAGCGAGCCAAGGGTAGAGGAGTGCTCCCAGTTGAAGTCTACAGACCATGTGCCCTGCCAGTCCAACTCCATAATCTGAAGAGAGCATTAGACAAACAGAATCTGGTCTCTCCTCATCATGGTCCCATCATCATCATGGTCCCACAGCCAACTGGAGCCATCAGAAATTCTCCTTCATTTCAGTAATATTTTGGATCATATTCAGCACCTTTCCTAATGTCAGCCAACATCCAAAAACAGCTGGAGACGTTTCAGATAGCTAGTCCTTAACATCTCATAAATTTAGCAGTTAAGATTATTCTATACTGTGTTGAATCTAAGCTTCWGGAAAGAAAAAAATGGTTAATAGAGGGATACTAACAAAGAACAGTTTGTTGGGGTTATGGAAGAAGGCATAGAGAAAGCAACATTTAAACAAAATATCATTATATATAAAATTTAAATTATTTAGCTGATCCTGCCGTTAAGTATTAGGAAGATCTGTCATCCCCAAGCTTCATTTTGGCTAGAAGGMCCAAATAGCTAAAAGGGAACTTCAGTCCCCAAATCCTTGATGCTTTTGCTGCTGTGTTTCAGACTAGTTCAAAAATCAGCCCTGGCTCAGCCATTGCTTTATTACACTTAAGCATGCAAGGCTGCTTAAAAACCAGGTACCCCTTTCCTTTCCTGGCAGTAGAGGAAATGGAGGAGAAGAGCAAATGTGATCAAGGCTGCTGCTGCCTCCTCGCCATAAGAGAGGCTAAGGATCTTCAGGCCCCGGCAGGGACTGAGGAGTAGTTTGAAGGAAAGGTGACGACATCAAACTACTGTGGTAGGCCTCTGAGCATTCTCCTGCTGGGAACTATGCATTTTCTGGCAAAGCAGACACAACAACAAATCAAAATGATGTATGGTAACTATGCTATGCAAAAAACAAATTCAGGGTTTCACTTAATCACTGCAGCACCTGGCATGCTTTCCACAGCAATCTTTGCAGTTAACGGAGAGCGCTTCATGTGTCACTAATGCCGAGGACTTGGAGAAACTCATCCCATTCATTTGCTGTATTTCTAGTGTGGCGGAAGTTTAGCCCCAAAACCACAAGGCTGAGATGGAGTCATTATGTAGTCCCAGAGGAGGAAGCTTACAGACCACTTCCCTGTATCCAACCCATGCCAGGTTTGGAGCACTTCCCAGGCAGATCACACTGAGAAGARTCAGAACAGAAACAACAAAACTAAGTCATAAGGAAGCAAGACTAACTCCCACCGACAGGCTTCACTAGGGCAGCTAAAGGGGCTGCTGGGATTTACCAGCTGCCAGCACAAATTAGAACTGTGAACAGTGCTTAGGACAATGGAGGAGACGGGCCAGGAAAACCATTTGCCATAGGCAACCTCAGCCTTCACCGGGCCTGTAAGACTCCAGAACCAAGCTACAACAGTGTCCAATTGCCATTTCAGTATGTGCAACCACGTCAACAAACAGCAAGACCGAAATTCTCACCTAAACTTAGGAGGGTGAGCTTTGGAGTAAAACGAAGGATAACAAATAGGATATAAAGTATTTGCTGGGAGRGACTCTATTTCACATAGTCACTGATGAACTCAAGCAGGCCGTAGTGTGACAGCAAGGGACAACATCTGGCAAATTTGGCATCTGCCAGCAATTGCAAAAACTCATTGAAACCTTTCCTCTCTCCAGGTTCCCTTCCAGTTCCCATCTGGCCTGCCTGCTTGACTGACACTGGCTTTACTCACGTGCACTGTAGTCAGCCCATACAGGACTGTTCACAGTGAAAAGCCTCAGTGAAGTAGTCAGAGGGGCATTTGATGGATTTCTGAGGGGAAAATATGATACTGACAGCTTGTTTTATTATATGATGGGGAGAACAGGTGGGTCAATTACAGAGCAAAAAGACCAAAGTTTGGGGTTCAAACAGAAGCAAGAGTAACAGMTCTTTCTGCTTGCTTAGATTTCATGTTAATCTGGAAATAAATTTGACAAATATTTTAAAGAGTCAGTAACATTCTTCTACACAATGGCTATAATCAAAAAGCCTTAAAATACAATATACAGTAGGATATCAGAGCTTAAAACTGTTCTTAATGGCCTATCTTAGATTATTTTGCTTTCTGTTGAGAAATAGGCACAATTTTAGCTTCAATTTTTCTCCAACAACACTTGGCCAAACCGGAACAATTTKGTCTGCTTTGCCTTGGTTTACATTTTCAGTTTGGATTTTGTTTCTTTCCTAAGGAACCATATACACCTCTGTGCTCTCAGCCAGGGTTGTATCTAAGAGCACTCAGAGTTGTAAAATTTCATAAAGATGAATAACTGCAAGGAAGTGCAGCTTGTGTGGGCCTTGGTGAAAGAGACAGAGGGGTATTTGATGAATTTCTGAGGGGAAAATATTATACTGACAGCTTGTTTCATTACATGACGCAGGGACCAGGTGGGTCTGAATTTCAGAGCAAACATGCTTGAAGCAACACGAATATCCAGTGCCCTTTTTCAGCGGTATTTATTCTGAACAACCCTGAATATGCCCAGAGACACTTGCAACTGGGCCAAGTCCAGCCACCGCGTACTGATGTCCCCTCTCGGGTGTCCAGCACAGAGGTGGACATCTGCCTGGGTGCTACCATGGACACAGCCTTGCAAGTGGTCCACACAGGGTCCTGTCTCCAGCTCAGCCAGGTATGCTGGGGCAGAGATCTCCCCCTCTTCAGCATCAGGTAYGGACTATGCACCCAGAAATCGCCAGGACTCCTAGACAGTGGCCACCTTTATCCCCTGCCCTGTGTTGGACTTGGGYACCTTCAGATGAAAGGCTGTGTTTCTTTACATTAATCATCCCAAGAGCCTTTCGAACACGTCTAACCATGCCCATCAGCTTGTCAGTCCCAGCCCAGTGGCAGTCRCACAGCTGGGACAGTCTGGGCTCTCGAGCAGCTGAGGGACCTTTTTGACCACACGGTCTATCACGTCCTCTTAGCAGCTCTGCAGCCATCTCCCCTCCACAGGGGTAACCTGCATTCACCAGACTGTATCGTAACCAGAAAGGGGTGAAATGCCATAAGAAAGCCCTCCTCCTCTCTATGGATCTCTGTCTGCATATAGTGCATATAACCCTCTGCAAAAGCAGAGCATGAACTTGCATAGCATGTCACCACTGCTCTTCTCCGGGCATATAAATCRTTTTATCAAAAAGAAAAAGGTTTTCTTATCACCATTTGTAGGTTTTGGACCAAATATAAGATTTCTGTGAGTCTATTGAAGAACATCAGATAATGACACAACTACCTGACATATCCCACCAAAACTACAGCAGCAATTCAAAGGACAAAAAATATTTTATCAGCAAAGTTCAGCAAAATTCACATTACTCAAGTAACAGATATTTTCTGGCATCTATATCCAATGAAAGAAAATATTCTTCAGACCTCAGTGCTAGTTCTTTTATCCTTATTTAAATACCAGTCCATTATCACACATCCGCTCCACATTCTTATTAAGGCTTCTAAGACATAATGTCATGCCATTATAATGAGCATAAAGTTTCCCCATAACTCTAACCATTTTTTTTAAACACTGCACCTTATATTTCCAGTATATTGCAGAAAGCCTGTCAATTTGGACTTGTTTTGCCTTTTTTTTTCTTTTTTTTTTTTTTCCCTTTCTTCTCGCTCTTTTCCCTATATACCCAAACTCTTCAGGTTGAAAATCAGATTCTTTTCTCAGACTGTTATATAAGAATCAACAGGAAAATCATTCCAATGTCACCTCAGGGTAAGACCAGTACGAAAAGAGAATCAAGCCCAAAGACTCCAGAGTTAGCAATAACAAAATCAGGGGCTCTGTGCAAATGAATCTGGAGCTGAAATGGACTCTGATGGTTCAAGTGAAACCCATTTGCAACAACAGCTGCTTCTTTAGAGCCCAGGTTTTTTTTTTTTCACAGCATTTGCCCATCTCCTGTGCTTGAGTAGAAAATCAGACAAGGTTTCTCCAAGGTTAGTTAACAGTTAATGTCAAACAAGTAATAAAAAGYGATCCCAAAAGACTCCAAAGTCCAGACAGTGCAAGCAGCTCGTGCTATAAATGGTACTAAAAGGGTGACATTCCTCCAGGAGCACCAAGTCCTCGCTGCTGAGGTCACCCTTGCACCACATCCCATATGCCAGGGCTCAGGTGCCACCTCTGCAGGGCTCTGCAGGTCCCTCAGCCAGGACTAACACTAGGATGTGCTAGTGGGGACCTCATGTCTGTTGGAGAAAGGTGCTAATTGCAGGCGGATTAAGAGAAATGCAGCGAGAGCTCACAGGTTATTGTAGCTGGGATAACTCTTTGCCTTTCCTTGCCAGAAATGTCAACATGAGCAGGATGAGAGATGAACTCAGGAGAGTCATTGGTATTTGCCAGCTGGCAACATCCAACTTTGTACAAGATGTAACAACAGCCGCACCACACTGCCTCCCATCAACCAGCTTCTCTTCTGTCAGCCTCATCTCAAGTAAAAATTAATATTGTTATATAYATATATTTATGTATATATTTTTTTACTTACATGTTTCTTCCTTTTCTGGAATCTATCCAAAGAAACCAACAGCAACTCTCCATGTTCCTACCTTCCAGGTTTAAAGAAAAGCACACAGGTGAGTAAGACTACAATAGGAGAGGTATTTGAGTCACCACCRTAAGGAACTGCCTGGCTGGCCCCAATGCACACAAAAAGAGAGAGGTCAGCAGTGAGAGAGCCTGTCCCTCTGTGGTGCAGGAGTCCAAGGGGCTCATCCACAGCACTGCAGGCTGCTTCAGCACCGAAAGCCAGTGCATGACTAGGACCAGGGAGGCTCCCCTTGTCAGGGTTGGGGCAGCCCCTTTCTGCAGTCTCCCTAGAACCCACCACCTCCTGCTCAGAGATCCCAAGGGCACCTGGCCATATCCTAAACAATATCTTCTTTTTTCTCACATCTGAAGTCCCATATCCTCGGGAGGGCAAGTGGGTGTCCCCATCTTAACAAGGTGGTAGCCTGTGATGGGATATAGTGTGTAAAAGACTCCATTATTGATGCATTTGTTAATTTAGACACTTTGGCAGCAAAGGGAATTTACAGCTGGATGCAGCGTGACTTGTTTGGGCTTATATTTGCAGAACATGCTCTGGTGTGCTGTTGTCTTCCCAATAAATCACACAAACTGCTGCTGTGTCTCACGAACTCCAATATATTAAAAGCAACATTCTCTTTTATGTTCTTTAGGACAGAGGAGTATCTCACTTTGGCCATGGAGATTGCTCCAAATGTCACTGAAAGTCAGTGATCAAAAATCTCTAGAGTGCTGAATGTCACTGACAATACGGTGGTGCATGGACAGCTGAACATGATGCAAAGTTCAGTATCTGCTCCAGAAGCTGCAAGAAAAGCTCAGAGAGAACAGCAGCCTGTGCCTTATTGTGTCTGTGCAGCAGTGGGATTCCTGGAGCTGCTCCCATGATAGCTATTAAACCTCAACTCCTCATTTTACAGCCATGCTGGGTGGTGTTCCAGGATATGTCTCTCCAGAAATGAGTTTATCTCACCGGAACTGCAGACCTTTGTAAGCCCAAGTTGCTCTTTTGAGGTGTTAGAGAGTTCCTGTCGCCTGGATGAGCCAGGCTCGTGTGGCAAAGCAGGGTGCCGACCTCCTGAAGCGCACGGCGCCTTGCTCTGCCCCGCTGAGCTCTCCTGGGACTGACCCCCAGGAAGAGCACCAAGGAACAGGCTCCACAGACACCACCCCAGCTGCCCTGCCTGCTCAAAGCCCCTCTGGGCCCTTTCAGAGACCGTCTCGCACAGAAGACACCTCTGGATCCAGCATCGCCTGCTCTGGTCCCTTGAGGCGGCCAGATGCCGCCAAGGTGCATCCCTGCCACCAGGAGCACCGGCCAAAACACTAGTGACACGTTCCCCAGCTCTGGTGACAGGAACCTGGCTGCAGAGATTAGCGTGGGGGCAGCAGGTCTGCCTGGTGCTTCGCACAAACCCGCCCCTGAGAGACTCGAGCCAGCAAAGCAGAGCATCCTAGCAAGGTTGTGCTGCTCCTCGCTGCCGCCGAGCCCAGGCAGGTGTGACACTGCCATCTGCTGATCCTGCCGGCAGCTTCGACTGCACCCAAGCTACAAAGGACCATYCTTTAATTTCAATGCTTCACGAGACAGACAGTAGAGATATAACCTGCCACTGAGCCACAGACAGCCGAGAAGCAAGAAATCTTCYGGGTTTCACTAGCTGTTGTTCCTGCTCCGCTCCAGATCTTGCAGCCATTACCCAGCTGCAACGCGAAGCAGGCAAAGACCAGCCATGGGAACCGGCTGATAGACACAAATACACCAGGATGCTTTTAAAAGCCATGATAACGTGCAATGCTCTTAGCTTATTTTAATTAACACAAGCAGAATGAACTAATTGTTGATGCCAGTGCAGCTGATCTRGGAACTACTCTAATCTGGAGAGACAGCCAAAATTTTGACAAAGTGCACRTTGTTGTGTGTGCTCCCAAGTCAGCTTTAACAAGGGGGCAAAGAGAGTCACACCAGGGATTAGAAGAGAAGCATCTGCAACAGTCAGAGGGCCAGCGCTTCCATCTTCATTACTCGGGGCTCTCTCTGGTGTTAATGGTCGATCATGAGCCAGCGCAGACGAACCTCRGCAGAGTCACATGCACCTCTCCACAACGGAGGGCAAGAACAGCACAAAAAGATGCAGAGCACAGAGGGGAAAATGCTCCAGACAGCTTTCATACCAAGTCAGGCACCCAAATCACCACAGGCAGAAAGCTACAGAACACTTTAAAGCAAAAACTGGTGCCTGCTTGCTTTTTTTTTTTTTTTTTTTTGCATCCTGCGCAGCTTCCAAACCCTGAGAGCAGAGGAATGTGGCTCAAGATGCCCAACAGCTGCCCACAGCCTGCATGGAGGACTCGTTACTGCGGCAGCGGCAGATGGGGCTGCCAGTGTCATATCACCAACTCCAGCTCTTTTCAGTTTCTGRCATAGCTGGTGACATTTTCTCTTATTCTCTTGTTCATTTTTTTTCCCGCTCCTGTAATATTTAGCAGCTGGATAGGCCGGGTGTTGATTTGGCAGTCAGCGCCTCTGCCATCCGCCCTCTCTGAGCCCTAGTAAACTGGAGCTGTGCTGCATCCCTACGCGGCTTCCTGCCCTCTCCATCCTCCCGCCCAGCTCCTCAGCTTCGGGCTGCCATGTAGCTCACAACCCCATCACACAGTGCCTTCCATTTGGCCTCCTCTTCCTCCTGGGCCAAAGGGCTGCCCATGTTCTTGTTCTTCAGATTGTCTCCCACTGCATTCCCAGGACCTGGCTTCTCCTCCGAACTACTTCCCCTTTGCAAAGACCCACCTGAAAGCAACACTGAATCCATCCACGTTCTGTTCCTTGGGCTCCGTCCCTCAACATAATGAAAACTCAGACAACTGCTCAGCATTTCAGTAATCAAGCACAGAGCAAATGCAAGTTTAGAGTTATCTCTTGTGCTACTTGCAGTTCACTCTGAATGGGGAACGTCTCTCCATTTATTACCCAGTCAAGAACTAAAGAAATTAATTCCATCTGCACATTGTGAACTGTTTGTTCTGCACAGACCAGGAATTATTTAGGGATGAAACTCACAAACAATTTGTTGTAATGAATTTTCTGAGAGTTTAGCAATCTGCTCACAGGCCATTTTCAGACAGAACAAAGAAGGAATTCATCCAATAACTTAATTAAGTGCAAATTATTTTCTCATGTGTCACAGAAGGACTTTACACTGAACCGTACCTTCTCTGCAAAGATTTCAGAACACTCTGCACATAGTAACATTGCAGCACAACTAACTTTGCAAGAGAAAAATGCTTTAGAGACTGAGAATAATGAATCTCAGTTAGACATTTGAAAACTGACCAAAATATCAAAAGTGACGAGAGATTAAGTAATGAGAGTTTAGTAGATTTGTAAAAAAAAATTTTTCATCCCAAGAGAAAGTCTTCTCYTCTTAATCCTGAGAATCCTAAGTAGGTCAAAATCTCAACATTTTCACGTGTTGTTGATCATACATATATGTCACATGTATATATATATATGTATATACACACACACATATACGTATATATGTGTGTATACACACACACATATGTATATATACACATATATATATAGTGTGTACACACACACACACACACACACACATATATATATATGCTGCGCACGCAGCGCAGGGCAGGATGGCACCTCAGCACGGCAGTCCCCGGCCGTGCCCACCTGCCACCGAGGCAGAAGCTCCCACGGGTGAAGGTCTGCGCCGCCAGCCACGTTACGGACAAGCAATTAACCTGGGGAAGGACGTTGCTCTTTTGGGGGCTCAAGGTTAAGTGTCAGCAGATGGGTGGCTAGCCAGGACTGATGCTTGCACTTCATTATGGTAGATRTAGCATGGAGTGCAACTGCAGGCTACAACAGCTGTCAGTTACAACAAGCAAAAATCCCCAAATAGCTATGGACAGCTTCAGTGCAGCCTCAGACACAGTGAGGCCTTAAGAACAGTTACAGATGAACCCCTTTTCAAAGYGAGGCCAGGGCAGGACAGAGCAGCTGCGCTCGCCGCTCTGCGACAGCGAACCCCGGGTCGTGGCTGCGCACGAAGGAGACCAGCTCCAAGCCCCATCGGTCAGCAGCAGCAGCAAGGCAAGCCAGCTTTGGTGCCATCTAGTTTCCAGTCTCCATCTGCATATGCTCATTTTCTTTTGCTTGCTTGGAGGAAGAAATTTGCTTTCCTCTGTGCCACCAAGCTCTACTCATTTCCTTATGCGAGAAAGCCAGTTAGGTGCCAAGTCACTCTACATGGAGCAAGGACAACTACGCTACACAATGAATGCTGCCAGAAGGCTGTTTCTTACTCCTCTGAAGTGACACTACAAAACATATCAGCTTCATTCAGGCAACTTTGAGCAATAACACCCCAAAAATATATTAGGATCCCCTACCTGGTCCAATTAAAACTCTAGCAAAATCCTTTAAACGTCTCCAGTGTCAGGCACAAAACAGAACTTGCATGGAAGAGAATTGATCTAGCTTYACATTTGACTTAAAAAGCACTCAACTGGGATATTAAGTCAAAGGACTGTTATGCTTTTAGGCRAGTTAAAATTTCAGAAGAGTCTTTTTTTGTTATTTTAATTACCTACTTCAGTTTTAAGTTCTCACTGTATAAGTAACATGTATTTTGATTGTGTCACATAAATTAACTTTACATATGAAAGGGAAATCAAATACTTTAAGGTTTGTGTGGCTCATCTTTGAGCTCATTGAGAAGAGTTCAAAGGAAAGCGCTCTCAAGACTCTGAAGATCACTTTCATTCTTTACCCCGTCTAAAGCGTCTTCACCACAGAGGGTTCAATGGGCTGCTCTGCTAGTTCGGAAGGTCCCTCGTACTTTACAGAACTGGTTATTCTTCTGGTCTCGCTTCCCCTCAGCCCCTCTGCCCCTGGGGAGCAGTCCAGCTCCAGCCCCCCTCTGCTGCCCATGGCTGCACCATGTTCCTTTACCACATTCCTTTACCACACAGTGACTAATCCTGTGCAATTTAGTCTTTCTCCCAATAGAACTTCCCAACAGATTTAAACCTTGGCCTGTGTATGCATTGCAAATGCTCTGTCATCATCACCTCAATGTTCCCAGCTAAGAGAGAAACCCGGGGGTCTCCCAGAAAGCTACCATGGACTTTGCAAGCAAAGCTCAGGTGACATCAGTAGCCCAGGACATTCTGCAGAGTCTCAATAACCTTCAGAATTCAGCCTGTTTCTGGTTATCAAAACCAGACCTAGACCAGATCTAAACCTAGAAGGTGTTTATAGAGGTTGCTCAAAAGCAGAGCAAACTCCAGTTGTCGCACAATCAGCACAGCCCCTTAAATGAGGGAAGCATATTTATRCACCCAACAAGTTTGAATCTGCAGAAAAACCTGCTGGGAGTGATTTGAAAAGGCTAATGAGACTTTTCCCATCACCAGCCGGGTATATTCTCCTTTAAAGCTTTATGAGCATGTCAATGAGTTTCACTACTGCTTTTGCAAAATCATTAATGAACTTGTGAAAACAATTAGGGACATAAAAGGGCAAGAAATGTGTGTGTTAGCTTGAAACCTGTGATAATACAGTAAGCAAAGCAGTGGAGAACACATTGCTTTGAAGGCATCAGATGCAAGATCCTGATGTTTTATGCCTGTGAAAAATATAATTCCTTGTTTTGCTCCTGCTAATCCTAGAATGGAAAAAGACCTTTTCAGAACATTGTCTTGGAGCCCCTATGGCTTATTAAAGCAAGGAGGACAGCAGATCAATCTCGTTAAAAAGACTATCTGAACCCTATGAAATTCACCTCATTACTATCTGCATAAACTGAATGGCAGAGGCATAAATGCTATAAAGACTGGATCTAGCTTTGATCTTTCGAAGTTACCTTTGAATAACTCCCAGCCAAATCAACTACATATTGCAGAAGAAAAGCAAATGTTCAAAGGGAAAAAGAACATAGACTCACAGAGTCAATGTCAGAGGTCTTTTCTTCCTCTGGATACACGTAGGTTATTTTGAAAGAGCAGAGCCATGAGAATCAACACAGACCTGCCAATAGAGTGGTTTTTTTTTTTTTTTTTTCCCTTGTGGAAGGGCATTTGTTCCTTCTCTGTTAGGAACACAAGGCAGAAAGCACCGCTCAGCGTGTCTGGCTTTGGGACGGCACATTCCTGCTCCGCATGCTCCAGCTGCGCGCACCTCTGGTGCTCCAAGGCTCRTGTGGGCTCTGCCCATCACCACGTTAGCAGTGGCAGGGGGGCAGGGGTCTTCCTAGGACAGCCCGAGGGCAGGAGAGGACACTGTGTGACCTTGTGTGAGCACAGCACAGGGCTGGGCTGCACATGGCCACTGCCCTTACTTGGCTGTCGACTCGGAGCCCGGATGCTCCCCTGCCTTCCCACTGGGCCCCAGCTGCTTGGCCGACCCCAGCCTGCCTCCTCCAGCAGCAGGACAGCACCTGCACCTCCATCAGTGCCCYTGCTCCTCCMTCAGTGCCCCTGCTCCTCCCTCAGTGCCCCTGCTCCTCCCTCAGTGCCCCTGCTCCTCCMTCAGTGCCCCTGCTCCTCCATTCAGTGTTCCTGCCCCTCCATCAGCGCCCCTGCTCCACGGGAAAGCAGCAACCTGCTTCATAACCACCTCCGTTGAGAAACAGTCACACATCTAGCTCACAGCCCCTGCTTTGAGAGCAAGAGACAAAGCACTGCCTGGCCTCCTGAGCAGATGGCCGACGTGCTCACCTTGTTTTTCAGCTGCTTGCACCACTGTTTCTCCTCTGTATATAAACAGACGTTACGCTCTTAGCTTTGTGTCCCAGCTACAGTGAACTCCTGACYGTGAATCAAACCATCTTGGTGAGGAGGAAATGAATACACATGGGTCAAAGTCAACATTCAGGAATAGGAAAAAGAGCCGATTGCTTCTACCATCCCCTGTATCCACACAAACCACACTGGGCTAAGCAAACCCAGTCCACAGAGCAGAAAAGAAGTGCTGAAAATCTCATCAGTGACTGCAGTGAATTTGAATTATGCTCAAAGACTCGCAAGATTTGGTGGTAAAAAACTCCCACTAGAGTCTTCATCCTCTAGCCTGCACTTGAAGGACAAGGTGCCCAGTGCTCTACTGCAGGGATTAGCATCTTGCACACGCTGCCCCTGTGCCCACCAGCCTACACAACAGTAACTGCTACTGCTCCATAAATCTACTCACTCCAGTAGCTGCTCTACTGCTGTCGGAATTTGGCCCAGTCCCTGCATCTGGCAGGGAAAATTGCTTGTAAAGGTTCTACAGACCAGACATTCCTCCTTCCCCAAACACGCTCCAATCTTTTAATTGCCTTGTTTGGATTCTCCCTTCATCGCTCAAATCTTTCAATGGAAATCATATACAAAGTAGATGACACTTTCAAGTCGTGCTACATCTGATAGGTGCTGTAGGAATGTTATTGATACTGTTATTAATTCTTTCATTTCAATTTTCTTTTTTTCATACATTTCTGCCCCCAGCAAACTCTCAAGATGAAATTATTTTCTGAACCGTTTCCAGCCTGCTCCTGATGTTGCTCTCAGAATGATCTGCAGACAGATAATACAGCTGTCAGTTCTCAAGGCTCCCCTGCCATGCTTTGATAAAACCCAAATCGTGGTTTGGATGGTGCCAGATTTTACAAGCCTATTAAGCTGTCTCTGCCAAGTGATAGTTTTCCCTTTACGAGCTCTGGGTTGACACAGGGTTTCCATGGTCTCTGCAACATTTAACATCCCATCGCTGCCCAACTGCCTGCCTTATAGCAACAGACTCGAGTGAGGAAACCAGCACAGCCAGGAGGACCAAGCACCTTATTTGTCTGCCAGTTGATTAGCAAGAAGAAACAGTTGCATTTAAACAGAAAAAAAATGTAAACCTGTGACAAAACTACCCTGATTTTTTCCTCCAACGGAAGATGTCCATTCACCAAAAAAAATCCCACACATTTCATTCCCTCCAGAATCTGACAAATTAGAAAGTAAGCATGTGACCATGCTCTGCACTGAGAGACCAGCAGTTAGTGACTCAAACATATGCAGACAACAGAGATGTAGAATAGATAGGAAGGACGAAACCTATTCTCCATTTCAGAAGTGATTCTTAGCATCAGACAATTACTATTCCAATGTGYAAACTAGGACTCACAGGACTTCTCTGGTCCTCTCAGATTTGGCCCACATGGGTCTTAATAAACAGCAGCATGATGCAACAGAAATGTGCAAGATTAAATTAAACATTAATTTAATCTTTAAATAAACATTGTCTCTCCAAAATGCTGCTTACTTCCTTTGAGTTTTCATAGGGCTAACCAGTTCTTGTGGTTAGCAATCAAATGAGGGGCAGTTCCCAGTGAAGGTAAGTATTGCTCGTAACCAGGGAGGCTCTTCTGGAGGCAGCAGACTGCCCACAGCAGATGGTTTCTTGAATCTTGTTCAGTAGCTTCTTTCTGCAAGTGTCTATAAAACCTCAGAGCCCAAAAGCAACCTGCTCCTGTGGTACCCTCATGCCTTCATGGTGGGTATCAAACCTAGCCTCAAGCTCTCCCCATCGTCTCCTTAATAGGACTAGACCCTGCTTCCCTTCTCTCCTGAAACCTACCCAAGCCTGAAGAAAACCAGCTGGAAATTTTCTAATGCTGGCAAATGTCAAATAAGGTACAATCAAATTGCTTTGAAATGGAGGTCACGGGGAGAACTCTCACATTTCCATGGATGTTAGCAGCCCACGGATATGGAGCCTGGCAGGCAGGGATGGCCTCGCTGTGCCCAAGCCAACGCTGTGAGTCGCACGCAGCCCCGCTCCTCACGCAGCCCCATCTGCACCACAGTGACTTTGCTGCAGTCATCACTGATGTCCCACCCATCCAACGCGAGACCAGACATTTTGGGGACCCAAAAGACGAAGYTGCATTTACAGGACAACAGTACAGAGAAGAAAACAGTGATCATGGGCAATTATTCATTTAAAGCTTGCTCTGTAGTGCTGATGCCATTCTTGGATGGCTGAAAAGTTGTGGAGGATGACAGCAACCTTAGCTTTATATGTAGACCCGAAGAGTTCCTAGGAATACTATGTCCAGAACACAAAAGGTCACAGAAGAAGAAGACACAGAAATTAGTTTAAATGAGAGCAAAAGTAAAACCAAGGCCTAGAAAATGATTTGTGCAAAGACAAAATCAAGGAACTGAATACATTGAGCTTGAGTGAAACAAAGGGACAACTCAACTGACCCACACAGAGGCCATGGCCAAGAGTAAACTTCTTCAAAGTAGGGTCCTGTGGTCAGAAGCTGAAGTCAAAAGAAATCAGCCTTGAAATAACAGCTCATTTTTCAACAGTGAGAGTAATTAAAGCATTGGAAAAGCTTCCCTGGGGAAGTGGCAGACTTTCCACTGCTGGGTGATGCACTTCAATCTGCTTCGTCTATCCCTGCACATCCAAGCGTGCCAGATAGACATATGGCAGTGGCCCCATCCCACATGGCCTGCCCCAAGGCTCACATGTGCCCTGCTAAACAAAAGCCCGAAGCCAAGGAGCACCTTCCCAAGCCGGGGCTTGGTTCTGGCCTCAGGGCATATGGGCACCTGAGGAACTCGGGACCACACCAGGCTCTCAGAGCACCTAAGCACTGAGCTAAGTCCCAGGGCAGCAGTTCACACTGCCAGTCAGGGAGCTTCAAAAACAGAGATCCAATAGTACCAGTATATTTCAAAGTTTACAGAGCTTTCCGTGGCCCCATCATTTCTCCCTCTCCCAGCACAGTTTGAGCTTCTTAACTTATATTCAGAAACCATTTTTTTTTCCTCAAGAATCATGGAATTTGCTGAAGAGCAACGCAGATTCAACCACTCGTGAGTAAAGCTCAAAGCAATTGGTCACACACAGATTGCAGAGCCCTCCAGCCATTGCCCACTCCTTTTCTTAGCTACTTCTCTCTCTTTAGATGCACTCCCTGGAGAACACTGCAGTCCTGGAGACACTGTGTCCAACTATCTTTTCTTGTAAGGGATTTATTTCCCAAAAGCCGTAYGTTAGTAAAAAGTCCTCTAAGATGCCAGCCCACCACATAAAGCACACAGAGGTGTTGCCCCCTTTCCAGCAGAAGGCAGCAGCTCTCACTTCTAATTCCTTCCAGCTCTGGAATCACACCAAGAGCCCAGTGCCCTGAACTGGCCAGAGGAAAGCAACAGATTGATAGGACCATCCGTGCCATCTATCATCAGCACATTSAGATCAGATCCAGTTGTACGCAAGGACTGCGTCACGGAATGGGCTTGTTTTTCCAAACACATCTCCCACACGAACGCGGGAGCTACTACACAAACAGTCTGCCCTGTGCATAACTGGGTCACCGCTGCCTACAAAACAAGGGTGAGGAAACATGGTTCACTTGGAATTGTTCCCTCCCAGGCATTTCCAGACACCTGGAAGATTGAGACCAGTTTAAAGGCAAGGCATCACTGCGTGTTC
Organism: Nothoprocta perdicaria; assembly: GCF_003342845.1. Taxonomy (NCBI): domain Eukaryota; kingdom Metazoa; phylum Chordata; class Aves; order Tinamiformes; family Tinamidae; genus Nothoprocta; species Nothoprocta perdicaria. The sequence goes on along the minus strand of NW_020454316.1, from coordinate 7,644,893 downwards.
ATTTGCCTTTCTCTTCATTATACAGATWTCCAACCAAGAGACTCTGCCGCAACTTGATAAGCAATTGAGCCAAATGTACACTTGCCTCCTCATTGCTAACTCTCCAAGAATCATTTTAAGACAGCAGGAATGGCAAGTTAATTGGCAATAATTTTCCAGTGTGAAGAGGTGAGGTCAATATCTACCTTTCTACTTCAGATCTCCTGRTACAAGCCTGTGTCGTTTTGTTTTATGCATTGCAGGTGCCTTTCAAGCATACAGTACATTGTTTTCTAACAACCTGGAACATCTTGCTTGATGAGATCTCTGTCCAAACTGTTATTTTCCTCCAGATGGGTCAGGGCTTCTGGCTTTCACACAATGAGGAAAACACGCACATGTTTGCAGCAAGTGCCCACACTGGCAGCAGAGTGCTCGGGCACTCTCCTCACTCCCACAGGTTGCTTCCCCTTCCTGCTACCTGTTTCCCGCTCTCCAGAGGGCAGAGCCCGTCATAGTCTTTGCTTGTGATGCTGTATTTAATTTCCCTGTCTGACTCATGAAGCTACGTGGTGGAAAGGGCTTGTCTCGCACAGAGGAGGAACAACACGTGCATCAGGTACAGTGTGACACTGCTCCCCGCAAGAGCAAACACCAGAGCACTCAAGCCAGGCTGCAGGAGCTGCTGCCGGAAGAGTTCCCTGTCCCAGCTGGCAGATCCTCATTAAGCACGTGCCACTTGCAGCTATTTATCTTTAGAATGTCTCCTGCTTGGTGGCAAAACCACCCTTGCTGCCACTGCACACACTGGTGCTGCTTTAAAAGAAATGTTTCACAAACAGCCATGCAGGAGTTTTATTTCAAAGAAATTCCCAACAAGGCCACTGTTTCCACTCTACTACTCTCCCTCCACTGACAGCAGCTGTGCATCCACCCCAGCATGCGCAGATCCACACATGTGTGACAGACCACATTGCACAATTTGTTAGATCAAGGTTCAGAAAAACAATAATAATCCTTCCTGAACTCATGAGCAAACACACCAGTTCAATTATCAGTAGCTTGCCAGAAAGCTTCCCATCCAAGTCTTTCATAGCACTCTCCCAAAATAGATGAGGACTCCAAGAATGTCAACAAATATATCCTCATGTCACCAGCTGAGGCAAAATCCATCTTACAAAGAAGAACCTGAATCAGGAGGTTCTCATGTTTTGCCTGCAGAGATACACAGCACATGAGATCTGCCAAACCCAATGATGTGACTGCAAGAAAGTCTCGTGATGGAAAGTGATTGTTTTCCATCAGAGGTAGGTAGCACTTTTTACCTATATGAAATGTTTTACCTAAAAATATCATAGTACTTTATGTGYTGTTGTGCTTGAGTTATCAATAGGAAAAACAGAATATCAGGGATTTCTGCCTTTCTGGTAACCTCTTGGCCTATGCTCAGGTTACTCAGTAGCTTGACTGCAGAGGGCCTAGGCCATGCTGTCTTTCCCAGCAGCTCTCCCTACAGCCACCCAACGTGCTACTTTTGAACACTTGTTCCCATTTATCAGACATTTCACATCTCTTCCACACATTTATGACTCTTGCTTTACACTGCTTACACCAAGCAAAGACAGCAAAAAGAGTCAGCAGCTGCAAAACACAGAAGTTTGTTCTGCTTGAACATCAAAGCCCAAATGCAAGCTAAAGCAATGCTTGGACTGGCCTTCAGGGGCCAAACTGTGCTCCCATCCCAGCCTGGGAACAACAGGAGCAAAGAGCTGGGCAGATGCTCTCCTCAGAGCATGCACTTCTGGCCAGGAATAATTTATCATCCACTGCCACCTCGTGGCACTGCCAGCCAGAGGGACCCACAGACAGAGGATGGAGGCTCCACTGCCATTACTCAGCAGTGACCGAGGCGGCTTAAAGGAGCTCTCTGTCCTGCCAGCCACTMAGCATTGGCACTGCGGCTTTGCCTGCGCTGGACAACCTTTCAAAACATCTCCTGCCTAATTCCCAGACAATTAATATAGCCAACGACTTTAAAGTCCATCCCCGTCAACACTATCTTTTGTGAGCACAACAGGACCAAGGAGGTTCAACTGTAGCCAAAACCCACTTGACCTAAAATGTTCTACCTGTGTTACAGCTATATCCCTCAAGACGCAGAAACTGCTTTCAAATGCCAAGTTTGACCTATTTTTCTTTCCTCATGCTGCTTAGAAGTCAACCTGGGAGCATGTACAGAAAGCAAGCTCTCCCGCATGCATTCCAGGTAGCTGTAACTACAGTCTCAGAGCGCCTTATTCTGACCCTTTTGCAGGAGACGTGGGCAGAGACCCTCCTCCTCCTCGCTGCATGGCTTCTRCCTGTAGTCTGCAGTGCTATTTGCAGCTGCTTTCCATGCTTGGAATATATGAGGTAAATGGAAACCCAGGCTGGGAGAGTAATTGAAGCATCCAGGAACCAACCTTTAAAGCATTAACAGGAACATTTAAGTGCATACACGCCAATATGCTAAGGAACGACAGCCAACCTGAGAAGCAAGAGGTAATTTTCTTCTGCCTCTTGCTCTTCTCCTGGCTCATGCCACCTGCCACAATCACCTATTAAAAAGCCAGCACAAAATATTCCAGCACAAAAGAGAGGGAAACTTAAAAAATATATATATAACACCAAGCCTCCCCCTCAAATTCTGGACATCAAAGGGAATTCAATCTCCAGCTGCCTACAGTTTAAGAAATACCAAGAAAAATGGTGAGAATAGGCTGCAAAATGCCTTTTTCTTTTTTTTCCACTACACTCACTACCAAGGAAAAACACTTTTGATGGGGCGACCTTTGCATTGAGCTGTGCTGGTGCTGAAATACACTTGGCAGACCCCAGAAACGCAGCTCCTTTTGACAGCCAGACCCGATATATAAAAACCACCCCCGAGAAGCGGTGCTGCAGATGACAGTTAGCAGCGATTCTTCTGTTACGCTGCTGATGGAGAGGGAAAAAAAAACCCATCTCCATTAGTCACAGTGTGCTAGCACCACAGCGAAGAGCCCGGGCTCTCCCGCTCCTTCTCCCAGCTCTATTTGCTCTGCGTACCTGCGTCTCCTTTCTTTGGTCACACACACTCATCGGCCCGTTCCCAGTTTTGTCTCCCTTTTAATTCATCCGCGACGTGTTAAATGTGAATCCAGACAGTCGCCGGCGCCCCTGGGGCCTCCTCGCCAGCCTGCTGGGCACCGCGGGTGGCAGCAGCGGCGCCGGGAACCCAGCCAGGCCCCGGTGGGGATGAAGGCCCCAAGGCCTCGCTCAGGGCGAGCTCGTCCCCCGGGGGCAACGCACGTCCCCTCCCCGCCAGCCGCGGGGACATCTCCTTCCTCCAGGCCCTCTTTCCGAGGCCGTTCCCCACACAGGTGGCAGCTGTGGCCTGCTGCGGGATGCTGCCTGCTGCCCTGTTTTGTGGCCTGCCACAAAGGAGGCCATTTTTATGCCCGTGCAGGAAGAAGTGGCCAGGCCACTTTTCCTGGGGCTGATCCATGGTGAGGGAGATCTCTGCAGCTTGGAGAAGGTCACACTGTGCCTGGGGACAGTCTCACTCATGGAGGGCAGCAGCAGAGAACAGGGCTCGGAGCAGCCACCCGCTCCTCAGCCCCTGCTTGTCCTCTGCTACCTCATCCCTCTGCATCCCTCTCTYATCCCCACGCCCTCGGCTGCTAATGGCACCCAGGATTTGCTTTGGAAACACCAGCTCGTACACAAGCAGCCATGATGGGTTYGTCTGAGCATGCAACATCTGCCAGCTAAAAAAAAAAGAACTGATTTCAACATACCAACTGCAGAGAACCAACTCTTTGCTACCAGCCCAGCAGATGCTTCATAGGGACCGATGGGGCAGAAGCTGCAAAGGCTGCAGGCGACTCCTCAGCAAGTCTGGGGCCCAGGGGTGCTATGGAAGGCTCCAGGCAGCGACAGCTTCTGAGTGCAGCCCCATCCAGGCAAGCCCGAAAGCAAAAGGACAAACAATTCTAATAAATTTTTATCTTTTAAAGTTATGTGACCATAAACGAGCACCACAGACATGATGCTTCCCAGGCTTTTCCTCCTGAAGGTCAGGCAGCCCTCTGACTAATAACATTTGAGAAACACAGCTATAAAGTCTATTCCTCCTCCTGTTCTTTGCCTGCAGAGAGAATATATATGCCTGAGGATGTACTTCAGATAGCTAGAGCCAAGGATAACTCAAATGATCTTCCCTGATAAAAATATCCTGTGTCATATGGGAGCTCCCAAACCGTGATTTTGGTAGAAAATAGGAACRGTTATATTTAAAGCTACACACAGTTTACGGAAGGCAAAGGTATGTGAATTCAAGTGCTGGTATAATCATTTTGATATCAGCTGAAGCATTCAAAATGCGATTAGCAGATATTAGGAGACACTTCTCTTGCATCTAAAAATACCCCGCCGGCGCTGGGACAGAGCCACAGCAGCAGAGCGGGAGCGCAGCAAAAACCGTCGCCTGCYATTGCCGGCCACAAGCCAAGGGCCCCAGGTGCTCTCGTGGTGCTGTGGGAAACAGCGCACAGACTATCAAGGAGTTTGATTTTTATGACACTTAGCGTAACAAATCCATCGAGCTCAGCCTGAAATAGTCATTATGCACAGGTATTCACACCACACATTGGCATCATTTGATAGCAAGTCACGCATCTCCTGTAGCACTTTAAAAAAAAAAGATTTTTAAACRTAGGATCTCCAAGAGACTAGTTGAAAACTTGAAGCAGGAAACTACATYTTATGCCCCGTTTTGTGACCCTGATGTGCATAGGGCAGTGCTTCCTTACAGCAGCAATAATGAAGTGCACAGGTGGCCCACAGCTGGGCTCCTGCAGGCAAGGTTGCCCATCTGAGCCATGGCAGCCTGGTAAGGCCCACATCCGTGCCACCAGAAATCTTCCACTTGGTTGCTGTGGACAGACAGGTCAACAAGGAAGGAGGCTCACTGAACTGCAGGAGCTGGACGTATCCTGAGCATTGAAGGCCAGCACTGTCAACACGACCTTCGCTAAGCAGAGACAGGCCCCGGCCACGCTCACCAGCGACTCCCTGAGCGTGAAGGACTTGAGCCTTCACACATGGCACTAAACATGAGGACCTCGTTGTTTCCTAGACTGTGACAGACACCTGGATCTTTCCGAGGAGTCTGGGCAGAGGCTTCTTCCCACCTTCCTTGTGGAGAAGGCAGAGCCAAGCACTGGCACGGCCGCCCCGCTGGCTGCCAGCCCCGCTGCAGCCCGCGCAGCCGCTTCCCCCCGCACCTCCTTTGACTCCCATATAATCTCAGTTGTTGTTCCAGGCAGATGGTTCTGTTTTTACTTAAGGCAGTTCTATGCCTTTCATTGTGTTTTTAATTTTCTTTTCACCAAGATTCACTCCCACGACTGTGCTTTCTGGCTTCTTCCAGCTTTTGTCCTTTATTTTTACTGCTGGAGTCAGAGATGATTATCTCCAAGAAGGAGATTTCAGCTACATTATGTTGATGTTAAGTGCTGCTTTCCCTGCCCTGTCTGATTTTCCATGCAAGRCATTTTCCTATAGCTAAAGTGTTTTATTATTTACAAGTCAGTTGCCACGTCTCCACGTTTCCCTTTCCTTGCTGTGGGAAAAGCCAGCGTCGCTGCAAGGAGGGGACTGCGGCCACGARCAGGCCGGAGGGAGCAGCCAGCTGAAGGGAGAGGGCCACAGAAACCTCCCAGGCCACAGGGCACCCCGGGCAGCCCCCAGTGCCTGCTCCAGGGCCTGCCGCAAGGCCACGTGCTGCTGGCACCGCAGGCCCTAACCCGCAGGCCCTAACCCCAACTCTAACCCTCCTCCCCGGGCGGGTCYGGAGAACCCTGCTCCTTCCCAGCCCCTGGGCTCTCCCCTGGCCTGCAGAGAGGCCCTAGCAGCCAGAAAGCCCCAGCGATGGCCGGGACTGAAAACGCATCTGGATACAGCCTAGAGCTGGCACAAGCTGTGCGAGACCTGGGGACGGGAGCAGACTGTCCCAAGAGGCCTCCTGCCCCGTGGCGGGAGGGCTCCGAGGAGGCCCCGCCAGCCTCCGAGCACCKCACAAGCCGCCAGGGCGCCATCCCGCCGCGGGGCCTGCGGGAGCACCCGGCTCCGCTCGCGCCTCTGCGGGGCTCGCCGAGGGGCAGCGGCCCGCACAGGCCCCCTCACGCCATGCAGCTCCCCACAGGCCTCGGAAATGAGCTACAGTCAGAGCCCTACAATTGAGCGAGCGCTACTGAAAGCCACTGCTGCCTCAGCGCTTTTATTTTCAATCAAAGCGGCAATTTTTATTTTTTGTAATGTTTTTTTTACCCCTTTGGCACTTTCATTAGAAGGCCAACAGAGGGGGGAAAAAATGGAAAAAAAAATCACTGAATGAAAGCTATAAGCAGCCTGACACCTGGTAATGAGATATTTCAAGCTATAGCCTGGCACTTTTATAGTATTTCTAAACCGAGCACTCAATCAAGCAAACTTAGGAAGAATGAAAAGTTTGTTACTCCCAGGCATCTGTCTTTAGGTTTTTCATCCCTCAGTTCAGCAGCAGTAGAAAACAGTACAAATAAGGCAGGCAAACGCCTACAAGTAAAGACTTTTGCCACGACACAATTCTCCTCCTCAACACCAGCTTCCGAGATGGCATTCACAGCTACCTGGGAAGCTCTCGGCTCCTCTCCCTTCAAATACCTCAGGATTTTCCTTAAGGAAGTAGAGATGAAATGACAGAGTTTTGTCCATCCGTGCTGAGATCTCCCCTTCCCTAAGCAGAACCCTCCTTATTTCAAGCTGTGCTATAATGCTAACTACAGAGAAATAAATATGCCACACTGTAGCTAATAAGTGTCATTCACATCAGTATTTATTCCAAACATGTTTCCCCCATCACGTCTGCTCTGCCTGGAACTGCTCATCACTAAAGAGGAGATCTTTATTTCCAGTGATTTAAGCAGACAGGAACGAGTTAGTAATTAAAGCATACTTTTGTTCAGTTTAATTCTTTTTATTTCAGTAATCAGGGAACATTACCTGCTATTGCAGTATCTATTCTATATTCTATTTCAGTCTATGCTCTATTTCTGACACTGCCACCTACCAGCACCAGCTTCATGTTTCACCAGTTTGCAAGGTGGTTCTCACACCCAAGTAGGGGCATCGGGAAAGCTCTGGACACGGTACTAGCTGGCTTTTCTCAGTCCTGTGCCCTGCATCTATATGTGTGCGCATGTTTATATATATATTATATATATATTTTTTATATATAATCTCCCATGTCTGGTCTATACCAGAAAGTCATGATTCAGATCATTGTTATGCCAAGCTCCAGTAGTCCCGTCCTGCACCACCTTCCACATGGAACGCGCTCCAGCTCTCCCAGCCCACGCGCTGGTCCTATCTCACAGCCCTTGCTGATGGGCGATCCCTGCGGGTGGCTACTGCAGAGCAACACGTTGAACCAAACGCAGAACCTTCTACTCCATCTACCTAGGTTGAACTGTAAGTATTTTTCAAGTTAAACCCAAAATAAGGCCAAGTCAGAAATCTTCTACTGGTCATGGAAAACCTGCAAGGATTTGAGATCATCCCTAAAGGGACAGGTCTCCCCATCCCCCTGCTCTGGGGCAAACACAACCACCCAAACACGGGCAATTTGGGCTGTCTGCTCCCAGTGCAAAGAGCCTGCCCAAACCAGGGAGAAATGGTTCAGATCCGAGAAGCAGGGATGCCTAATGGAGGGGCTGAGGAATAAATCCCATGCCCTAAGGAATAAATCCCAGGGGGGAACTGAGGGCCAGCACTAATTACCAGCCCATACAGGCTTGTGGGCTCTACGTTGAAGATCCTGTTATGCTGGAATACAGTSAGGCATGTTATTGCAAGCAAGCAGCCAGCCATTCATGTAAACAGCAGAGGGATAAAAAAAATGAAAAAAAAAAAAAAATTGTTTTCCCCATCACTTTTTCCATTAATTCTCATTATTAAAGTCCTAATTTATAGTGATATTAGAAACCTAAAGTTCTCATTAATTTTCCTAGATTTCTTAAAACAAACTCAGACTGCAGAGAACAACAGACCAAACACCTCAAAAAAATAGCACAGGAACTTGCACAGCCATTAGGCTCTATCCAATTAGGCTTGGTTAATGAGACTGGGACAGTAGACCAGAGCCAATTTTCCAGCAGATTTTCTGTTAAACTCATCAGCTACCTGCTTTTCTCCTCTTGCTCCTGAATACAAACCTCACTCCCCTCTGCTCACAGCCTGCTCCAGCTGAAAACACCATTTAGTTGCACCAGTGAGAAACAGCCAGAACGGGCAGGCCGTGTCTCTTCGAATGGACAAACCCCACTTGAACCTGGTGGAGGAGAAGACAGAGGAATCTTTCACTTATACATTGCTACCCAAGACCACATCCTGACTGTTTTGCTGTCCCTACCTTTTTCCATATTTTTCTTACATCAGAGCAACAGAGACATCTAGAGATGGCAGACGGGGGATTGCAGGTTTCTGGAAAAGCAGTTTCCTGGATATTTCCAGAACAGGCAGCCTGGGGCGATCCCGTAGATGGGACCACAGCCGCCTCCTTCCCATCCAGCCCCGCCAAGGCACCAGCAGCCTCCCAGCTCTGCATCCAGCTACGAGACTGGCAACACATGGCGGCGTCCCRAGGACCAGGTCAGTTACAGCCAGCGACACCCCATAAATCTATGCCTGAATATTTCATATTCTCTGCAGGGAGACTTCCCAGAGACTTCCAGGTAAATCACAGGAGCTGCAGGAACCGCCAGCTTCCAGCGAGGCCAGAAAGCCTAAAGAGCAAAGTCACTCCAATTTCATATTTTGCAAGTGATCCTGGACACGTCCTTCATTTTCAACCAAGTTCCAGAACAGAGGGAACCAAATAACATCAGGAGGTTGAAGCGCACGACTGCTGCACCGCAACTGAGTGTTTTGCTTGTAGCTAGGCACCAGATATTTGTATTTGCTTTTAACTAAATCAAGCAGTAAAACTGTCATTTAGTTGACCCATTTCTACATGCCTACAGCCAAACTGATGAGAAAAGTCAAAGTACAGCCCAGAAGAGGTAGCACAAGCTACCTATTCACCGAAACACACACCAAATCCATATGATTTTACAGAATATTTAACAGAACATTCAAGGTCCACTTAAACAATATTTTATGCTGTTACAAAAAACCTGGAGCCAGGTTTTCATTCTGCTGATCTTGAGCATCCCAGCACTAAAACACGTTTAGCTACAGTGTGCCACAAGTGCCCCATGGTCAGCCAAGAAGGAACCACCCGCCTCAGAGGGTCCTCGCAGGCCACCAACCACCACACCTGGCAAACAAGGGAGAACAGGATTCAAGGACACAAAATGCAGCAGCAAAGTCAGCTACATTTAGTCTACCAAAGAAACCAGACAGGCATTTAAGTCCCTCRCTAGGCTGCAGCTCTGCTCACGGAGCAGAGGGGCCAGCAGCGGCTCCAAGCCAGGCGGGCGCCAAGCGGTGCCTCCAGGACGCCCCGCACTAGGGCTGCCTGGATCTCCCTGGCTCGCTCATCTGCTGCCACCTCTCGACACTACAGGAAACAGGCTTTTCTCCTGCTGCGCAGCGGGTTATCCGCTCCTTTTGGCCTGTTCCTGAAGAATGGCACAAGCAGTGGTGATCCTATGGAAAACCACCACGGGGTTTCCAACACATCAGTGGTTCCAGGGTRCCACCCGCCCACCAGCTTTCCCCTTACGATGGCTGCCTGCTCTGCTTGGAGGGGATCGTCCCCAACACCTCCCTCAGCTCCACAAGTACCAAGCCTTCCAAAGACAACAAATGGAGGGGTTAAACACACGTGAGAATAAGAATTTCAGTGACCCCCTTTAAAGCAGTTGCATTGCTGCATTCAGTCACTGTCAACCTCGTTTCGCAAGTTACCTGGCTCTCCAGAGGGCAGCCGTGGTCCAGGGATGCAGACCTTCCTCATCAGCGAGCTGCAAACTGCCCCACACTCAGAGCAGGGCTCACTGCAGGACTTGCTGGCGGCATTTGCTTCCACAGCAGCGCTCCAAGCCTGCAGCTAATGCTGCACTTGTTAGAAGAGGCACTTGTGTGCAAACAGGGCCACTACCAACATYCTGAAAGGTGCAAACCTTCGCACTGACCCTCTTCTGAACCCAGAAATCCTCCTTTACTTAGAGGAGGATTTARTTTTTCATAGGAGCTGACTATTCTAGGAGCAACACCAAAACACCAAGCTGTTTTCCACAATGCACACACTGCTACAGCTTTCTGAATGAGAAGGCACCTGCCCCAGGTACCCTTTAAAATCTTAAGCACCCCAAAGTCATTCTTTCCACTGCTCTCATTTCTTTTTACTAATTTTGTGAAAGTTATCGGGTTGGCTCCAGCAGGACTGCAATATTAAGCAACTATTCCAGCTCATAAACTGACATACTTGCCTATATTAGGGTCATCATAATGTGTTTTTAAGTATTACAGCACTTAATACCCATACTACAGGTAAAGTGTACTTGGGTACTGGAGAAGAGCAATGTGCTTGATCTCCAAAACTGGCTTAAAATATGCAGTAAAATTACCAGGGAACCTGAGGTCATAGTCAATTCATACAATGGAAGCCTTTCTACAGAGCCAGTGGTCATCTTCCATCAGGTATCTGGAACATGTGCAGTACCCAAGACTAATACAAGCCAACATTTTTTTTTTTTATATATATAAAAATGAGCAACAGAAGCATGAGGTGATCCTCAGGCTCTTGTTAATGAGATGCAACAGCTCAGCTTGTGGGTATGATCAGAGCCCAATGCTGCAGACCTATCTCCATGGGGAATGAAAAACATTTCTGTGAGTAGTTCAATTGAACAGTAAATCAGAAAAAGGGAGCTTAGACTTTAATGCAAAGCTATCGAGGCAAGAGGGAAACCGGCTTCTCAATACTTACTCTCCTCTCAGTCTTGTTGTGACTCCCTTTACCATAGGGCCCTCAGATGCACCACCTGAATGGATTAATCCTTTAATCATTCCTTTGCAACTCCACTTGTTCATAAGAGCACATCTACCTGTCTTTAAAAAAAAAAAAGTGATTTTCCCCATAAGAAAGCATCTATTTAACCTGTTTCCCTTTATCGAGTTACAAACTAAGCACTTGTAGGACTTTGTGCCTCAAGCATTTCTGTCCTCAAGACTCTCTCAAGTTTTGTGATGGAAGTAGCACCTGCCAAGGCACAGTAGTTCTAGTCAAGCTATTTTACTTATGAACAAGGCATCAGGAAAATTGTTTCCAAGTGTTCATATCAAGGAAAATTATAAATTCATGATAACAGCTTTAAAGCATGTTACAAAACGCTTAACATGTTGAGTTTTCCTATGGACTTTCCTAATAGACTCCAAAGCAAACAAAAAAGGTAAGGAATTCCCAGCTGCCGCTGAAGGGTAATACCATCAGCCCAGAAGCTTCTTTCCCCCTTCTCTACTGTCTCCARGTAGCTATTTGTCCAGTTACTTGCTCCAAGTATTCCACTGAAAGAAGGTGTTGATTTTYCTGTCAAAAATTCTATGCTCTCATGTATATCTAACATGTATCAAGTTAGATACCTAAAAGGGACTGACAGCAAAATACTAGACATTCACTGCTTGCTGGTTCAGAACTCATTACTCACTTGCTTCAAATGGGATTTTAAAAGATCCAGGACCAACCAGCTAAATCAGAGCACTTACTCTGTACATGATTATCATTTCCCAGAAATATCTAACTAGAAACTTGAGAGGAAAGAAATGATAATACACCTCTGTCCTTCAGTTATACCCTATTAAGTTTTCAAAGAAGTTTGTGTGGCCCAGAAACAAACTTCAAACATCTTAACTAYTCCACAATCCTACAACTTTTTAAATAATCTTAAACCACAACCAAGAATAACTTCTGGGAGGGCATCTTCTATTATTCAGCCTACAAGCGAAGCACTGGAGTTGCACATGTTTAAAGAGACATTTACCTGAGAGTTGACCCAAACATAAGACAGAAGAACACACAGCTTACAATTTCCCTAACTGTGGCTCTTTTGTATAATTGACTATAATCCATTCAGAAGAAAACCAGGTCGATATTAAAAATCTTATCATTAACAAATAAAAGTTGCAATCACAGATAGTGTAGAACCCAAACATCCGTGCCAAGTCCTTATTTTGCAATAGCTTGCGTGTGAAACAAAGTCAGAACTTTAGCATTGTTAAATAGCTGTCTGTTACAAGCATTCTTGCAGATACAGCTAGGAATCATTAAAATATTGCTTGGAAACACCACAGTCCGTTTGAACAATTTATTAGAATCCTCTTTTACAAGTTTTAGAAAAAGAATCCCAGGATTTTGCCTCCTGTGTGTTTTCGCCTAGCCTCCTCGTGGTCCATGATGCCAGCTGAGGTTGTCAGTACTATGTACCTATTGAGAAAGAAAAAGTGCTCAGTAATTTAAATTTTGTCCTATACTCATGCAGACTCAACAGCACTTTACTTTTGTATTACAACAGTTAATATTTATTAAAATTTGCGTAACGTAACTTAGGATTGGGCTAGCAAACATCAGAAAAGGAGCGACACTTTTCACAGAGTAGTTTTGAAGCACACAAAAGACATTCCTAGGCTTCAGGTTTACATATACTTGTACATTATTTTTCACATACATTCGTTCTGGAAAGTCACTTCAACCACTCCAGCACTACCAGGTTTATAGTTTCCAGACAAAGTCGGCTGCTGTTTTAAGCAGACATTTTTCTTCAGAGCAGGTATAGTTGCCATGGTGCCAGACAGCTTCCAAAGTCTGACTRCTTTTATCACTGCTTTCTCACTCAGTGTTTTGGATGCAGCTCACTGCAATGTGGATGGGTCTCTGTGCTGACAACTAAAGCTGCCTAAGTAATTTCTAATGCCAACATCCGAATTATCAGTGTATTTCATCCACAGTTAGATTACTAAGAACCTTCTGTATCACCACTCTACAAATACACTTAAAAAAAACTACTCAATATGGCACCACATAGCTACAGGAACATCAGAACTAACTTTTAGACATTTAACAACAGAAATGACAGGAATTGTTAATCCTGCCTTTGACAGGACTACGTGAGCCGAGAGTCTTCTAGCTCTGTGCTTCTCATACACTGCGATTCATTACTCTTGACTTGGCGATATTTGGGAATGACCACCATACTGTAAAATAACAGGATTCTCTGTTTTGGAGGTTTAACARAATCTTTAAGTCTTGCATCACTTAACATCCAATTCATGCACTCCCAATGAGCATAACTACAGTAGCAAGACTTACTTCCATTGATATGTTACCCTAATTATTCACTCCCCACCTGTAGATGATTACCGGTAAAATAAAAGTCAGCAAAATCCAATAACTGTTTTCACCATCCCTGTTTCAGTGCAAGTCAAAAATAGGTCCTTACTAAATACAGCCACTTTAAAACTAGTTTAAAAAAAAAAAAAAAAAAAGGCATTTACATGGCAGGTGAAAAAAGTGTCAAATGAATCTAGCCTAGACAGTATGGAAGTGTAACAAAAAACTACTTCCCTACATTCTCTCCTCCATCTTGTTTTACATAAGGTAAGTATTTAACTCCTCTCCATACTCACCCAAACTGACGTGAAGGCAGCAGGTTGTTCTGCCACTTTTCCAAATCCTTCAGCTGAACATCAAATCTGGGACTGATTACACCACACTATAAAACAGAACTCCCATTACAAACTGAAAGACTTCATAAACTGTATTCATACATTTCTCATTCTAACTCACTGCATGAAAGAATTAACAGCAACTTCAATCTTTTTTTTTAATTGCCATCAAAATTCTAGTTCCAAGGAGCATTCTCCATTACCCATAACATGAAACAAATCTTTTTCCTCAGAGAAGTGAAGACTCTCAAACTGCTGAACAGCTTTTATTTCCTTAACCTTGTCTCTCCCCACTCCTTGTCTACATGAAGTTACTTATATTGCTAGTGAAGCTACAGTAACAATGTAATGGCTAGACGTGGAAGAATACAAAAGCATGCCCTACCATTAAAGATTAACATCCTACATTATCAAAAAAAAAAAACTATGAATTACCCAGGGATATATTACTTGGAAAAATAATCACATGTCATTAGCCAAAAACATATGGATTTAAAAAAAAAAAAAAAAAAAGGAAAAAAAAAGTCTTCATCTTTTTTAAGTTAAGTGTATTAAATATTCGCCATAACCACTACTACCATTTTCAGTTAATTTAATAAATATCTAGAACAAAACCAAAAGSTTATCTTCTGCACTGACTGATATTTTCTGGAATGAAGCTTTTTTTTTACTTCTACTACTAGAAAGTGTAATGTTCAGCTGCACCACTCAACATCATCTACGAAGTCACCAGGGGACTTCGTAGGAAGTTTAAGGAATACTGTACTCAAAACTGATATATGAAACCAAACAAAATCCAGGTYATCAGTGTTTTAGTTCTCTTCCTACTACACTCTAATTTAGCTGCGAGGTTTGTTCATCATCATGACAGTACACAGCATAGTTTAAAGTATTTTTTGATTTACTGAAAGAACACCTCTCACTTGAAGTGCTTACTTGGAAACAACCATACACTGCAAAGACTTACTGAACTAGACGGCCCAACACTTTAAGACAAATACACCAAAAAACAAACAAAGCCCACGACCAACCCAACTGTCAAGATGTACATAAACAGGCGAYATGTCCCAGCAGCTTAGGAAGCACCAGTTCAATTGGAGAATGCACCACTGAACCTCCATTTAGCTGCAAGCAAAGCCCATCCAGCAGCAGCAAAGCTTGTGGTCTCTCCATTTACAGGTATTAAGTATCAACAACAAAACTCAACCGCTCTCCATCAACAAAAAGATCTTTCAAATTGCTTAAAAATASAAGAAACTAAGAAATCACTTGTTAATTAAAATGAAAAATACAATGTACTTGCAAACTTGCAGTCTGTCTAGCAGAACTGTGGCTAGGCAAGCACATAATTTTGAAACTTGAAAAAATAACACATTAGGCTACTGAGAGCATCCATGCTATTCTACAGGTACATAAACGTGGAAAATACCATGTTCCTTACAAGTAACATTTCCAAATCTGGATAAAACAGTCCCAGATTTAATCAGTTTCCTAGAGAAATAAGCACAGCAAGACAAATCCTACCTTGTTGAGTCTGCCTGTGAGATTGACAACAATCTTCCCAGCTCTGTGATCATCAATTATCTCAAACTCACCAATGTAACCTGTAAGAGATTAGAAGGCAGATAAAATCAGATGTTTAACACACAGCTACATATGATTTGTTTTAATTAGGTTACACAAAACTTGTTCAAACAACTTCATTTARGCAAGTCTAAAAAAACACCTCAAAAAAAAAAATTCAAATAGCTTCTGAACAGTTTGGGCTGAACAGCTGTGAATCAAGTGCACCAAAGGACTGTTATACTCAGCTTTTCAGAATTTGTCTCATACCTGTAGAATCCTTTTAATACTTYTAAGAAGTTCTTTTCAGAATGAATACTGCAATCAAATAAACTTTCYCCTCCACACCTTACAGTAAACATCAAACTCCTCTAAAGGCACATATAYGTAGCTTGCAGAATCATTCTACAATGGCTATTATCACCCAAAAATTGTTAAAATCTAAACATAATTACACTGTCAGCCTAGCAAAACATTTGAGCTCTTCCCAAAAATTTCYTTCATTAAAGGAAATCAGGTACTACAGTAAACCAGTCCAAAAACCATGAATAAGTGCTCACTGCTACCAAACTCTTTAGAATATTGAAGGAACCATCTAAAATTAACGTACTGCACTCTCCTGGTGATCCTTCATAGAAAAAAAAAGGCCAGGTTTGTGAAGGTTGAACTTACCATGCTTCATCATCACAGTTAAGAACCGGACAATTACTTTGGAGCACGGCCTGATGAGAACTTGGCGTTTTCCACGTTTCTCTGCATTGTTGATGCTTTTAAGAGCATCGGCCAAAACGTTCATGCGCACCATGATGCCTGGYGGGGGGAGGAAAACACCAGCAGTTATGTATACCAACTATAATAAATATGCTGTGAAACACACTCTTTCTAATGCCCTGAAAGTTCTGACATTCTTACAAAAACTTACACTACAGATTAAAAAGCACTTTTAGCCTAGCAAATAGGTCAACTCACGTAAGCTGGTATGTCCAAAGGGGCTCATAATCACTGTAACAGCTTGGGACATCTGACATACAGCTGCTGTAACTCTTTATACGTACATACACACACACACGCCCAAGTTTAAAATATGCTACCTAGAAAACGTTTCACCAACACRGCAACTTTCCAAGGCGCATTATTAGGGGCTTTAAAAATCCCAGGGCACGAGCTGTGCTTGATGGCCCGGTGACCCGCGACACTAGTTACACCTGACAGGCGGCTCCCGGAGGGGAGCCGGGCACCAACTTGCGCGTCCCGTGAGGAACCGCGCGCTCCCGCGGGCCCGCGAGGCGCTGCGGGACACGGCGCTGCGCTGCCGCTCGGTAGCGGGGCGCGAGGGCGGCAAGGTGGCGCCGGGCTGCGCTCGAGTCGAGGGCCGCTCCTGGAGCGCAGCGGGGTTTCATCGTCCGCGCTGCCCCCCACGCGACGCTCGCCCCGTCAGGGCCCGGCCAGCCCTCCCCTGCCCGGCTCCGCGCAGAGCGGAGCCGCTACCCCCGCCTCGCTCCGGAGGCTCCCGGCAGGGCAGGTGCGGCCCAAAGGCGGCGGGCCGGGCCGGGCGCCGCCC
>NW_020454316.1:7565511-7627997 GCF_003342845.1 Nothoprocta perdicaria | reverse complement strand
GGATGGCGGCGGCGCGCGGCGGATGGCGGCGAGAGCCGGCGGCGGCCCCCACTCACCGGTGCAGCAAGATGGCGGAAAAGGAAGGGGCCCGCGCCCCGCGCGGCCTTATGGGAAGTGGCAGGCGCGCAGGCCGCGCGCGCTGCTCTCGCGAGACTTGCCGCCCTGTCCGGAGGCCCCGCTCGCGACGCCACGCCGGCCCTTATTGGCCATGCGCTGCTTCCGGCGGCAGCGCGGCGGAACTTCCGCTCCGTCGCTATAGCGACACACACGCTTTCGCGGCGAGCCGCACTACGGCTGCGCGGAGCGACCAAACTTGGTGGAGAGCAGCGAGCGCGGGGCCGTGGGGCTGAAACCCGAGTGAAGGGACAGGGCCCCGGGCCCAGGATCCCCCTSCCCGGGGAGCCCTGCGCCCGGCTCCGGCAAACACCGGGCAGGACAACCCCAACGAAGCGGTGAAAGGTTCCCTCCCGCCCTTCGCCTGGCTGTTCTGTCAGGTGACATTTTACCCTCTGCTCTAACTCACTGCAACCTGCTACTGGTGATGCTGAAGTACTCGTCACCAGCCAGCGCTGCTGGGAAACAAAACAAATTGGCAAATGGAAGCGTTCACACGGTTTTCAAGTCACCTATAAGAACAGTGGTAGCCAAAGACAGSACAAGCCCCTGGAAGGGCCCCAGCTTTATGCCCCAATCAAGGTTGTCTGAAGGAGCAGAATTGCAAGCTTACAGCAACTTCAATTCATATATCAAAAAATAAGTGTAGGAATGTAACACATCTGATTTGTACTGAAGCAGTAACCAGACCCTATGCACTGCAGTAGTACTCCCATTTTTTAGCACTTACACAAAGAGAGCTGCAGGTCTGAGGTTAACAGATAGACCAAGACAACTGACTCAGTTGAAACTCTGTAAAAACACGAATGAGAACATGTCTCCGTGCAAGTACAGCATCTTCAAAGCAAAGATTACAATATTGCAGTGGAGCATCTCAATCTGCACTTCAAATCTGTTACACAATGGACCTCTTGGGCACCATTTTTCCTTTCTTTCCTAACAATATAGTCCATTTCATCAGTTTTAATCAATCATCTGCAGATAGTGTTTCTACAGCAGAAGCAGTCACTACTTACCAGGTAGAAGTTTTACTATTTGCTATGGGCCATTTCAAACAAATGGTGCTTTTCTATTAAGACACTGTGCACTGACCTAGCACTGTACCAGACAMCCCTGTGCCACTCAGACGCATACTCAGGTCCAGCTCTAGATTAAGACACTTGCACAACTTATATTAAAGAACAAAAGAGGTTTCTCTTAAGTCTGTATTTATCTATTCATCAATTACAATAGATACTGAGAAGAGTTTTTAAAACAGTAAACTTTTAAAACACATTAACACAGGTTTTAGCTTTTTAAAGAAAAAAGTTCAGTTTAAAAAAAAAAGAGGTCATAGAAAAGCACAAACAATTCAGACAGGCTTATTTACAAGAGATAAATCTAATCTACTCAAGGTGATTTTGTGTACAGACAACATTCATAAAACCAAACGCATTACATGGCTCCACAACAACAGCAGTTTTTAGAACAATCAGCTGTTAAGGTACACACCTTAACTCAGTTTCTACAGTTTCAGTGCAATAAGTTGAAATTAATGCTACAGCTAAATAACTGAAATAAAAATGTAGGTATTCCAGAACCCTATTTCACAGACAATCTGATCTACACAGCCAAATAAGCAAACAGAGCTTAAGCAAGGCAACAGGATCAACTTCTGCCCCCAATTCTGAATATGCACCCTCAGCTATAATTATTCTTATTCTGGTAATCATCTTCCCACAAAAGTCAGTAGTAAAATGTCTCCAAAAAGTGGGAGAAATAGAAACTTCCCTACTTCTGGTAGCCACAAATCATTAGCTGATGAATGATTGGTGAAGCTAACAAAATTACAAGAAGGCTATTTGTACATTACAACATTGATGTTTCTTTTGAGTTGCAGTATTTATTTATGGGGCCTCTTACTTTTGTGAAGACTAATAAGCTCCACAAGTCAAAGGTCAGGATCTTTCACAAGCTCAGCTCAGACTGCAAAACCATCAGCAACAGAGCAAGAGGGACACAAATCCACAGCTGTTGTCCGAGTGACATTTTCACTGATCAGGGAGCCAATATAAAGAAAAAGTAAGCCAAGGAGCAAGACAACTTCTTTCTATTATCTTAATTATACATTAATTCTCAAAACTGTTCCCATGGAAACCTTTTACAGGAGTGAACAGCAGTTAAGTTCTCATTCATTTTTCTTTTCCTTGTGCTTGAGAAGTTTGTTTATCTCCCTTTTTGCCATTCCAATGTACTTTGTAATGATCCCATGCTGGTTTAGTCCAGGAAACAGCAGCAAGAAACTCACTAAAAAAGGAAAAAAATATACAGAAACAGAATTATTTAATGTTCTTTTTTAAACAGTCCTTTCAGCTTACRGTATCTTATTTTCCTTAAACCCCATGTAACTGTTTTAAAAAAATTAAACCCTCCAAAAAAAACCCCCACCACACTCAAATAATCAAAACTAGCTTCCATTAGCCTCCTACCTACACAGGAATGTGTCACAAAATAGTTATTTCTGTTTTGCATACTGTAAACTTACCAATAAGGTATGTGAGAAAGAGATTGTGAACTTGCTGTCCTACCCAGGCAACCACAGCAAGAGAACACAGCATGGTCATGAAGTACTAAGAAAATGAAAAGAAAATGTTAACCAAGAATAAGTTGGGAATTCTGCCCCTTCCCTTGAATATGAGGCATTAGTTCTAAGTTTACAACTGTCTGGAAATTCTTTCCCATTTAACATGCAATACTTACATACAGGCCTGATAAAAATCATGATATTATCAAGTCTACATTTGGATTTTCTCATCTAGCTTCAGGGTATCAGTTTAACAGCATGTAGATTCTTTTCTGTCCAGGTATTTGTCATGAAACTAAACTGTTATCCCAGCTGATAAATGTGTAACATAGTACCTGAAGCTGTTTTCAGGAGAGTGCATATTACAGAACCACAGAACAGTTGAGGTTGGAAGGGACCTCTAGAGATTATCCAGTCCAACTCCGCCCTGCTCAAGCAGGGACACCTCCAGCACATAACCTGCCTTTTTAACTTCTGTATATCCTCAGGCCTACTCCCCCTGTTTACCCTGGGGGTACTGCGTGTGTGTGTGCATGCACACAAGTGTGTATACACWCACACAGAGGTGCAAACCGCCTCCATATTTTTCAGACATAACCCTTCTGGAACACTTAAATAAAGCAAAGACAACACAGACGAACTCCTGAAACTCTTATACCATTTTAGGCTTCTCTTCCTTCAGTGTGAAGAGACGTCTCCACCAACCAACAATTCTGCGACGACTCTTTACCAAATTACTACAAATTTCATGAAATCTTTGCTGCTGCTCAGTTGTCCTTTTAATGGAGAAGGGGAAAAAAAAGAGAGAATTTTCATATAAAACTTATCATTTATGATGTCTATATGCATTATTCTTTACTGTCTTTTTTTAACAGCTATTCTCTCCTTCTGAATATATGATTCWATATTCTTCCTTGTAATTTCAGTTGTCAGTATCTAATACCCATTAATTAGTAAAAACTAGTTTAGCAAAACTAAATGACATCTTTAATGTAGAGCAGAAAACGCCCGTACTTCCACAAAAAAAAAAAAAAAAATTATCTTACTGGGAGAAAGAACAACAGACACACTGCAGCAGTTCGGTCTCAAGAACAGAAAGCTACACATTTTCTACGAATCCTTACTTCTCATATAGATATTGCCAGCTTCTTCTTATAATGTCTTCATATACAGTTCGACATTTCAAATTCAACTGTCATTTTGGTAACGGTCATAACATATTTATACTCAAGAAACTACTTTAAGCTCATCTCACCACTTATTAGAGCCAAAGATTCTAGGTGCAAGAGCAGGAACAAGGTAATCGGCCAAGCAGAGGAACATAACAAAACAGGAGACGCCTGACAGAACAGATGGATCCAAGTAGTAAATCATCCTGTAGAAAGAAGATAACAGAAATTATTTCTGGATACTCAGTCTACTCAATACTCGGCATGTTTAGCTGTTTTTTCAGACTGGCTACAGCAGTGTCAAGTTCATGTCTGATAAAGTACCAATTCCAAACTCAGAATTTGAAGCACTTCTACTTCCTCACAATRTTATTCAATACTGTGTTTTTCCTCTTCTAATTATGTTTTATAAGTGAACATCCTGCAGTTCACGCAATTACACTTATCTTGAAAGTTACTTTTCAGWTTCATTTAGTTCTAGTCTCCTTACCTCCCCTTGGGAACCATAAGCTTTATGCAGATCAGCCAAAAGACAGTTTATTTCTATATCACCTAGCTCAACATTTGTATCTGCCTTCTTTTCTTCACTCTTAAGAAAACAGGCAACTGGCAAGCTTCCCAAGTGATGTAGACACTTATCTGTAAAAGGCTTGTAGGAGTCATCTTGGCTACTAGAGTACTGCATAAAAGCCTACAGAAATGTCTCCAGCAATCCAGCTCAGTATCTTTCACTCCATTGACCAGGAATTTCCTGGAGTCTGTCCTCCCCCTACCTCCCATCTCCTCCTCCCTTAAAGGAGGGAAGAGCCAGGCTAAAAGTACCAGCTGTGYGAAACTGGATGAATTCACCCTAAACACGACGCATTTCTGAGAAGTCTGCTCAATGGATAAAAGTTTTCTATTGTAATTTCAAACCATAATGGTATTGCTGTTGTCTTAGAGTAAACAGCCACAGAAAAAAAAMCATATCTGACTAACTGGATACCCAAACAATACACAGCTGAAGGTCATAAGAAGCTGCAGCAGCTATCACTGACAAACAGCCTTTGCAGAAAGCACTACCATTCCCCTCAGCCTCAGCACATTTAAGCTTACAGTTGAGAAGTTAAAAAGAAGTGCAAAATATCAGTGGGATGTGATAGGTGTTACTTCCTGTTCTTCCCAGTTCAATTTTTATTTTCAAAAAAACAAACAAACAAACAAAAAAAACACATTAGGGAAAAGAACTTGAATAAGAAAGCTTCTGGTTAGATTTTTAAAGGAAGCATCTTGCTGATTTTCTTAACAGTTCTGCTACCAGCAAGGCAAGTGCAACACAAATCTATGCTCCATGAGCTACGTACAAGAAAGAAAAGGAAACCACGCTCATCAGTGCGAGAGGAAACCAGGCTCTCTCCCAGCGAAGAATTTTATCAGTCATCAAAATCACTTCTCCCCATCCTTGCAATTGCTCTTCCAAGCTAGCAGTTTCCGCAGCCTACACAAAAARAGAAGAAAACATTACTAACCAAAATTTCACATGAGCTCCAGTACATATCATATATGATTAAAAAAGAAGTCATAAATCCTTCTCCGTACTTACATTACTAATAGTGCTGTAAATTATCTACAACATTACGATTGCCACAAAGAAAAGAGGCAAACTGTTCTCAGTGATAGGACAAGGAGCAGTAGGTATATGTTGAAATACAGGCAGTTCCATCTCCATATGAGGAGAAACTTCTTCACTGTGAGGGTGGCGGAGCCCTGGAACAGGCTGCTCAAGGAGGCTGTGGACTCTCTAGGGATCTCTTCCAACCTCAGTCATTCTGCGGTTCAGCAGGCTATCAGACATACCTTCATGTTATCACATCTATTTCATGTTTTATAGAACACAAGCCCCACATACAAGGAAAAAGGCTGCATTTGTCCAGAAAACATTTTACATCAAATCATTTTTATTATTTTTGTCTTATTACATTTATCACCACAGCTRAAAGAAAATCTAAGGAAAACAAATCGAAATATAACACTGCTAGTAGAAGTAGTAGCCTGCCTCTGATAGCCTAGAGGTACAGTAACTTGTTTTGCCAGTGGGTCAGGTAGAAAGAGCTTGCTAAGTCAGGTTTGTCAACATCATCTTATTTCCAACACATGCCCATAAGAAATCACTTTTCATTAAATGACACCAAGTTTCCATAAATATGACTCTCTGCTCTGAAGGGGACATCCCTCTAGAATATGGTGCATGTTTTTAGCAACAGGGACCCATTTATCTTTTTGTTCAGAAATATAAGCATTTGTTCCACTTTTAAGCTCCTGAAAGCGCCAGCTGGAATCCTTCCCGCATCCCTAGCTGGCCAGCTGCCCATGTGCAGAGGCKCTGCTGGGCAGGCCCTGCGGGAGCCTCTCCTGCTGCTGCCCCAGCACCTGCCTGTTCCGGGCACGACGCCCCAGCCCACCCCCTAAGCATTAAGCCGGGCTAACTGCCCAGCGCCCATCACTGCCTTCTCACATCTTTTAACTGCACGACAGCACAGCCGAGGGACGTTGAAACACGCAGGCAACAAATATTAAACGCAAAGCCGTGCGCATCGGGCAAGGCGACATACGAGCCCGCGGGCAGAAAAACGACGGCAGCGCCCGTTCCTACGCGCAGCACGGAGCCGCTCTGGGCCCGGGCCTGCAGGCCGGTCTAGCACGGCAGCCCGCAGCTCCCACTGCTGAGGCGGCCGCCCCGGGCGAGGCTGCGGCCCGGCGGGGCCGGGCTCCCACGGGCCGCGATGGCCGTGACACAGGGAGAGCGGGCCGGGTGCAGGAAGGCCCGTCCCCAGCGCCTCCCGGCACAGTCCCAAAGGCCCCGAGGCGCCGTCCGCAGCCCGCCCGCCGCAGCCGCTCACCAGCTGGTTGCTGCTCTTATTGTCGCCCTCCGCCATCTTGCGCCGCCCTGCGCCGCCCTGCGCCGCCACCGCCCCCGCGCGGCCGCGCCCGCCGCCTCTTATAGCCGCGGCCCCTCCCCGCCCCCGCCCCCGTGCCGCAGCGCTGCCCGGCGTCGCCATTGGCCCGCTCGAAAGGCGGCGCGGGCCAATCGCGGTGCAGCGGCCGGGCCTCGCCGGCGGCCGGTTGGCTGTTGGGATTTGAATAGGGGGAGCCGCCCAATGAGGACGATGCCGCCCCTCCCYCGCCGCCGCAGTGCGACGGCGACGGGGCAGCCGTTAACGGCCGCGCCGCCGTGAGGGCGGTGGTTGCGCGAGCGGGGCCGGGGCTGGCGCTTCGGAAGCGGCCCCGGCGGGCGGCTGTGCGGCTTGGCCTGTGCCGGCCGCTGTGGCAGGTCCCGAGCGGCGCGGTGCGGTGCACCCGCCTCGGCCTCGTACTGCGCAGCAGTAAATGAGGAAGCKCCCGCAGGGTCAGGCGTGCTGGAGAAGCGATCGAGCGAGAGCGCAGTCACCCTCTGAGACATAGTCATGACTTCCTTAACGCCGCTTGGTCAAAAAAAATAGTGATTGGCTGCACTCAGTAGCCGTAGTAGAACTCTTGCAATGGTACAAAAACTTGCAGCACCTCAGAAAAACATATTTACCCACTCACCCCACAGCCCCCATTAGGCCTTCCTATCCTGTAAAAGCTGCTCTGCTTTCTTCAGAAGCATTTTCTTAAAGGCATGCTGCCTTTGTGCCATGACCCTTGAAGAATCAGGTGTTTCTGAAACTGAAAAAGGCAAGGATGCTTTAAAGCTCAATCTTCCATTATAGCTGAAACAGAGGCTGTGAGAAAGACTTGGGCTTTCCTGCTCTTAAGGCTTTTTTTTTTTTTTTTTTTTTTTTTAAATAGCATAGATATTTAAACCTTGCCTTTGACGGATGTGAAGCAGCCAGTATGTTGCCTCTAATAGCTGAAACAAATTCCATGAGATTTCAGCCCAATTACCACCTAGGAAGCAAATGAAGTAATCCAGAGCTTCTGCTACTACTGCACAGGCCCCTGAGGCCCCATAATTACCATCTGGAGTCCTGCATGGTGCTCTAGTCATTTCACAAGTCAGAGAGCACAAAAATAGACACAAGAGAAAGGCACTAGCGCATATACATATTTTTTATATATATCTTTTTTTCTGACTCAATTTCCTCAGCGTTTCAGTCATGCATGTATGAGGAGCTTAATCACTGTCTCTAGGATGTACAAAAATGTTACCAATGCTGCTGAAAACACATTATTCCTTTCCACCCCTTCCCCTGAATTCATGAACTCGGCAGACAGCAGCACTGGCCTCCACCTCAGCCCAAGCCAAAGACCTTGGCATGTTTTTGATTTCCTAGATTCCTGAATGATTTTGAAGAGCACTCTATTCCTTCTAGACTTAGCTATACAAACCTTCAAATTAATTCATGGTTCCCAAAAGCTGTGAAAATCCTCATGCATTGTTTTGCACTTACCTTAGAAACGTCGTGCTCCACCCTCAAAATCCACTATTGCACTATAAGAAAGTTCATAAGAAAGTGCTGGCAGCAGCACCTCTGACTGAAGTCCCCTGATAAAGCCCTGCACTTGCACCATGTCCACACTGATGTTTGCACACAATTCCACATTAAAGGAAGCATTTTGACTTCATCACATGGAAGTTGACAGCCCCACAAACTCCTAAACCTGCAAGTTCCCCTTAATATCACACACAATTCTCTCTAGAATCCAGTTCTAATCAGGATGTTATATATTTGACCTTTTATTCTCCTCCATAATTTCCAAAACTACAAGCAGTTTTGCATAAAAGAAGGATACAAATTATTTATATTTTAAAACTTTATTAAATTATGCAGTAAAGAACCCATCTCCACACAAGTGTTTCATTTCTGGACAGCAGAGGTATAATACATGAGCCACAGGTGAGTGCATTACCCCTCCCTTCCCCCCAACTTCCAAGAAATAAAACAACATGTATAATACACTCTTATTACTCTATGGTACTCCAAACAGATTGTTCATAAGTTTTTGTTTTTCTTTTAAACTGGAGAAAAGTAAAAAGGACTAACAGCATGAAGTATCTTGTTCTGCGTATGAATGTTCTTCACTGCAACATTCAAACACCTTCTTTCTTGCAATACGCAGCATGGCAGAGGGTTCAGGAAGCGATGACTGTGGAATGCATGTGCACATGAGTTTCATTCAGTATGAAGCCTGTGACTTCCCTGGAGTTACTCAGGCAATCAGAATGCAACACAAAAGAAAGAAAAGGCCRTATGTCTCTTGAAATTTCTCACACTTCAAAGTGCATGTCCACAAAAATTGGCAACAGAAAAGTGAACTCTAAGACCTACTTAGGAGGCAGGGCAGTTAGCATAGTGCAAATACTGAAAATAATAATAAAAAAAATCTTCTTTTACTTGGGCCTGGTGTTAATTTTGTTGTCTGAAAAWTGTTAGCCAAATTTTCTACTCAGATGAACTGCTGTAAATTCGTTCAATTGAATGCATTGTATTCAAACAGGGAACTTGGCCTGAATTCCTTATTTTGACTGAAAAACTGAAGTGTTTTTCACTCTGCAAAGTGACTAAAATGGCATAAAGGAACATCCCATGGTTCTATTTTTTTTTCCAGCAGCTGCATGTAAAGAATTCACTAAATTTACAAAGTCTTTTTGTTTTGTTTTATATACATAGCTAAGCAAATTTATCTGAGTTGAAAAAGCCAATGTGCGTTTCTGCTTTTGGATATCACCTGTAACAGATTCTGAAGTTATAACTCAATTATGTTCAGCTTAGTTGGTTTAAGAAAGGCAAATTTCCTTTTCTTAAAGGTGTTCCAGAGTCAAAGATCTGAACTTTTAAAAGGAAGAAAGAATGACAGACAAGCAGTACATAGTTGTAAGTAAGAAGATGTCATTTTTAGCGAGACTTTTCTGACCATAATCACACTTTGAGTGCAGAACTGATTAAAAAACAAAAAGCCTTGGTGGAAGATTCACTATGAATGCATCATTGAACAACCATTTATAGAAGTAACATGGCAAAGCAAAATTACTTTGCAGAAATCTTTACAAATCTAGTTGAACAAAAATTGGAGAGTCCTTCATTTGTTGGATTATATGCATACCCTTGTGAACTGAAGCATTATAATTTACAAGTGTGAACTAAAAGTATTAGGAAAGTGAAGTAAAAAGCGTATCACTCTACCTCCCCCAGAACATCACTTTATTGTTTATCTGTCATCAACAATGTAAAACTCTACTAGATATTCTATCCTGGTTTTTAAAAAGGTAAAGATTACATTGGATTAGCTACGTCGTACGAAAGAAACTACAGCAATCACAGTAGAATGAATTGGAGGGACAATTTGTATTACAAARAAGTGTACACTGCAAGCAGAGGGAAGTGCACATTAAATCAAATGCTTGTAGGATTCATTACTTTTAAATGCACAGTGACAATTTTGAGAAACTGTACATGATAGAATCACAGAAATGACTTTAAAATAACCCAAATTACATTTTGCATTTGACCATCCAACTCATAAGTAATCATTGATGTTCTATATTTTCAGTGCTTTTGGAAAATTTGCTTACCAAACAAAATTTAAGTTGTTAGTTTGACTAAACTGTGAAGTAGAAGGATTGAAATAAAAAGTAGATTGGAAGTACGCCTAAACTACAAGAATAAGCCAAAAGAGGAGTATGCAAGGAGAGGCTGGGAGGGAAGAAAGAAAGGAAAGAGGAAAAGGAGAAGAGAACAAAAGGCTTCTTCTTCTATCTCAGAAGTTCTTCCAATGCAGCGTATATCGGATGTACAGCTCTTCGCTTTCAGTCTATTTCTGAAGTTTACGTTTTGTAGCCTTTTCCTGTACTAACTGGTCATCTCAACCAGCACTGTTGCCGAGCAACAAGAGTAACAAGAATCTGAATGCATCAAATCTTCCTTTGCTGTGATTTCTTCATGGCCCCATTTTTTTTCCCATTTTCCTTTGAACAGGGTTTGATGTTTCCTGAATTGTTCACAGGGTCAGGTGGAATTGAGTTCCAAATCACTCTGCGGTTTGTAGCATCCCGATTTCTTTCTGCRGCTAACCCCCAGACACGTTTGCAGTTCTTCCGGAGCAGAAAGACAAACCGTGTTGCTCAAGCGGTGATCTTTCACCCTTGACCGTGGGGGTTGCAGACCATTGTGTTTAGCGTATCCCTGAGTGCAGCTATCCTGCAGGATTCACTTCCCAGTGCACCGAGATTTCCTAGGTTTCCTCAGATTAAGCCCCAGTGTGCATCACCACCGCCTGTGGTGCGGCTATGGATGCCTGAGGCCGAGTTGATTCTGGTGGATGTCTGACCTCGCCGAACCAGACTCGTCTGCTTTCTCCCTACTCATACCCAGGCAGTCCAACCTTCATACAGCTGAGCCAAGTTATCTAGATTAGTTGCTTCCTTAATCACAAAGTCAACCTATTAAAAAGTCAAACAAGAAATTAAAGTATACTGCATTTTAAAGTGTGTTCAGGTGATCTTAAAAATCAACTGCTGAGTGTTGCCTGGATACACAAAGTTTCACTGAAAAAAAAATCTACAGTAACTGTGCCTGTAATCTTACACAATTTCACGTAGTCCACAGAAGAAACACGAGGTGGAAGGGGCTAGGGGAAGGGGATCATCTCATTCATMACCCCAGTCTGGAGAACAGACCCACCATTCTCAAATTTATACAGCATTTGGGTCTGCTGACTTTAACAAGTCAGCATAGAAATACTGTCATGTTGTACTGGTGAACAGACAAGTCCTGTCTACTACACAGCTGTAAAAATCCTCCTGCCTTTGCTGGATACCAACAGCTGTGCAACCAATGTTTGCTTACGATACAAAAGGCAATTTTATCAGATTCATGAGCTTTCATAAAATTTATGATATAGGAAGGGAGAACATTTGATAAAAAATGAATGCAGCAACACAGGGCAACTGCATACTTGACCTGCTTCGAAACAAACAGCTCATCAAGAGATGAAAAACCAGCTCCCATTCACCATATGGTTTCATTTTTAAAGGTGCATTTTAGCAAGCACATCCACACGCAGCTGTTCATACACACACAAATATTTAAAGCAAGGCCTAGTGATTAAGCTTTACTAGTTTCAACTCACCTGTTCAGCAACAGACATTCTCCTGTTGGGATCCACATCTCGGCCCTCTAACTTGGCTTTGACTCGCTTCCACACGCTAACTGCATACGAGTTCCTTTCCTGCACAGCTACAAGCACAGAATAAAAAAGTAAAATTGTATTTACATTCCAGCATAAAGCATTTTTTTTTTTTTTTAAATGAAGCAAAGCCCACCATGTTCTTGTATTTACCTTTTCCTGTCTTAGGGTCCCTAGCTGTCTTTTTAGGACTACAGGCAACACTTTTGCCAGTTCCTGGGACTGTGCTCGGCGGAGTATCTGCTGATGTGGCAAGGTTTTTCTGAATTAGCTTTCTTGCATTCTGTGACATCACCTCAGGCTGAGTTTTCTGCCCCGTGTTGCTACGTACAGCTGTAAAATAAAAAAAGTTTAAGTTTATACACACATAAATATATATTATTGTTACTTTTATTATTAAATATTTAGTATTTATACAGCATACCATATATAATTTTTGGTGCTTTTTAAAAGCGTTACCTGCAGCAAAGGTTGGCTGATATGTAGCAGATGACGTTGGGCTTGAGCATTCATTCGATGTATCCGTGACTAAGGGCGACGCAAAACCCACTAGATTATTGTAGACGCTGGAAAACACAGTATAGTTGGTAATACTCACATAGCTATTCAAGTTGCTCAAAATTTCAAATTGAAAGCCAGAAGTCAAGTTTTGCGAGAAGATTTTAGCATGTTAAGACAGCCACCAAGAGGGCAGGTGGTGCTGTGCCTCTGCTGTAGGCAAGTGCATAAACAAAAGGAAGGGAACTCACCTCTGGCTCTGCGTTTTTAGTTCTTTCAAGGTGGGAGTTATTTCCTGCAGCATTTCAATATGCTCCTGACTACGGACTTGACCCATTACCTGAACTAATGTAAACAAAACTGTCTGAATATTATCTTGCCACGATTTATATTCGCCCAAGAACTGCCTAACACTGTTCTCATAGGGAACATCTTCACCATCTGCCAAAGCTGCTTCTTCATCCTGTAAGAGAAGTTTAACTATGTTACATTTTTAAAAACAGAACAAAGTCTAGCATTTCTTAATTGTTTCCAGTCTCTCAGTTCATCAGCTGACTATAAACAAACCATTATTTACAATGACTGAATCTCAAGAAAACAATTTAGAAAAAGATTATACACTTTACTGATTAAAAGGTAGGCGGATTTTTAAAATGCATAAAAAAACCTTTCAACTTCCAAGAGACAAAAGGTACAGGTCAACCAAAACATGATTAACAACTTKAGAAACTCTAGAAATACAGCTTTATAAAGATGGATTTATAAAGCTGGATTTGAAATCTGGAATACTACATGAACAAAATTCCATGCTTTGTTTTTATATCCATATATTGTATCTACATACGCATACTTTATAAGTTGAACCATACTGACATTGTTTCAGCAACAAAATTCAGTCACATTTCAGGCTTACCTTTGCCATAGCTTTCAGCAGATGCTTGACATCTCCAAGTTGTCTATTATGACCGGTAAGCACAGTTTTAATACTATCCACCAGGTTCTGAATCGTTTCACAAACAGTGTCTATTTGCTGCTCTCTCTCTGTTTGTACCGTCCTCTGTGTAGATATTTCCTGGGTCAACTGCTTGTGAGCTGAGTGAAGCCATTCAGAGCTACCAATAGGATGTTCAAGACCAGTGCCCTAAAAATGACAGGAGACAATAAATAGCTACATCCAGAGATAAAACTCAATTATTGTGTAGGTGCTATTGCCTACACAATTGCCTATTGTTCAGCAGTTAATCCTGTAAACTGTTATTGATTACTCATTAGAAGGTAAACACAATATTATGTGGAATGAAAGGCAAAAAAGGAGGTCTTATTATGGGAATTCTGCAGCATTTTATTTTGTGTTGTAATCTGTACTCACCACTCTCTGAAGTAAGCGAAGCTCCAGTTCGGAGACTGAACTGTTAAACTGTGATGCAAATGAGCACATTTGCTGGCAGCGTTTGAGAAGTTCAAATAACGCAGCATCCAGATTTAAGGCTTCTGCTGTTCTCGTACGCAAACTTTCAAAGTGAATGATGTTACTGCAGAGGAATGTAACCTGAGAATCCAAGCAAAAGCAAAAAGGAAGACATCCCAATTAAACATGTATTAAAATGCATTTGTTCCACATTCTTAGAAAAATGTGTTTTAAATACAGCAGTAAAGCTACTCTGCTGCACTAACACCATTTCCAATCCTGTTGTAATGTAGTAACAGTGATTCATATTACTGTGGAAGTTGAAGTATTAAAGTGGTTTGAAGTGGAACTTCAAAATATTTTGATTTCTATACTTGCTGTTTAAATGTTGAGAGGGAAAAATATCTTTCACCCAACTCAGTTGCATTTCATGTAGAAAGTAATAAACAAGCGTACTTATAAAATCAGTACTGCTTCATCTATAGTACCTGACTTGCTCTTTGACTTTCTTTAAGGACAAGGTTTCTTCTTTCAGCAATAGTCGCATCAAAGTCTTGTAAAACTGGTGCCAGGGCAGGATTAGCACCTCCTGCCCATTTTAAACGCTGCTCAATGCTTGCTTCCAGTGCTGCTAGTTTCTCCTGCATTGGGAAAAAAACATAATAGAAAAATATACATGCATGTAAACATACATTTTACGTGACACAGAATATTAAGCCTAAAATAAATTATACATAATAATTTATGCAGTCACATACATTCATATACTCACTTATATGAAAGAATGTGGTATACATGACTGATAGATGTAAGTCAAGGCTGTTTTCAGCACACATCACAACTGGCTTTGATCGTTATGAAAACCAAAATTACTTGTCTAGATTTTAACCCACTACAAAATACATCAGCAAATTAAATCACCACCTATCTAGATTAAAAACAAAATAAAATCACGGGAATACTGGACATTTGTGCAAGTAATCTTCATAAAGAGTATTATGAGCAGTACCTTAATAAAAACAAAATACAAATTCAACAAGTTGCACAGTATGTAGTAAACAATTAACATCCTCAAATACTGTAATACTCTGAAGTCTTAAAAAGAAACACACAAGAAAAATATTTTTACAGTAGCCTGTAAAGCTGGGCAGATCTTCAACATGTGAAGCTAACATACAACATAAAGGATTTGCTCAGATTTGAAGAGGAAGCTTTAAACACTTTAAGCAAAATAGTGGTGAAGAACACTTAAGATAAGCTTTAAAAAAACAGAAGTATGATCAGCCTTCAGAAGACAGGCTATTTTTATGTATTTTATTTTGTCCATGGAACAGATTTATTTGTATTCCAGGAAAGAATGCTGTGTACTGTGAGACGACTAAAATCAAGAGTGTAATAGTACACAACAGACAGAGCAAGACAAAGGCAAAGCAGATTGAAAGAGCAATGAAAATACCATGGAATGTGTGCTTAGATAACATAATGAACTATCTGGAGGTGGCAGATAATTCTGAAACGCACTGTTAGGAAGAGTCATGCTTTAACACRCTGCTGAAAAAACACCCCCAATTGTAGCAGTACCTGGACTGTTGCAATTGAAGCTTCAATCTGACTGAGAGTATGAAGTTTCTTTTTCATGCTGGCTAAAATTGCAGAACGAGGTGGAGGAGTAACAGAGATGGCCTGTGGGCGACTGATAAGAAGATCTTCGTGCTGCCACTTTTTTTTTTAAATAGGAAAAGACTTGGTTAGCAATATTACTCATCACAAAATACTTTTCTTCAAACAGCAATTCCAGCATTCTGGTACATTGTACAGCATGGGCATTTCAAAAGAGCTATGTATATGAAGATGACAACAGCATATTTTCAACTTCTGAATCATTATGGTGTTAATTCTATAAATAGCATAAGCTATGCTTTGTTGGATCATATAATTACACCATTAATGAGCCCTTACCTTAATTAGAAGTGATTTACACACATTCTTAGCAAAATCCCTCAATTTCTGATGTATCACAACTGAACTACTTCCACAAAACACACACAATTTTGCTCTCCAACCCATGTAAAGGGTCAGTAACTGATGTGGACAAAGCCTCTACCCTTAACCTACAAGTCACCACAGAATAAAGATTGGTGAGAGAACAACACAACTGAATACAGACACACAATTCAACACACAATGACATTTATCTAAAGCCACTGAAGAATGTCTGAATGACCGAAATAGCTGCTATTTATATTTGTTCCACGAAGCAGAGGGAAACAAGGAGTGAATTAAAGCAATGAAAATTGAAAGAACAATACAAGATGATAGTCAATAATATACAGTTTACTTTCAATTTCTTTTTCTTTTTMGAGGGGTAAAATAGGACAACATTGCKTGTAAGAAAGCCAATAAATTACATCTTTTCTAATAAATGGCTTCATGGTTACTGAAAAAGTCGTGYGTTTAGTCAAAAAGAATTTACATATTGTTACCTTCGCATCTTAAAAGGCAGCTATCTTCTCAASTAAYTGGCTCCCCATATATTTAGGGAAAAATTTAAAAAAACTAAACAGTATTCTAAGTCAATTAAAATATCCTGAACATCACTGAATAAAATAAAATCCCTATAGTGCTCAGTCACCTTATTTTCCATAGGAAAAATTTTGCCAAGAACATACAGTCTCACCTGGAACATGGCAATATGCAGCTGCACTCTCTGAAGGCTTGTCTTGCAAGAAGAAATGCTGGTTTCAAGTCTGCGCACTAAATCRTGCTTCTTCCACGCCGTGTCGTATGAGCTAGCCAATACTGTTGCCCTGTTCATGACCAACTGCGAGAACTTGCCAATTTGGATGTTGTGCTCCACAGCTTTCTTGCACAGGTCATCCACAGAAACTTTGCTTTCTGCTCCGAAGTCCTTAGCTTCTACCTGAGCAATAATATCCACACCCAAAGCACTGATGAAACTGCACAGTGTGAGTCCCAAAGCTTGATTTGGAAGGCCAATTAAAAGCTGCCTCACAAAGTCAGCAGTAAAAGCCTTGATCGGTTTGGCCATTTGGTCTTCACTAAAACAAGAGTTTCTATAAAGGGCTTTCACGTTGACAATTTGAACAGGTCCGTTTACCGTGTTCTGGTCTTCAAGTGAACTGATGCCTTTTGAAAAGAAGAAACAGATAGTGTTTTATTTATAAATTAAACATGATACATTAATTTGATACACTATCAGATTTAGAAACGGAGCAAAATTAAAGAATTTACTTTATTTAAAAACAAAACAAACCCAGCTCTTGGCCATATGTGAAAGATAAGTGGACAAAACAATATTGTGTATTTGACAATATATTTATTTACCTGACAGCGTTTTAGAAAAGGTGCCACAGAGTCTGAAGAATTCTTTAATTGTTTGCAGTCTCTTCAGAAAGAAAATTTCCTCTAGAACTTGTCGATTATTATCATCATCAAAGAAGTTAACTTGAGTGCTTCGGGCTTCCCTAATTATGTCAATCTTACGCCAAGCAACAGGTATTTCCATCTTGTTTAGCTGAGTGATGTCAAGAAAATATTTATTTTTGTTTTATAAAGCTTTTACTCCTGACTCAAAGAGTACTCTGGAAAACAACCACATACCTTTTCAATCAATAAGCCAAATGCAGTTTCCACTTGAGCAAACATTCCATCAAATGCTACCAAAAGCATCTGTCCAGCTGACATTTTTGGAGTCTCATCAACTGAACCATTTCTTGGCTGTATCAGCTCACCATACTGAGCATGAAGTACTCTTAAAGAAAAAAGTTACATGTCTTTGCTTAATTTACAATTAAAAAGCAGGATTAAACAAAAAGTTTCCCCATAGCTAGAGAAGATCCRAACCAAATCTTAGCTACGTTCAACTAAGCCAATTTTCTGCAGGTTCTTTCCCTCTGCCCCATCCAGCTAGAGGATACAAACAGTATATATACATATATACACACACACACACGCACACACGTACAGTGTGCGTGTGTGTGTGTATATATATATATATATATTTTTTTTTTTTATTAAGATTCTCTGTGCCATTGATGGTTTAGATGAGCCCCACCTAACTGACTCAAAGGAAGCAGCAAGTCCTCTCCTTTTACGTGGTAGGAAGCTTTTAAACTGGCTCAGCTGTCTAGAAAACATTTCTCCGGAAAGTTACTGTCCCATGGTGCCAATCGCCCAAGCTTGGCTATCAAATTGATGAATCATCAGGCAAAAACTGCCCAAAGCTCCTGACAAGAAAGTGCCACGGTTACACAAAGCTCTCTTTAATCATGTTCCTCCCATAGAACTGTGGAGCCTCATTCCTTAAAAATTTCAAATATAAAATGACAAATCCACATATATTTTGGAATRTTTACTATCAAACAACTCAAGACTACCTGCAGCAGATATAAATGTTTCTATTGCTGTAGCTGTGTAATTTATTTTACTATAAAGTCTATGCATCTTCTTAAGGGTATTCCACAGAAAGAAAAACCTGTATTTCAAACAAATAATCAAATGTGGCGAAATTATCAGCAAGAAGGTATATGAAGACTTCTGACCATATTAAAGCTAAACCAAAAAGTGTATGCGGTTTACCTTGCMACATCAATGTAATGAGTATGTGTTTCCTCCTCTAGTCCCATAGCTGCATTCCTTAAGTAGGCTTGAAGAGATTCAACCAATGTTTGCAAAGGGACTCCATCAGTGGTTTGCTCAATGAGATTATCTAACTCATGAAGCATACTTTCTAAGGTGTACTCTCCTTTCATTAAGCATCTAAGTGCTTCAGGAAAAATGATCTGCCGAAAGTTTGAATTTAATTCCTGTTGAGAAATAAGTTAGAACTTTTAGAACTTTCTCCCCCAAAAAACATCACATACAACATCTTTCCAAATGATTTAGATTTTCTTTTGCATTATGGAACTATAAATGGGTTAAATTATTAGTTGAATTATGATTTGCTAAACTGATTGGAGTAGAGAAAGCAACAGAATCAAAGATGCCAAATAGTGATTACAGTAGCTAGAGAGCTATTTTCATCTTAGAAATGACTGCAGGTAGGAAAAAACAGTACCTTAATACCTGGGTCTATAGCATAAGTTTTCAGAATTTGCTTCAGACTAGACCTGTTCTGGGTGAAAACAACTACGGCTTTGCAGGTGCAGGAAACAGAGCACATACTAAACAATTTTGAAGCTGATCTTGACTGTCAGCAAAAGAATAAAAGAATAAGACACAAAGCTATTTTTAAGCTGTTCTGCTACCAACTTTTTTCACGGTTATTATACAGCAGTTTTTAAAACCTCACCATGTATAGACCTAAATGATTTCTTCTGACCAATAAAAATGTAAACAGTAGTAGTAAATGGCTCTTCAATCCAGTGAARAGGCAGAATAAAACTAAGGTTCAAACAGTTGTAGCAATATTATAAACAAACACTAAGCTGTTTTTAAGGCAAGATTTGTTAGAAATGTTTAAAAGGCTCAGTATGAGGGAAGTAAAAAGAAAATTGTGACCTGAAGTGAGATGTATACTCCATTAGCTAAATGAACAGCTTCTGATGCTTCAATTGGGTTAGGGATATCCAAGTCTTGCGGTACGAGATGACACTGCTTCAACAACTGTACAAGGCACGTAACATTCCCACTCATGCTGCACAGCTCCTCCAAGAACCAGGCTCCATCTCTTGAGGTAAGATCAACCAGCTGCTCCCCAGCACTAGACGCTGCACCTTCCATCATCAGATTCCGCCTAGACCAGTTACAATGCTTAGTTAAACGAGTGGAAAACCACACGGTACTGCATGCCCCACAAACAATATTCCTTTTAAACATGAATAAAGGCAAAAAAGTCTCTAGAGGYGCCTCACCTCGTAAGGGTGCAGAGAGCAGAGATGATAACGCTTGCTAAGCTCAATGAGCCCTCCTCTCCATTTTCATGAAGAAAAACTTTTATGCAACGTTCAATTTCTTTCAGCTGCTCTTCACAGACAGGTACAGTAACCGCTTCTTGTTTCAAGCGCTCCACCTGCCTGATGAGCCTGCTATTTATATCTGCTGCGTAGCGCTGCAGAGTCATTTCTGTAGCGGTTATGAACTGACACATACTTGGAGGCGGCTGAGGAGCRTATTGCATTTCATACCTGTAAAGCAAGAGCACAAGGACAACACTCTCCCTTCTCTAGCTCTACTGCCTGGAATGAAAAAAAACGCCGTATTTGAACAGTTATCACATCATGCACTATGTATCAACCTAAAATGCCCCAGCAGTCGACGCCTATCCTGCCGACACTTTCATAAAGCATTACAGAAAACATCACATTCCACTACCATCTGCAAGCACAGAGACTACCCAAATAGGAGTCATCTAGGCAAAGAAAGATGATATGGAATAGGAAGGACACAGCTTTCAGCAGAACATCTGAATCTGATCTAAAAAACATAGGGCAAGCATTAGGAATGTTGTAATGGTCTGGATTTGGAGTAAAAATAATCTCAAAATTTTTCTTTAATCAAAGGAAGTCCCTGGTAGACTTGGTGGGTTTTGGTAGCCCCAAATCCCTAATTATGACTATGCTAAAGCCACACCTTGTTATTTATCTTTTCATTATAAGGAAATGTTACTTAGTTTTATTTTTGCAGAAAGTAGCAAGACTTTGAAACAATGGATTTAGAGCAACTTCCCCCCTCAGCCTTCAGAAATTGTTGTTTAAAACTGCTCTGGGAATCCCTATTTAATTACACAGGAAAACTTGATTTTAATTTATAAATTAAAATCCTAAGATGCTCAAACACTAAATTATTATTCTTCAAAAAATCAATTATTTTGCGAACTTACTTCCTGAAGATATCCTGACAGCGCTCTATTGTCATGTTACAAATAAGTTCTTCCATCCAAGTTTTCCATTGCTCAATTCGGTGCTTCTGAAATACAGCTTTGGGATACTGAAGAGCTACAGTTGCATAGTTGTGCAGCTGTTCAAGACAACCACGTAAAACAGATCTTCTCTGCTGAAGAAGAGCACCAACCTCTCCTTCTAATTGCTCGCATTGACTGATKAGATGGGCCTGGCCTGCATTTTGCAGAAATGCTGTTGCTGGTACGTAACTGGGAGGACCTTTTAAGACAGACAGTTAAACAATTAACCTCCGTTGAACTCTGAAGCCCACATACTTCATAGCACCAAGTATTAAAATCTTTGCCAAAGCATTGTGTCACCTGTGGTGAAGGAGTCATTGACTATTTAGACTGCCAATTTTAAATCCAAGGTAAGAGAATAATGTACATGGCTAATGCAAAATAKAAAAGCTCACATTTTTAAGCAGCTTGAAATAGAAACCTTGTGGTGTTCTAACTCATCTTTTGGAGAAGCCCTTATCATTTATTACATAAACAGCCATGTCTTTAAATTGGACTATTCATAATAAGTCCTGACTTTTAACTCCAGTTATCTTCAACCCACCAAGGAAAATAAAAAAACAAACAAAAACCTTTCAAAGCAAATAAAAACAAAAACACAGCAGAAATACTATTTTATACCTAAGTCCATTTGCGTGCTTATTTCTTGAAGCAGACTTGCAAGTTGTGTTGCCTCCAAATTGTTGAAAGCAGCTTGGTAATGTGTTATCCACTGCTCAAATTCATTCAGCTTCACCTGGATTGCTTCCTGGACAGCTCTTTGTTGAGACTGCAACTGTGTGTGCTCAGAATACCTAAATTAATCAAGTCACAAAATTAAGTAAACACTGTTAGAAAACAAAAAGTACTTAGGTACACTGTGCTGAACAATACTTCTTTTAATCGGAGTAGTAGGGTAAGATACTCTCACCAGTTACATAAAGCTTAAGGAAATAAATCTTGTGTTCATTAATTATGCTTTCTTACAAAATAAAGGGTGTGTAGCACACCTATTCATTCATTTTTGAAATCCTTGATCAATTTCAAATAATTTTGCTTTGCTATAATACTAGTTACCAACCACACCAGGCTTTGATATTCCCAACAGAGCACCTGCCTCCTCTATACCTGTGCTGAAGTGTGTGAGAGGGATGATCCACTCCTTCTGCTCCTTCCAGAAACTCTATCTCCTCCAGCAGTTTTCCCTGCAATTTTTCCACATCTGTCAACTGTTCTTGCAAGCTCAGATACTCTTCTAAACTACTGTCCAGTTTTGGAAGCACAGAGAGCATCTCATCTCTGTTCTTAAACCAGTTAACCTATAAGCAAGACACAGAAAGTTATAAAACTAGGGTTAGTTCTAACGGGTAAGGAAAAAAAAAAATGTAAGGCAAGACAGAACATTTCAATCATGTTCATTCAGAATTACCTTCAATGCTACAGGTCTAAATACTAACAGAAATAATATTAGACCACTCTCTAAACTCTAACTTCTTGCAAAAATAAAAAGATACYGTGGTGAGCTCACCTTTATCTCAGCCACTCTAGAAGAAAAGAGGCTACGTGTGATATCTCTTTCCATTTCCCTTTTGCTCTGTTTGTTTTCAGCCTGCTGGCCACCTCCACCATAGACGGCTCCTGCAAATCCTGCTTCACCTCCTGCTGTCCAGTCCACCAGAGGATCATACACAAAAGCTTCAAGCAACGTAAGCAGAGTTTCTCTCCCACGCCGCATGATATGTAGCACCTGCATTGTATATTTTAAACAGACTTATTCTGAGTTGCTCACTGTAGATCAGTGAAATTTTAAATACAAAATACTGTACTTCAGAAACTACAGAAATCCATAACCACCTCAAACACAGGATCATCATCACTGTATGCACAGATTCAACTAGCCTATTGTGGCATTACTAAAATTTAAGTTGGGAGTCTAACATTCCTCATCAACTCTATCCTCTCCAACATCACCTTGAGGAAGAGACCCATCCGCATAGTAATCAAATCTGTCATGGTTATAGAGCATGAACAAGGCGACTAAGCAAAACTTCCTAAGTGTCTTTATGCAAATATTTTTTGGTATCAAAATGGAAAAAGACTAAATCACAAAACAGAAAACTGTCATAGCTGCAATCTTTATGAAGACCCATCTTGCTCATTTGGAATGGCACAGAGGGAACAGAATGCTTAGTAAGAAAATTCTAAAGCAAAATAGGATAAATGAACRCCCTGTTTTTGGCATGTTTAACTTACCTGCTCACAAGAAAGCCTAAAAACCCCTTCCACTCCTGTCACACCAAGTGCTGTTTCAATATTGTGCGTCATCCGGAATGGAACCTTCTCTGGTACCCTAAGGCTTTTCCCTTTAAGATAAAAGGGAAAGTTGGTTCTTTTAAAAGTAAAAAAATGAATCCTTTTATTTGAATAACATATAGCACTTTTTAGATTACCTTTTTCAAAGCAAACATTATAATCTATGTGGACAACTTCTCCTGTAGTCATATCTATAAGAACATTATCCAGATGTCTGTCTCCAAGACCAATGATGTAGCCAACCATGGACATAACTGCAGTGGATCTTGCATACGACTTTAAAGAGAGTTTCAGGAAAAAAATTATTTGTGGGAATCTTCTGCCAATACACTGGACTGACTACCATCTTAAAATATTATTGAAATTGAAGGTGCAAGACATATCAAAACCAACTATCCCAAGCTGTTTGTTGTCTGATGCTATTTAACAACAGTTCATTTTGTAAGCTAACAGCCCTACATTAACAAACTGTGGTTATCAGGTTTATACTCCTTTTTACTCTAGATAGCACAGTTTGTCAGGCAACATTTCCTGCTGCATGAAACTTCAGCAGTGCTAGCTCTCTTAACACAAGAGCATTATTGCTAAAAAGCTATCCTTTTAAGAACATAGCCTCTCAAAGTAGAAAATAACTGCAACAACTCACCTGCGTAACTCTCCACCATTCATCAGGTGTAGTGCATGATGACCAAAGTTCTTTAGCTAGAAGATTCGGTGGTGTCGCTTCCATCAATTCTTCTAGCACAGCCCTCATTACATTCAAGGGCCAGTCACGACGAGACACATCAAGACTGAGCCCAACTGCCTTTAAAGCAGGTCCAATTTTGCTGTAGTAAAGCTCACTGGGTCGAGGCACTATTCCAGGATTCTGAGGAGTCTGGTAAGAATCTTGAGCCTAGAAGCAAGAAACAGTGCTAATTTACATATTGCAGCTCATTACTACAGAGGAGCATCTCAAAGTCAGTTTAGCAAGAATAACATGAAATCAACTTCTCTTCTAGATTCATTTTAAAATTCCAATTAACATTTTGTTGTAACTTAACTCTGCTGTTACCAGGTCTATTCTAAAACTCCTAAATTATATTGAAAATGAAAATCAAGTATGGAATGTGAAGTGAAGATGATTTAAACCAAGCTCGCTCAAAAACAGTTCTCTCTGAATCAGTTATTTAAAGCCAAGTAAGATCATAACACAAACCAAGAGGTTTCCCTTTGAAGGGTGCCAGCTGGCATAAAGCAGTTGTTACCTTTTGTGCCTGCAAAGCAGCTTCTCGCTGTTGCCATCTCTTGTAAAGACCAAACAAAGGCGTAGCTCCATCCACCCACTGAATCAAGCCTGATCTTGTTCCCAGCGGTGTCACAGAATAGTGCCTCGCGTGGAACCTTGGTGTCTCTTGGCGGTTAATGGTAGCAAACATCGTGTTCACAATTGATAAGAACTGCATGATTCTTTCATCTAGATGCAAGTCTTCCAAACCTGTGTTAATTTATTTTGTTTCAGATTCAGTTTCTAGAAATAAAATTCTTATTCTTAAACAAGCCCAAACGGGGCATTTCTGAAATCGTAACTCATTTCAGAATGCTCCTATCAACATGCAAACAGAGTACTGATTCCGATGTAGCTCTAGATGAACCGATCTGAAAAGCCTAATTTAGAGCTTCATGGGACAAAAATTCTAAAATATATAGGTAAGCAGTGAAGGGAAAGGTACAAACCATACTCCATAGTAAGAGACAAACTTTTATCAAAAACATCCATATCTTACCTTTAAAAAGGTATGGATAGTTCTTCCCATCTGAACCCAGGAAAAGCAGCTTTTTTGGTTTGGTTTTGGTAGGCAGAATTGTGATGGTGCTGCCCACGCTATGAATTGTGACTGTGTCTCTGGTGGACACTTCTCCAGGGAGGGCTATTTCAGTGTTCATCATAGCAGCCAACCAGGGACTGATTTCCTCAAGCCGTAAAAGGTAACTAGCCCTTTTCTGTGCTCTCTGCTGCAAGCTTAGCATAACCTATTCCAAAGAAATTTTKGTTAAGGTTTAACCTTAGCAGCAAGCATATATATATTTAAAAAAAAAAAGTCTGTACATGCACGTGTGCGTGCACACGCGCACACACACACACTCTATAGTATAAGCAATAATACACATAGCCAAAGTATCAACAAGGTATCAATAGCAATTGTTAAGGTGTCAAAAAAATACTGTTTCTTACRCTGAAGCATGCCTGTAGTGAATGCTGGCTACAACTACAAAATGACAAAAGAACAGCAAGAGAAAACTAAGGAGAGACTCAAGCACACACTGCAACAAGAATGCTTAGAGCCTTTATATCAAATTATTAGACTGTGCATACTATACCTCTTTAAATGGAAGCCAGCTGCTTCCAGGTTTAGCAGGATTCAAAGGATTCTTAAGTTTCTCTAGTGCATTTTCAATCGCATCTCCATAGCTATCCTGAAACCACTTCTCATGAGGGGTTTCAGCAGGAGCTGCCGTGATGCTCCGGACATGTTCCAGAGCAAAAACAATGGGCTTCATCAGCGCTGTGTGCTTTTCTCGCATGATTGCTATCTTCTCTTCTCTGTTAAGAAAAAAAATCCTTAGTTCCATAAGAATTTAAACATTAAAATGCACTACACGTGAGACCTCAAAAAAGTGTAGAAAACACATCTATAAAAGAGGCCTTCATGGATGGCCATAATGAAAAGAAAAACTAATTCTTCCACAGTAAACACATGTGCCTCTGATTTGTACTTGCACTGAAACACTGAGTAAGACCTTTCACTACTGAAGGGTGAGGAAAAACTCAACAATCCCAACTCTTCTGTTTTCCCATTCCAAGGGAGACTTGACTATAGGGTTCAAGAGGCATTTTAAACTCAGTAAGTACCCAATGAATAGCTTTCCTCTTCCATAAATCAGTAATTGAGAGAAACACAGGTACAAGGGGAAAAAAGTTTGCTGAATACTAAAA
This sequence comes from Nothoprocta perdicaria, assembly GCF_003342845.1. Lineage (NCBI taxonomy): Eukaryota > Metazoa > Chordata > Aves > Tinamiformes > Tinamidae > Nothoprocta > Nothoprocta perdicaria. The sequence continues at coordinate 7,601,906 of NW_020454316.1, read as the reverse complement.
ACCAGAAGTGGTTTAAGGAATTCYGTTTATCCTGTCCATTTAGTATAAACTCCAAACATCCTTTACAGGCAGACTTGTACCTCATCTCAGAAGACTTGTGAGACAGACCGTGGAAACAGAGCTACAGGATCACAAAAGCCTTCAGAACCCCAAAGCATTGTCTTTTATCACCTTATCACTAGGTGAAAGAAAACAAGGATTCACAGACGGACACTGCTGCTCTTGTCATTTCTGATTTGATTAGATAACTAGCCCTAAGTATCAAAATGCTCATGAATTGAGTGAACTGTCTCGCACAGAAGTAGCTAGAGCCATGCAAATTTCASAGCAACAACCCTGGTGGCGAAACTGCCTGCATGTTTTGGCAAGAACAATCCTTTGTCATGACTTTCGTTCACATTATTCACAAAAACATACTTCCGTAGAGTGTTGTTATTTTGAACCCTCTTGACTTCATCTTCCAGTTGCTGAATCCTTCTGAGGACGTACATGTGCTGCTGCAGTAAAACTCCCAACCACAGTTCATCCCAGAGAACTGTAACTCTACGTAATTCGGCTACTAGCATCTGAACCTGTAYAAAATAAAGATTTATTTACATGGCTAGATGAACAACTTGGGAAAAAGATGACAGTCTAACGGCATTAAAGCTGAAACAAAATTTTCAGTCTCCTTCCATGCAAGATATACAAGTTACATATTTTTGATTTCCATTGAAAGCATTAGTAACACACATTTTCCTTACTTACCTGCAACACCATTGTCGGATTCGCAGTAGAGAGTTTCTCCACAATCTTGCTGTAACAGTCCTGCATCATTGCTTGATCTTCATTTAATCCAACTTTTGTGTCATCTTTAGTACTTTCTTGAGAAGTCGGGGGGCTCCCTCCATCACATTCACCCCCCAGTAATTCTTCTCCTTGAATATTGCCTAACAAAGTAGGGATGGCAGACGGCAGCTTGTTCCCTAAATTTAAAAAGATGTTCAAATATTACCTCTGCTGTTCTGGCCTAAAAAAACAATACCATACCATACGCCTTTAGCATTAGGATCCTATGTTACACTAATTCCTATGCAAGTATATGTTAACACAATTGAAAAAATTGACTTTTTTTTAAACTAAGTTGTTAAATCAAAAGGTATTAGTCATGTCCCACAATACTGAAGGTCTTAAAGAAGAAAGTATCAAGGAGTCACCAAGCAGAAATGAATATGATTTTATCTAGTATATAAAACACACCAGCTAAAATACATTTGAACATTTTTCTTCCATACCTGACGTTTGGGATTCACTGCTAAGTGAGATGGTACCCACTATGGCAGGATACAATATGAGATGCGGAGAATCTTGAGCCACTCGACACAACAGGTTGCAAATACTTTGACGAACATACACTTCTGGGTGATTCAGGCGGGAGAAGAGCTGAGGAATAATGCCTTCAGACACAGGACAAGAAAAGGTACTGAGTCACTTTGTGTATCGCAAATGACAGCATGTCTTTTTAAAAAGCAATGACAGAAAATGCACAGCTATTATTGCATTAGGATAATGGCCAGTTTCCCAATAAAACCTTGTTTTAAATAATGTTTTCTACAATATGCATACCAGCTTATTTTCCTAATGTTCAAAAGCCAAAGACATCAAATGCAACGTATAAATCCTGCAATAAAGCACTAGGATCTGAGTTTTGTACACTATATTTGTGGTATCTTTTTGTTAAAAAAAAAGTCACATCAGCAGTACTGTCTCAGAGAAACTGGACGTGCAATTTTGTAACAGTTGGTCTCTTCCYGTACTGCCTTCCACACTATATCTCTTTTTTGTGAAGCTCCCCGATTAATCATAACCAGTAGTGTAATGACAAACTATGTCTATCAAAACATTTGTCTTTGGACAGTAGTTATTAACAAGTTTAAAGATGCTTAAAGGTGCATCTCTTCTCTGAAATGTTTTTCAAACTGTAATTAGGAAAAAAAAATCTTTTTTTCAGGAACATACAGTAGTACTTCAAAATAGTGTTTTATTTTTTCTTCCTCCCTCCCTCTATRTTTTAAAGAGAGATGGGGGAAAGAAGTCATTTTAATGTTCTGTTCTAAAACCAGAAATAAATAACTGAAATTGGAGAAGATCTTGAATTATATCAAGTAAAAGCAGAAATTAAGCCTAGTCTTTATCATGCTTACACCTGAACTTTATGAAAGTGAAAYGAGTAATTAAAATATAAATAAGCAGAATATGAAAAAATACCTTTAACAAATGAGTAACATGCTATTACCTCTCCAAGGAGCAGTAGGTGTAGTTTCTAGTCCATGCTCTAGATACTGTCGAAGTTCCCCAGCATGTTTCACAAGCAGACGTAACAATCTTAAAGTTGCCATCACAATAACATCATCAGTGCTTTGTTCAGAAGTACTTCTTAAATGCAACCTAGGGTCATCTTCATCAAGAGGAACCTTATATATCAAGCACAGAAATAATACTCTTAGCTAACTATATAGCACATTATTTAGAAATATTTGTAATTTAAACTTCTCTCACCAGCACAACACTAACCTGACCAGCATTGAGTTTGAGAAAAGTAAAATATGCACTGCAGGAGAGTTTATAGAGGCTGAAGATTCTGTCTACAACTTTTCTCCACACTTTAATTAACCCTTCTGTTGCATTTTCATCAAGATCTGAAAGCCAGGGACAACTTGTTAATAACTGACGCCATATAACATCCACCATATCGTCTTCTTCATTGTCTTCATTTTCAGTTATTTGTAGAGTCATATCTTCGTCCTAAGTGTAAATAAAGAGATAGTAAGTCYTCCCACTACTTCTACAAACACATATCAGATGCTGATCCAGTTTTTCTCTGGGCAACTCAACTGCCTTATGCAATCAAACTATCATAAGCTTCAGAATAGATGTGGTACTACTTAGCTGATAGGTGATTTCTTAACAACTTCTATATTATCTTAATTTTATCTTTAAAATATTTACAAGAGTTAATACAATTCACAAGTAGAGGAAAACCAAGTTTCAAAACAGAGTTTTTTTTAAGCAAGTAAATTTCCTACTTACTTGAATACCAGCTGGACGACACACTGCCTGCCCAAGAATTCCATATATTTTCTCTTTATCTTCCTCTGTAACACTGTCTGGAAGCAAGCTCTGAACTTCAGATTTCTCTCGGGGCAGCAGACGAACACCTTCTCCCTGACTGTAATATTTAATAAATTATTGACCYCACAAAATATGATTCAGTAGAACTGAATCTATTAACATTGACTATTTAAAACATTATAAAGCTCCCTTCTATTTAGAGAAGGCAAGTAATCAAAAGAATACTTGCAATTCTCTGCTCTTATTTACTTATCATAGAAAAGCCCAGTCATAAATACAAAGCTACAGTTCATCTTGAAAGAGGTAACTTTTATAAATTAGAAGTCAGGATGAATTTACCTGGCATTATCAACTACTTTCCGGCCCCATCTGTAAGCCCAACTAGCAAGGGCTGCCCACGACTTGGCTACTTCAGGTGCCTGTACTGAAGACAAGTGATACAGCTGTCCCAAAATGAAGTCTGGCTCTCCAACTCCAATATTTACTGTGTTGGGAGAAAAGGCAACATGCATGATTTTAGATATTGCGAGATAAAATCTGTTACTGATTTCCTCAGCACACAGAATAACAAAGTATTAGAAGCACACCGTATTTTTTGATCACTTTAGTATCCCCAAAAGTCCAGTTTTCCAAAAAACAATTATTCTTCATCTCTAACACAGGTGGCAAAGTAAGGACCAGCTTTATGTATACTAATAATGCCACACTTGCTTTCTCTCTGACTTTCTTAGAAAAAAAGGAAAGAAAATTAGAGCCTTAATCTCCAAAGCACCAAGACAGTATCCTTCAGAAAGAAAATGTCTATGCACCCCCCTAATAGGGGCTCATCTGTTTAACCTAATAAATATCAATGTAAACAATTTTGACATTTTGCAAGACGGAGACTAAATTTATGCGAGTCCAGATTTAAACTAAAGGAAAGCTTTATCTTGAGGTGTGAAGAGATCTCTCTACTGAAAGCAGATACTTAAACTGTTACCATAAAATGCAGTATAAGTGTTCAAACTAAATGTAGATTAAATATCACGAGAAACCTTTAGGTAATCCTCTTCCATGCTCACAGGGACCTTATTGTCCYGTCTATTATCACTTGAAGAGCAAAAACATCAGTAAGATAGTAATGTTAATTTTAAAAATTGTGCAATTATCACATACAACATTTTATACATACATGCAAACAAATACACAACTAATACAGCACTCAGCTTTTATCAATTTAACAGTGGTTACACCTTAGGGAAATCAGTTACTAGTAAGTCAATAAAATAATAATAAAAAAGAGCAAAACATCTCTACCTGTAGATTCGCTTTCAATTCTAGGGTATTCTTCTTCTAGTGTATTAACCGCTGGGAGATCAATCAAAGTATATATATTTTTAGACAAGGTAGATAGGCCAGTGATGTTTTGCTGCTGTCGAGCTCTGTATACTTGTTTCAATTGTCCCGATATTTCTTTCCATTCTGTCTGAATCCATTTGGCCAGAGTGAGAATAGATTTAGCAACTGCATATTCAGCTTTGGCAGACTTGCAAAAGGATATGGCACAAGAACTCAGCATTTCCATAGCATGAGTGGATTGACCTGCATATCGTTAGGAGGATATTTTCAGTAGAGTGTTAATTTAATTCAAAGTGGTTCTAAAATTCAGTATATTCAGATATAGCTTGCAATACATTTTACAGAGAAAGTTTTCATGACGTTTTTCTTCACTAGTCATCCTTAATTTCAATTTGATAACATTTTCAGATTGAGACAATAGCTAACAGGATGAAATTACTAATGATATTTCCCTACTGTGATTTCTTCAAGGACAGTGGAATTAGCCTGATTACAGGGAAAATAAGCTCAAGTATCTATAAAATGATCAAACTCACCTGCTGTGTATAACAACTTTGTTTTTTCAATATCGAGTTCAGGACCCCATTTTTCATCCATCTGACCTGGTGCAGACAATTTTTTGAAGTGCTGGACTAAGTCTTGCGCAGTGGTGGTTTTTCCCAGCTGAACTTCGCTGCACTGGGCAAGCAGTCGTGTAGCGAGGGCGATATTTCCTCGTTTCCGTGCAAATTTTGCTGCTGTTAAGCCCAGTTCCATCAGATGGCTCTTAATGGGGACTGTGGGCTCTGAGGAAGACAGACATTCTAAACAGAAGAACTAAGCGAGCAGTAATCCAGACAGATAACTTCAAATCAGTTTATTCTGTACACAGACATCAAAAAGTGCTCAACCCTCATCYCAAAAAACTTTCTGAAATTTAATAGCTGCAAATTTGCTAAAATAATTATATCTCATCAGAAAGAAAAAATATATTATAAATCATCTGCTAGGCAAATCAATTATTTTCATGATAAGCATTCTTAGTTTAGAAATGTACTCCTTCCCTAATGCTATTTTTCCCCAATCTCCATTAGCTTTTTTTTCCCCATATTACACATTTAAACAGCTTCCATGATTGATTTTAAAGACCAATTACTGACAGCATTTAAGCGTTCAGCAGTAAAAGCATATAAAAAAAATATACAAAAAAGAACCAGCATGCACTAAAGTGCAGTGGGAACGATGAGTTTATAGTGGCTAAGAACTTGCTTGTCTTTTTTTCTATGACTACAGTCAAAATTGAGACCACTGGTTATGAGACAGGATACCCAAATAACAAAATTGCTTTAAAAAATAAGAAAAAAATAGGAATCTGTTGAAGTAAATCTACAAAAACATGGCTGCTTTTAACAGCAGCTTTGAGCTGAAACTATGCCTTTATCTTCCATAACATTAAAATGAGAGGCATATACCTTTCAGTTTTTCCATCAATTGATTCTGGTACACTGTGTACCTCAGGGCATGCATCCACGGCCTTACATCATGCTGTTTGCACGAGCGCAAAGCGTCATTGAAGAGAGGTATAAGACAATCCTGTAAGAGGCAAAGTTGCATAAATATTTTCAAGTTACTTTCATAGAATTTTCAAAGTTTTATGGGCAATTCTTTAAGAAATGTTTATATATCCATTCTTTTCATACACTGCATTRTTAGTGCTATTCAGCTATAGGTTATACTAAACACAATCGAAGAAAAATGTATATTAACAACCATAAAAAAGAAATCAAACTAGAGGGTAAATTAAAAATGCTTTTGGATCAAAGCCTGTAAAGAAAACTTAATGAGGCATTTTTACGATGCTACAAAAGCCAGAACAATTCATTTACATTCTCTGTTCGATACCTCACAATAGGGATATGCAATAAAAAGGTATTACTAAAATTTAGTTTTAAAACAAACACACCTCTGATGTTAGTCTGTTGGACACAGTGTTTTCCAAGGCAGAAGAACAATATAACTGAAGAGTGCTCAACACTGGTAAGGACTGAGACACAGTGAGTGTGGACAGTCTTAAAGGTCCAATAGCTATTCGTGATGTTTGCTTCAAGTATTTTATAACATTTCTGAAATAAAAGTTAAGATACAGAATGTGTATTTTTGTTGAAAAATGAAAAAAAACCATTAAAAATACTAAAAAACAGCAAGCACAACCTTCCTGTGGATGATGAGAAAAATGCTCCAATAGTTATGAAACTTTTTCTATTAAGTTGACAAGAAACAGTACTTTATCAAATAAGCAAAGAATTGTATGACCTCCAAGTTGAACACAGTTTATTTTCCCTCTGTGTTTACAATTCACAACAGCACAATAGTAATAAACTCCAACACAGATGAAGCAAAGTGCACTTTTCACGAAGTCAGAGTAAACAAGTTAAAACCAGCTTTTCACCACACATGATATTCATTCACACTAACTTACTCGGATATTGACTGCCACTTTTGCTCCTGTTCCACGTGATTTACAGCTGTGGCCAGACATACCGAGCTCCTCAGAAGCTGCACTTCAACTGCCTTTTGAAGTTCTCTCGGGTCGGGACTTAGCATATTAGGAAGGAGCTTCTTCATGTCTACAAGAAGATTAAACATTTGAAACTAGCTACAACTGCTGAATTTCAGCATCAGAGTTTGAGAATACATTTTTGAAAGCAAGGAAGTTGAGAAAATAATTTTTGTGTGCATGTATGTACACACAAGTGTATAAAAAACATTGTAGCAATTTGTGATAGATGAAACAGAACAAATTACCTCCATAAAACACTTTCAAAAAACTTTTTTTTTTTTTTCAAAAAATAATATTTGCCAATTATTTTGAAGTTTGGTTCATAAAAAYGATGGCACAGAATACAGCAAACTATTTGGAAACTTCAGGTCATCATTTACAGAGACAGAAGTAGGGAAAAAAGTATTAACTTTCATATATAAAGTCATTTTACTTTAYGTATTTATACCTATTTTTTCTTTGGATCCCCCTGCAAGTAGGTTTATATTTTCTCCTGGTAACAGCTCCAGTTGTTCTGTGCATTCAGTAAGTTCTCCAGACTCAAAGCTGCTCAAAGATCTGCAATTCAGKGTTTATAGTTTTATTTCACATTTCTTCATTTGCTTAAAATGTGACACATCGTCGAAAGTGCAATAGATGAAAACATAACTCAAAGTCCTGACATTTTAACACAGCATGTATAAGGCTAATTCTAAGCAAAGTTTACCAATTTCACACATATCAGTATGAACTAAATGCTGAAATTCTGTATTCTAAATTCTCTATTATACATTATTTGAAAGGACAAATATTCTCTCCAGCTACGAAATTTTTCATGTTGTCCTAAGGTCTAGACTTCAATGCTTTAGCTTCTATGAAAATGCCAGAAATAATGGAATATTGCACATGGCGTATATCATTCATATTGCTTTACAGTCCTTCTATTCTAGACTCAAAAATTATTTTGCTTAAAAAAATGTTATAAAATTTTTAAAATTCATTAATGGGCAGCTTATTTTTAACACCTCTTTCATGGGAAAATACTCATTTGCCAATATAAGTGGCATAAACTGGTATCTCAAAGTGGTATCTCAAATAAATCAAGATCACTAAAAAAAATAATATTCAGAAAGCCACAGTGATTTAGAATGATGTTAACTCTCAACTATCAGTATGTGTTTTTATTACATGTCCCTAAAGGGAGCATGTCCTTCTTACCACACTTCTGCTTCAATGATATGCAGCCTCTAAAAACTGTACAAAAAATAGTACTCTTAAATACTTTTGAATAAAGTAATGATAATCTTACTTTATGTAGTTAAAATCCGCTTTGAGATTGATTGAGGTATTACTAGTATTCTTCTTCAAGTCATGAACCATATTTTGCCATTCCTGAACAGCAGACCAATCAGCGATGGAAATGTAACATTCACAAGCCTTGTTACCCAAGTAATTTATAACTTCAGGTGAAGAATCACTTGGCTTTGTCAGAACAGTTTTTCTGCTTTCTCCTGTGAAACAAAAATAGATTTTTTAAAAAATAGGTCTATTGCTCAACATAATTTCCAAATCCACTGTCACAAGAAACATTCCACTTAAAATTGTTAAGAATTAATTTTTTTTTTTTTTTTTTTTACAGATTTTTTTTTCTTAAATTAGGAGCAAGGTCTCTTTTCAAAGATGAAAAAAATACTGAAACAAAGTCTCATATTGAGTTTTCTTTTGAAGTAAGTAGCATATGTGTTGTCTAACTTGGTCATTAAGCCCACCAAGCTATAAGTTATATGTCAGTGTACTATAATTTAGAACTAGATTACTTAAAATGCTTTAGCAGTTAGTTTCATTCAGCTAAGCCTCAGTACTGCAAACCCTGATTTGCTTATTATTGTACTTATAATTATATTTAGAATTGTCTATACAGTTATGAAAACTGTATTATCTTTTAAAACAAGAAACTGATAAACACTTACCATTCAAAGAGTGCTTTGGGCTGGCATTGTTGACGCTATTGGAATTGGCCAACTTCAGCACAGCTTTATCAAAGCCTGCTATGCAGCAATCCACTCCCGTCATGGAACATAAGTGCTCCTGGTACTCCGCAGTTGCCTTCTCAAACCTTATAGGGTTTAATATCTTTGTCAACATTTTACAGAAGTGGTTTATTTTGGTAATTCAACTGTACTTTAAGACTTCTTCACCACACAACTCAAAAACTCATGTGTAACTTAAGGGAAAAGGAGAAATTTCCAGGTGATAGCCTAATACAGGAGCTTTTCCATTCAAGTATTAATGCCAGCTTAAAACAAACAAGGTTAAAGCAGAGGCATGAGTTTTAGATTTGATTGTGGTACCTCCTACTTGGATAAACCAGAATACTGATTAGCCAAATAACACTTACTGGAGGTATGTAAAACTGGACCTATGAGAACAATTCACACGCTAAACAATACTCATGGGCAACTCCTTATGAATTAGGAAAGTGCACACTATCTCAAAGCCTTTCAAAATAGGAAAGAAAACAGGGYATCGTTTTCTTTCTTCCTAAACATGAGAAGCAAGAAGTTGTCTCTTTCTTCATTTCACATGCTTTTCCCAGTAGAAAAAAAGGATATATTTCTTTAGGTATATGAAACCTCCATTAATACCCTTAATTAAGGTATACTCTGTCTTAAATATCCCACTAACTCACGGACTCATAACTAAGATGCTAATTCAACAGAAGGCAAATTTCCAAAACAGAAACAAAAACGTGAAGTATTGCTCACAGGTTCCCCCTCTCAAACTGTGGCKGATAATCACACCGTTGCACAAAAATTAGAAAAGATTTAAATTAGCCATTTTTTGCAATGCAAAATGGAAAGTGAAAATAGTACTACAATATACAAGACACTATTAAAAAAAGCAGCTTACAAACACCTTCTGGACTCAAAATCCTGGTAGTTCAAAACTAAACRTAAGTGCAGTATGCATTACATATCCGAAAGACAATTTTCCCTCAACAAGGCAATCAAGGTCAGTAGCCTTGAATCACATCACAATATATAAGATTCCAGAGCAGAACTATGAATAAGCAAAATAAGTCCAAAGATGTACCATGCAGCACTGAAAGAACATACACATACACACACCCCAAGCCACAACTTACCGCCCTTCTGCTTGTTGAGCTACAGAGTTGATCCAGGTAAGGCTCTTCCCAACTACAGCAGAGGACCAGACAGCTATACCCTGAATAGCCTCGGGACAGTGAAGCTCACATAACGCTTCGACCAGCATCATAACTGTCACCTCCAACTCATTTCCCTACAACCAAAATAAAAACTTAATTTAACAAATCTCATATACAATAAAGCCTATTTAGATTGCTACATGCTTGAAAGCAGTAGCCTTTTGCCATATCTATTATGTTGCACTTCTTTTGCAAAAGGGACATAAGGGAAGGCAGTAAGGACAAAAGTTGTTACACTGCGAATTCACAGCTGGGAGTCTCAATTAGCAATCACCGTTATGGTCAATATTCATGAAAACACATATGGGAATTCATGAAGTTGCAATGCCAAACATCTAGCAAGCCTTTGCTAATATATTTAGGCATATCAAATCAGGTTTAAGCAGAACATCCTACCTAAAACTAAGTTATTCAATTCAAATTGTAAATGAACTACTGCATTTGCCTATTAATTATATTGCACCAAATGAGTACTTGGCGTACTCATCTACAACTTCCAACATTGCCTAACCAGAAAAGTTTATCAGAATAGGAGCATGAATTTAAAATACTTAAAATAACATCCTTTACAGATCACTTGGTTTAGTGATTACTGACCACTTCAGCTTCGTTTATTTAGCATGGGAATATTTTTGCTACAGTCTACAAAGTCTCAAAAGAGAATACCTGAGAGAGAGTATTATTAGTTTTCATTTCTGTGAGCAAATCAAAACCATGCCTGACTGTCACGGCAGGCTGGCCAGCCAGCAATCCAACTCTCATGATGGAAAGTCTAATCCTTGTTAGCCAGTCTTGGCACGTCTGGCGATTCGTATAAAAGAATGTCCTGATGACCTTTTAAGACAGAAAAACATCGCACATTTTACAATGTATATCATAAAATTATAATTTCACATACATTTTATATATGTATATACATATATATGTATATGCATGTAATTTAAACATCAGGTACTTGTATAACAGAACAGTCAATTAAAAAAGTAACTGCAATAGATCAAAGCTACTAAAAAATTGCTTGATACTGTATCACCACACAAGCTTGTATTCCAGAAATATATTTCCTATTTTAAGATGTTCTCCAAGAATAATATTAAATCAAAGCTGCACAAATTAAAAAACTCAAACTTGGCTTTTGGTTTCTCATTTGTCTAATTAAGAAAAAAAAGTTTGATTACAGCACCTCTTTCCAAAAGATTCCTTACTAAGACCTGGACAGATCTGAAAACTACCAAGTCAGTGAACTGTTCTGAGGTGGCATCAACACTGTAAGAAACACGAACCTTGGGAGGAGAGGTGAGTGCATTGGCACATCCTTCATAAGCATTGTACATCAGTTTTTCCAAGTTCTCCAGATACTGCAGCAACAGAACAAGTCTAAGCTGGTTGCTACTGTGTCCTTCGTCATTGTCTGCCGTAGTCCACTGGCTGACATCTTGGTCTGGGTTTAATGTATGGGCTGCAAGACTCCTAATAATACCTACATATTTTGCCAAAACACAGAGAAAATGAATTAAGCTACAAGACAGTACTCCATCTACATGTGTCAAAAGATAGCCCTGCTGAAGTTGAGTCTCTCAAAAGTGGTCATTACTRACAATTATTCTTAAATTCTTCTTCTTCATATTTCAAACAAAAACTAAAGTCTCTGAAATCCATCTAAGACATATTCTTGTACTGAACAATTCTTAGGGGCAGTCTCTTTCACAGAATATCAAACACTGARAACATAAACAGCATACACTACATTCCTTATATTACCTTCAATTGTTTGAAATGTATCTTGAGCTCTACCCAGAGGAGTTCTTAACTTGGAAAGAACAGTAAACTGAGCTGCTTCCCAGACAGCCCATTGCCAAAGGACAGCATCAGTCTTCAACAGATTGCGAGGGATAGTTGGTTGATCCCGTTTATCTAGTCTTTGGCAGCTGTAGAACAACCTTTCTAACCAATTATCCTTCCTGTAAGAAAACATCAGTACATCATGACAGTAAGTTCATACTGCATACACTTACTCTCAAGCAAATCTCTCACAGGCCTATTTCATGCAGTTTTTTATATATTCAAGTAKGTAAAAAGGTGCGTCTTCTAATATATTTTAAAGAAGCTAAAGAGTATCTAATATATTTGAATATATCTTGAAGTATGTTAAAGTACAAAAGGATTGAAGGTAAAGTTACCTAACAGGTAAGGACCTTTATACATTTTTAAAAAGATATATTTTGAAACTGCTCGCTATTCTTTTGACATTCATGAATTTCAGTTTTAAGAAAAGTTCTTACCCAGTTCTGTGAGAGCTTCCATACAAAATGAAGCTAATGACATCTGAGAAATCCTGTGGATGGAATGTATTACTTGGAGCTTTGCTCATATGACTTCTTAGAGCCAAAGAAATTTCTTGTATTTCTGTGTGGCTACGGTTACTATAAGAATAGGAAGAAAAAACAATACATTCCATAAAATATTTGAATATATCAAAATATATAATTATATATATTATTATATAATTACATATGACTACTTTCGTTATAAACTGCTTGGTGTACTACCTACTATTTTTAAATCTGTCACAAAGTAGAAGGGACACAAAACACTCAAATTTTAACAATTTATATCAAGAAAATAAAACATTTGGGGGGGGTATTACTTTTCAGATGAATTAAGAAAAACTTAACTCCAAGGCATTCTCTATATTTAATTTTTAGTTTAGTCTGAAAACTTACCTCAGTACCACATCTAAGGGAATTGACTTCAAAAGTTTTCCAAAAGTTTGTCTCACACGAGCACCACTGTGTACTAGTTGAACACGACATACATCAACACATCTGCATCATCAAAAAGGACAAAGAGAAGAGTCATATTTCCATTAAAAGGATAATTCAAAGAATATAAAGAACTCAGGGCAGTACCTTTGTAAAAGATCATCTGGTAGGGAGGAAGACAGAGCATGGAGACTGCTACATGCCTGAAGACAAATATTCACATCTTCCAGAAGGGCTGCATTAATGGTTGAAAGAAAAGTAGTTATTCGTTATTCTTGCTTTAACTTGTGAATTTATTCATTATTCTGGTTGTGCAGAACATCTAAAGATATGCTATATATCTGGTAGAAAGAGAGAAAGGGTCTGTGCACTACTTCTATTTTGATTTAATTGACTGGTTTCATTATAACAAGAAAATGCTCAGCACACAAGTGACTGGAGGATTTATTATTGCTTTACATGGCCTTCTCTGAAAGTTGACAAATTAATCATATTACCTGTGTACATTTGTATGATATTCCTTTTTAAGAAGGAGAAACAAAGGCAAAGTTAAAAAAAATTCCCAGCCTCGGGAAGTTATAGRAATCTTTGTTCCCATATTTTTCTTTACAGGTTCTTTTGAAATCCAGCAAAATATATCACACTACAGAACTGATTTTGATAAAAAAAAAAGGTAAATCTTACTTGCAAAATTTAGCATGTTATTGTCATTCTCGATCGATCAATTGCATAATGACAAGTTACTATTTTAAGAAAATAATTATTTGCATAAGTATTGAATGCATTTGGAAAAAAAAGAATCACCAAGTTTGTGCAGTCATAACAAGAGCTCCCCCTCCAAAAGTAAGAGATTAAACAGAGTTAAAAGTGAATCTTAGCCATATTTCACTTATAATTATGAAAGGTAAAAGACAGTAAGTAAAAAGCTTGCAACATCTTACTGTTTGCTAGAAGTCCTTTGCAGAATTTATGAAAAGATGGAAGGGAAAACAATGGTGCATACGTTTCTGATTTTTTCATCAGAACAGCCACTTCCAAAGCCCATGTCATAAGTAGTTTCCTTCACAAAAAGTAAAGTATTAGTCACTCTATATGGTTACAGAAATAATGATGTCTTTCAACACAACTTCATTTTCTTCATGTTACAGATAGTATCATACAGTAACATACATTCTTAATCAAAACACCCTTAGTTTTCATAGCAGGTTGGTAATACAACCTTGCAAAAATTGTAGAAGGTAGTTTATGTCAGCAAAGATTTTTTTCCCAGCAGTTTTGATAGCTCTGCCTTTAAAGTATAGATCTTAAGATCTGGGGATTTATGACTTTTCATACAAAAGTGAGCAATCTGATATTAAAAAAAATAAACACACGATCCGTTATTATTTAAGTCACCCCAAGATGAAAATACTGCCCTCTCAACAATATGATAGTTACCTGGTGTCTTGAGTAAGGTTATCCTTCTTAAGAAGTAGCCCCAAGAGGTTTAGTATGATTGAGAAATGTTTCTTGGTAGCTGTGGTTACAGTGCTTATCACTGCTCCATCAAACAGGGAGGGAGAGGAAGAACTAAGGCTGCTGGATATGAAATGGTCATGCCTAGGAAGTAAGGAAAGAACAAAACAATACAGAGATATTTCCTTAAATATAGTGGGAAGAAACTAACAGCAGAAGTTAATATACACTCACACACTACTAGGAATTACAACAGCATGATGATCACAAAAGTCAGAAAAACAGAAGTATTCTCATTCTTGGCATATTAAAAATAAAATTGTATTTTTACATTTCGCTGTACAACCCAGCGGTATAGATTCCATCATCTCCAATATCAAGTGCTTTGGAAAAAAGGCACAGAAACCATGTAATTATTATTCTCTTAGTTCAAAAACATTCTATAGTAATAAGGTCCAAAATTAATTTAAAACTGTTGTTTATATTTCATGGTCTCTCCTTGATTTCAATTAAAAACTGATTAAGAAAGTTTGAGCAAGAGCTGAATTGTAATAGATGGAGTATTTCCTGAAGGGATGAACTTAGACCAACCCATCCTAGTCCRTTCTAAAATACTGACAAATTATTTTTCTTACCTGGAACAATGTGAATATAAGGTATAGAGAACTGCATACTGGACGGCAGGAAAATGAACTGCTATGTCATCGTGAACAACCATCAGATTTTTACTCAGTAGTGCAAATACAGTTGGTGAAAGGGCCCACATCTGTGAAACAGATACAGAAAGTATAATGCCTTTAATCATATATACATGCTGCTTATGAAATATGGTATATCCTGAGCTTATGCTTATCCTTTAAGTTAAAAGAAATACACAGATTAAGTAAAAAAAGGTGTTCTTAAAACTTTGCACAGATTACCTGTACAATTTGTACTCACCCCAATTAATGAGTTTTTAGCATTTCCAATAGTACTTAGAGCACTGAGGTCAAATATCACAACAAACTTGGCATTGGCCACATTGAATACATGGTTCTTGAAAGCATCATGCTGGATCTCAGAACAGGCCTTAGGAAGTTGTAAACTACAGAGAAGACTATTTAGAGCACAGGTCATTTCTCCTAGAATCAACCTGTAAGCAGTCTCCAGAACAGGAATGTTCTTCAGGCTCAACACCGCTTGATATACAGCATGGGCTGCTGCAACAACCTATACAATATCAAATAATGAAAATAACTGATTAGAATAGAGTATTAATGTATCAATAGCCAAAACAGAATTAAAATGTATGTTTCTTTATGAACAGCATAATATGACATAAAGAAGTCTTCAGTTTTGTATCATTAAGTATTGCTTAATTATATAATCTATGGAATGCATTCTGAACCAGGTTTTCCTATTAATATAATGGATGCCAAGTATGAAAAACATACCAACTAATGACCTTCCACCTGGTTTAATAACTTGCCAATTCCTATGAAATCCATAGGAAAGAAAAAAGAGCTAGCTACATCTGCTCTCTGAAGTGTCAGAAATGCAGAAAAAATATACATAATACATATATTTAAAATGAGTAAAGTTTTATGACCTAATAAATATCATCTAAGGAATACCTGAAAGTTGTTGTAAAACACATGTGAGAAATCTCTTCCTCTTACCTCTTTCTCCTTATGATAACGCAGTACAAGTAGTTTAGACTCTGGTATAAATAATTTCTCCACAAATGATGATGGCAGTTTTGTATTTATTTGTTCGACAATCTAGCAATAAAAAAAGACATTTATCTGAATTTATTTACTACAGATTAGTAGAAAAAGATGATTTTAAAATCAAATATTTACCTATATTTCATTTGGAAAACCCTTACAGAAACAGCTTCCCAACAACACAGTATAAAATATTTCATTTCCCAAATTCACATTCAGCAATTTACTTTTTAGGCTTTTCAACTCAAGTTGCACTTGAGAGCAGAGCTGAAAATGATGCTTGATTAACCTACACGAAAATGAATCTAAAACACATTTATGTGGTGTGGTCTTTAAGAATTGGATTTGGATGAAGTTCTATTTCTTAAGTTACTAGCGGTGGCAAAAGKAGATAAAAACATCAATCATTTAAAGTTTTGGGAAGTCAGACTGGGTTATTAAAAACTCTAACATAAAAGTCAATTTATCAAGAGTCCAAATGCATAAACGAGCTACCAGGCTATGCTTCACACAAAAAAAATACAACCATTTAGAAGACGGGAATGGGAAAATCACAATAACAAAATTATATACAAACCAGTGTCAGCAGATTCAAGACTGAAATGATATAATCAGTGCCACAAGTCTGACAATTTTCCATTTGATCTAATCCATATGTGATAACCATGTCACAGTGTATGGTCATACTTGGGTCGAGACTACCAAGTAAAACACCAACACACTCGTTGGCAGCTGTAAGGACTGCTTCAGAAAAGAATACTTGATTTGCTGCCGTCACACATCTCATTACTCTGTACAGAACCTGGAAAAATTAGAAAAGAAACAATCTGCCTTTAATGAGAAGAATTGCACGCTATTTAATCATATCCATATCAGCTGATATTTGATGACAACAGAACTCCTGTTCTCTTGGGAAAGATGGACTAGTTTTGTTTTGCTGGACTGTGCCACAAGAATTCTCTACAGATCAAGACACAAGTTACAAGATGGTCTTGGCATTAGTTAGGAAATCCGTACCACTGTTTGCCCAAGAAGTTACCCCAAAGAATTCTACAAATGCATTAATTCTAATTCTGCAGCTCATGCAACAGCAACAAGAGGTTAACTATAAATACTCCAGTTTTGTTTAATCTTCATATTAAAAATCATTCAAAAATCAAAAAGAAAATGTATTCAAGGCTGAATTTAAGCTTTATCAATTGCCACATACAGATTCTAAAACTCAGCAATGCAGATTTATCCTCAATGAAGATATGTCATCAAATAATGATGATTTATGTCAGCGACGAGTAAACAAACAAAAGGAAAAGCCTGAATACTTACATCAGTTACATATGCTTCCGTAATTGGAGGTCCTCTAATTGGGCTGAAGCGTTCCCCAATACTCCTCACCACAGTACTGAAAACCCGGAGCAGCGCAGCCAGTTTAGGCAGCGATACTGAAGGAGGAGGAATATCTTCATCTACTGATTCCCCAGAAGCCACATGGCTGAGGTCCTTTAGTGAACAAGTTTTATATATCAGTATACATTATTAACAGTTATAACATATGTATAGAAGGTCAAAATGCCAGGTCAAAAATACTTAAATATATCGGCATACAGACATTATCCAAACAAACACACCATGACAGGATATTTTGCATAGGAAGAACAAGTCACAGAACAGTAACAAGATGTTGCTCATAGGTTCAGCCACTGAAACAGTACTCAGCCCTCATCTTGGAAATGGAGGGAGGTTTAAAGTGTTCCTGCTCCCTGGCACACGACCACCCACGCAGCTGCACAGCTCTGCCCGTGCTGGCTACCGCTCTCCCGATCGCCTCCCGGCTGCAGCCTGGGACTCAGGACGTTCCAGGGGCCATTCCCAACACACTGTTTACCTGCAGCCATCTTGATCTAGAGACTAAGAGTTTATGAGCAGGCTATTTCGTGCCAGCTGGCATCAGTGCCTGGGAACATTCCCAGAAGCACTGATCTCATTAGTATAGATAGAGCCTTGGTCAACCCTACTGCAAGATAAAACACACCAGCTTAAATCATCTCCTCCATGATTTAAGTTGTTAAGTTAATGCTTTCTTAAAATTCTACCATGATAAGGACATACACATTGTCCAGTTCAGCAGTCAAGCTGATAAGTAGTGACTTATTACTCTAATCTCCATCACATGTCCACATCTACAATCTCAACAGGGCAGGTTTCTGTAGATGTTATAGGGCTGAGATCTGCGAGCTCTGCCTCTGAAAGCAGTACCATCAGAAGTCTTCCTGTACATGAAAGCATGCTAATAAAACTGGATAACTCATTTTATTTTTAGTGAAACAGATTGCACTGGAAAGACGGATTTACCTGTGGAATCTGCATTTAAAGCCGGACAATTCTGCTAGCAATTTTAATTATATATAATATGGCATTATTTGGTTACAGCCATATAGTGTTCCACAACAGATCTGCATCAAGTTAAAACAGAACAAAAACCCTCTGCCTTTAATGAAGCTTCAAATTATAACACTGCCCTATTCTTTAAGCAAAGGCTTCAGAGCTCTTGCTGCACACAAAATCTGTCTCACTACATCTAGAACATTAAAAATCTTTTTAGTCTCCCCAGAATCAAGTACAGTCACTTCACCTGAAAAACTCTGGACAATTATTGAAAATATTAGAAAGAATGGAAGAGCTTCACTGCAACTTTTTAAAATACATTCCTGTTGGCATAGTTCTTTTCATTTCTATTTTAACACAACAATCTCAAAAATAAGGGCTTTTAAAGACTGGCTGCAATTTTATCCAAATAGCTCATGAGCACTCAAGAAATGTCCTTCCACATGCTTGGAATACACTCTATAGTTTGAATTTTCCTAGTAAATTCATAAAACTTCTTTTTCTACAAATGTCATAGTTGCATAAATTTACAGTTGCATATTTCTTAATGACTTGGTAGCAATTAATCTTGATATGCATGATAAAGCCTGCTTACCTCAGCATAAGCTTCCATATCTTCTAAAAACTGACCCAAGAGTGTGGTGGAAAAAGTAAGGTCAGCCACCCAAAATGGCTCCAAGCTCTGCAACCATCCTGTATAAAAATACCAATCTAATTAGAACAGATGAACAAGGAACATTCCAAAACTTTTTTTTTTTTTTTTTTTTTCCACATTAGTAAGGTAAGAAAAGGTCATCCCCATGAAAATTTTAAATAAGCTATTTAAAAAATATATACATGACTTGCATTTCTTTTTCATCATCTTAACCTTAAGGTCAAGTTTGAGGACATTAAAGAGAGAAGAATTACAATACAGTAAGTGTAACGGCTTGCTGCGAGTTCCTATAAGACAACTGAAGGAGTGGTAGGAAAACATCTCTCAGCTTCCTAAATAGCAGTTTCCACCACAACATAATTGTGAACTACATTAAGAAATTCATTTTTTCATAACCTCATTTAAGAATTGAGTACTAGAAAAAAATATTTAAAACTCACAAAGTTACATAAAGCAACTGACATTTACAGGTTGCCTGGAATAAGCATCCTTTTCCCACATATAGCATAAGAAAGCAAATGAAARATTACTAGGAACAAAATCTGTTGCCTAGGGAGAACCTCGTTTTTGTTTCTTGGTGACACTATGTCGGTGCCATCAAGCACAAGTAAGTAAATCTACATCTTCTGCAAGTTAGACTGGACCACATCAGTGACTCTTTCGCCAAACTTACCAGACACCTGCTGTGTCAAGGAAGGTTTCTGAGTGTGATCTATATGCCACCCAACCAGTATGTCCACTGTGTCCTGAATAACAATTTTGAAAAACCGTTAATTATCCATTGTGTTATACCAACATTTCCAAGCAAGACAGAAAAGTTCGATCAAGCTTACCCGAAAATTGGTGCTGAAAATGTGCGGGTAACATCGGGACACCAGAAGGATGCATTTGACACATTTGCACAGTAACTCTGGTGTATCCACATTTTCTAGAATGGACTGTAGGCTGGTCATCACAAGCTAATAAGGTAAAGCAAAGCTATTAGACATTTCACTTCATTTAACRAGCACATCAAAAGTCTTAAACACATTCACAAACTATTTTGATTCAAGCAACCAGTACTTTTCAATATTTTTTCTGCAGACAGACARAAAGATACACTGCTTCAAAACAGCCACTTTAACTAGGCTGCTGCTTGGGATATGGCAGATGCAGTTCCAAGGTTTGGAAGGGCCATTTTCTTAAATTTCTTAGCTACCTGACAACAGTTGCCCTAAACTCCTGTTTCTCCTCCTGAAATTCTTAGGCTCCATAAAAATCAGTATTGATTTGGAACACTGATCTTGAATGCAGTGGTTTTACACCAATAGATCTCAAAACGTGAGCCAAGGGACCAGGTTTGTCACCATGTATCCCCCCCACTATTTAATGCAACAGAAATTTAAGTTAGAAATTGTAAACGGAAGGAGCACAAAGCAATCAAACGGTTGGTTTTTGTTTATCCTTCCATTTGAGCTGTCTTTTCAGTGTCTATCTTGGATCTGTGATATACTAAAATTGAAATATACTGCATTGAAATATATGAATTTTTATGAAGATACAACATTCTCTTCTAATGAAATTGGAATTASAAGAACTCCATTCCAATACAAATTTCCCTCCCACTGGTACTTACACCTACACTTACCTATTACATGAACATGGTATTATTTCTTGTTTGTTCTAGTTAAAAAGTTGATTAAAGCATTGCTTTAAAAATTGTTTATGTTTTATCACATAATCTTACCTGCATTACAGATGAAAAGGCTTTCTTCTCTCCCACAGTCTCTAGTGCTTTGTAGGTTGCACACAAATAAAGAAGTTTAACTTCATCTTTCGTGGATGAGCTGAATTTGCTAAAAATCCATTTAAAGATCTTTTCAGCCTCGTAGCTCAGAGAAGCACAAAGCAGGCCAAGACAACAAGCTCCTTCCTGTCTAAGTTCTTGAAGTAATTTGCTACTGTATATGTGAGAAGAAAAAGGAAAGGTAAGATTTCTAGAGGAGAAAGCAGAACAGGAGAAACATTTTCTAAGGATAGATATGTGCATGAATAAAGTAGTTTCCCTTCTACTTACTGGTAGCAACTAAAAATATGAATATAAAAATTAAAAATATGTATAAAGAATATGAAACATTTTTGTGAAAAATACTTTTTTGTATTTTAATATTTTGTTTATTCTTTAAGTTTTTCAAAAAGTTTTTTTTTTTTCTCCCCCGATTTCAGCTTACCTTTCATTGAGTACATCATGAATGGCAGTCAGGATATTATCCAGTTGTTTAACCAGCACCTGAAACACAAATTATATAAAGCCATAAACATAACACTGTCATGGTATATCTGGCTAACCACATATTGTTGAGACCCGCACTGAAAACACCACTGCCAGTAGAATGCCATTATGTTTCTCAGGGCCACAGCARACTATCATGAACTATATTAAGCAATACTGCAACATTATCCTACATGTTATACTTCATATTTAGTTACAGTAACCAGGAAAATATACTGCCAGCCTGATATCAAGTTTTGTTTTCAATTTAGTTCTCGCTGATAACATTAGATCACAAATATAAGACCAATCGATAACATCCAGCTTATCAATAACATCTATTGAAGATCCAGTATCGTATATTAACAATCAAGTGTATCAGCAATTGATCAGCTAATACAGGGCAAAATGTTAAAACTTCTCCTTAGGGAATCTTGACTTTCAGAGAAACCTTCCAAGGCAAAGACATCACTAATAAACTAGCACTCATTTTCCAGTATCTGCAGTAATGAGAAATATTTGCCTAATATGCACTAAAATACGGCGAGTGGTGAAGTGAATGCATACTCATTCTTAAAACCAATACATTCAGTATTATCAAATAGAAAAAAAAAAAATCCAGAAGACCAGATAACCCAGCAATATTCGATACTCTTTCCCGCACTGTGTATAAAAGCTATTTTTCGCAGATTATTTCTCAATCTTTTGATGCTTTGAATGTTTTGAAACATTTAACAAGAAACAAGTATTTCAGTATATATGGAACTGGAAATAATACTGACCAGTTTATTTTCTGGTTGTTGAATGAATTCTTTCAACTGCTTTACAGTAGCCAGTCTTCGGTCTCTGTCGTCTTCCCGAGTAATCCTCCGAAGAAGGTTTGACAGTCGAGACTCATCAGAATAAGACAACGATCGCTCTGAAAGAGGCAGTTTTATCTACATCTTTTTGTACCTTTATTACAGGATACCTATACAGCTTCTTGAAAAACTTACAACTTCAGAAGTCGAAATACTACCACATATACCTAAAAAAGTCTTACCAGTAACCAGGAAAACACTTCCAGAACTATGCAAAATTTGGATTTACTTCTAAACAGAGTTCTGGATTTAGTCCTCCTTAGGGTAAATGGATTTTTTGTGTTTGGTGCGATTGAATCAGTTATCTCACTGAACAAAACAGCTCAACAAATAATGTTTAAAGCAAATCATTTGGAAAACCAAGTTGCCTTGAAGTAAAGAACCAGATTATATCCCAAGTGACTATAAAAAACATGGTGTTCTCATTTTGGCAAGAGAATAAAGGTTAGGGGCAATCATCTTCTGACAATGAGATGAATTCTGCCTCTAAAAGGAAGAGATATACAACTCTACTGTTGAGGAACAGAAGATACACTTGTACCTAGGTACAGCGGTACCTAGCACATAAGAGAACTACCATCTTCCTAAAATGACAATTCATGTAAGTTGATCAAAATCATGATTGGCACCAGTGAGAAAGGCCATAATTCAGTTAACTGGATCTAGAACCAATTAGAACTTACTCTTCCTGAATACGTGATTAATATACTTGCCATACCTGTAAAAAGAAAACRAGGCTTCAAGAGGCCAACAGTAGATTTTTCATGATGATTAAACTATAAGACTCACAGAATGTGAAGACTTTATTAGCCATTCACATCTACATTCACGACTACTACATGTGACCTCTTTATGATGTTGCACTTCAGTCGTTTCTAGAACACTTTCCGTATTACACTCAAAAATATTCTCTTACTGTCATGCCTTATTTCTTGAATTAAGGAAAAAAGGATGAATAAAATAGGCTTTGATGATCTGTTTCTTTCCAGACATCAGTTTAAGCAATAAACATGGAAGACACTTGACATCTTCAAAGATTAGGGGGCTTATCAAACAGTAAAAAGCCAAAAAAAGCTGAAGGATCAAATATACTTTTTTGTTCATTGATAGCATATCTGCATGAGACATTAAATTTGCTGAGATTTTATCCRACAGGTATGAAGAATCCTTTTATAATGAACCTGCCTTCATGGGAAAGTGCAAAATATATAGATACCTASTTAGCAAGAATTAGATTTCTTTTTCTTTGCTTTATCTGGGAAAAACAGTTGTCTGTAGTGCAGGAAGACACATATCTCATGAGAAACATGCAAGGGATCACAATCCACAAAAGCATCTTCTGAGACAGTATCTGAAGTTTTTCCGAGTCAGGCAGTCATGTCAGGTGCAAACAACAGCTGAGCTCACACTACAGTTTTGCCCATGAATTTACAAGTTTACACTCGGGTATCGATTTTTAACAATTTTAAGAGCATATCCTCTTTAGAAAGAGAGGCTAATAATCTAGATTATGGAGGAATTAAAAGGAAACAGCAAATACATCCTTGTTTTATTCCTAATGAGATACTGCCAATCTCCCTTTATAAAACAAAGTAAATTATGCAATTATAGAATTATTTTTATATTCCTTTTTTTTTTTTTTAAACAAACTTCTAAAAATAACAGTTTCTACCAACATTAGCAAATCATGTATTATACAAGAACAAGCTACATAGGTTGTTCATTCATATGGAACTTCTGGTCACATTCTGAACTCAGAGACAGGATAAAGTAAAGGTCCCTATTCCTGAAAATTCTATGGCATCCTTACCCTGTGATTTCCTCATGTCTTTTGTGGCTAAAGCACGATTCCCATGCGGAACACTGGTAAAATCAGGATTGGTCACATTGTTAACTCTCAGCTCTTGCCCCAACGACTTCCGACCATAAGTATTTTCCCCAGATCCTCCATTGACACTGTAGCCACCTGTAGAAAAAGCAATATGATATTAAAGCATCAGACTCTCTGTTCAGGAGCACTGTATATTACCAGTTACTTAAATCATATGTTAATTAACACTCCTATCCGCTATCATCTTTTTTTAGTTTTTCATCTTCACAAGAGTCTTTTCCTGTGTCCTGGAAGCTTCTAGGATGTAAGTTCAGAATCTAATCAGTCTTTTTTGACCAGTTTATAACATAGCTCTATTATCAGATAATTTATCATGTATTCTCTTGTATTTTGGAGTTTTTATTCCTTTTGTTCTTGTATTTCAAAAGACCCTTTGCATCAACTCGCTAGCAAGCACAGCTAGAGGCATTCACCTATTTGCTCCTTGACATTACATATGGAGGTTTAACTCTTCGTTACAAACTATCCTCMGGTTTCAAAGAGACAAAAAGTAAGAAAGTTTTGCAAAAGGCACAGATTCACAGGTAAGTACAAAAGTTTCATTAGGTTGCAATTCATACTTAGAACAACGTTTTTCTCAACCTACAAGAGCAGGTATTTTCACACATTAATTCATTTCAGCTAACACGAATATTAAACACAATCCTAAATTCTCCCACTCAAAGTTCACCTTTGGTAGCAAGACAAAACAGAAATAAAAGTGTCATTTGATTAGTTGGTTTGTCTTTACTCCTACACCCCGAAGAATTTACATACTCAAATAATGAAATCAAAATCTCTTTCTAGTCTGCCACGTGATTTGGAGGGATGGGCTCTTCCTCTCTGCAATAAGCACTGGGGAGAAATGAAAGTGCCCACCAAACCTAAACAACAGTTTACTCAGTGCACTACAGCTCACTCTTTAATCAGCTGAGCAAACAGCGTTCTAAAGCACCTTCTCTACTCAGATAGAGAAGAACCAACTAAAACACAGAACAATAAGATACACAGGACTGCTTGTATCTAACTAGCAATGTTRTTTCCACAATTCCATCTGCATCAGGTCCAAGCATCAAAGTAAGCCTAGAAGCCTAGATCTTAATGGATGAAAACAATGTCATCTTGATGGGGGGGGAGTGAACTACAAGTAAAAGTCTGTGCATTTTTATACATGCAGGACTACCCTACCACAACAACTGGGACTTCACAGTGTTCTATAATTAAAAAGTTAGATTAATTTGTGTATATTTTGACTTAAAACATTAAACCCTTTGTAAGAGACTAGCATGTATKTCACCTTAAGGTTATTTTGTCATAACAAAGACTCTCCTACTAAGAAAATTACTTCTAATAGCAATGTTTATGACTAAAGTATATCACTAAAACACAGAGCAAGGAAGAAATGTAATTTCACTGAAGATGTCAGATAATCATGCATTTAGATGACAAACATTAGCTATCAAAAATATACACGCTGTCATATACAATTAGAGTTCCTCGAGCATATTTCATACATTCCCTCCAGCACTCAAGAAACTCCAGCTGTTTTTCCTCATTTGTAAGAGCACATGGTGCTTTATAGAGCATATTTAAAAAGCAGTACGGCAATCAGGTACTTAGGCATAGAGACAATAAATATTACATTATGATTCTCTTTACAGAGAGCTGCTAGTCTGAGAAGGTTTTGAAAATTCTGGTAAATTTATACATATTCTATTCATTGTATTGAAGTATTAAACCTAAAATCCAGGAGAACGTAATCAGCTATGTCACTAGGTATTAATTTTAGCATAAATGCACAGATAATATGACGTATGAACATTAGTGTACTATCTTCCTCACGATGAGCATTCTAAGCATATCCTAAAGTTACATAACTACAGGAATAATAAAGGAATGGAGAACATATCACTTATAAACAATCCAGAAAGCCTKATTTAATTTTAAAAGCTTCAGTTCAAACACTCATGCCTTGTTTTATGAACTGAAGGAGAGAAGACTAACAGGAAAGATCTAATTCCAGTCTTTTACTACCTGCTGCACGAGAGATAAGACAGAGCCAGACTTGACTCAGAAGTGCAGAGAAAAAGGACAAGAGTCATAAGCTGCAACAAGAGAAACTTCAGTTGGATACAAGCAAACATCTCTTTACTATGACAAGAGTAAAGCAGTCAACGAGCTGCTAAGGGAGCCTATGGAAGAGTCCATCCTTGGAGATAYGTGAAACCAAGTTGGATAAGGCCTTCAGCAGTCCTGTTCAGTCTGGTAGCTAGTCCTGCATTCAGCAGAACTTTGGACCAATGAGCTCAAAAAGTTCCAACTTCTGCCCCCTCTACATTACTCTACAATTCTGTAATGCTACAAAGCATCTGTGGCCTTTAATCCAGACGTACTTAGTAGCACCCTTCGTATTTTGCAGAATATCCTACAAAATCCATAGTAGAGATATTTATATACTGTTGCAGAGATTAGGGCACCAAATTGAAACCTACCCAACAACACGCATTTATCATCATTGCAAAACAGAAAAAAAAAGTAATTGAGTGAATATAAAAGTACATGCCGTTACAGTGCCCTTAGACCAGGGATTTCCAAAGGATAACCAAATGAAGAGACAGAATTGGTCATTTCCATCCTACTGAGTTTCATTAAGAAAAAAATATATATTTTTTATAACAGCAACAAAAAAAAGTYTGCTTGCAACTTTACATATCAAAGGAATATTTTTCTCCAGCAGATGAAGCAACTTCTAGAAATGAAGAAATTGCATGTCAGTTTTATTCTCAACACCAGAAAAAAAAACTCTTTAAGAATTCCAGGTACTTATAATCATTATAACATCATTTAGAAAGCTACAAATTCTGAAAATAAAATTCCCAAGTTCTTTTATTCACCTACACATTAATTCAAAAAGCTAAGTAAATGACAAAACCATTCTGCATCTCAAATGTCATTACAAATTTCTACAAAAATAAAAGTGAATTAGAAATATGCAGAATTCATTTTTATAAATCAGAATATCCTCACCATCTCCTTCCAAGTCACAACCAAACAAGCGCTGTGCTAGCAGAGACATGTCCTAGAAAATACAGTATGAGGGGGTGGAGGGGGAAGTCAGGTGCACTTTTCAAATAGCAGTTTCCCAGCAACTTCACAAAATGCTACCTTAATGGATTTATCTGAAACTTTATGTTTCACTATGTTCCAAATATACTAAATACTAACATACTCTGAAGTGTTAACAAACATAATACATCAATGTGCTCACAACATGCTAAAACTCAATGGTAGCAGTCACACTGCTTAAAATGTTACTCCTTCAAAGGTACCCAACTTGTAAGATAGAAGGCATTCAGACACACAAGAACATATTTCACTTTCTTTTCTCATACTAGCATTACCGATCAATTTAAAAAAAAATACGTTTGCRTGGTTATATTCATACATAACTTCCCCTAATAAGAGGCATGAAGCTATATACAGAAAGCTACAAGGCAGTTAAGCTGAGGGAGCACACACGTTTGAGGCTAAAATACAAGAACTTCCATGGAAATATTACTGTGAGATTTTGAGTTCTCTGGTCTGGTATGTCTGAAGAAAGTTGCATAGTCAAGAGAAATGRCTTTGTAAGGAAAATACCTTCCTACTTTTTAATCTATATTTGGCAATTTAAAAAAAAGAACACAAATTTCTTTGTATATACACACAAGATATCTTGGATATAGTTCCAAGATATACTAATTAAAATTCATAAGTGTTTTCTTGGGAAAGTACTTCATGTATTCTCAAAAAAATGGAAGAAGAAACTGCACAAAACAAACTTCATAATACTTCAAAACATACACATTGCACAAATCAGTATGAAGTCAAATTAAGGGACATAAAACTGAAGTTCACATTTAAAACAAAATATAGGTTAGACTACCAAATGAAATTCTAGTTTGTTGTTAAAATCACCAAAGCTGCAATAAATAAGCTATCAGACTAGCAGCACACTTAATTATGCAGTCTGTTTCCAACATCAGAACTGTTGGATACTACTAAGAAAGAAATTCCATGATGAGACATGTCCAGAACTCTGTTCTTCAGTAAGAATCCTTAATGCATTAAGTCTTCTCTTGTATTCTGTTAGTACAAAAAAATTTTTCCTTCACAACAATTTTCCTTTGATTCCTGATAAATCACTCAATTCAGTGATACCGTGGCACAAGTTCTAACAATCCACTGCATTTGTGTATAATGAATCAAACAAAATTTCTCTCAATCATTTCAAGTTTACTAGCTTTCCTTGAATGTCCCCTCATAATTTACATATGAAACAGCAATCTCTATTATACCTTTTTCTTCATTCTGTATGTCAGTGTGGACTCTGATATCATCGTGTCTTTGTCGAGACACCACAGCTGAATTTGAGGGTTGTAATCCATAGGAGGCAGAACTGCCCCGATCTCTGGATGAAGAGTATTTTAAATTGTCCTGGTCAGCTGATGCACTGTCAGTTCTATAAAAAGAAAAATATTTTTTATGTAGGGGTATAATTAYGGATGGGATTCACATTCACCTACAAATGCAACAAATTTCAATGACAGTCCCAAATGTATTTTCCTTTGTCAAGAGTTGTATGTCTACCCTACTTTCAAGAAAGTGACCTTAAATTCATGTTGGGATTAGAATTGATTACAATAGCATGCAGAGAAAATGCATTCTAGCATGTCAGCATCTTGTCTTTAAAAAAAAAAAGTTCTCAGATATATTTTCAGATACTTTTCTAAGATTTAAGGGAGAAATACTATTGAAATTACAATTTTAAAATGGGTTACAACAGTGTCAACAACCAGTGAAAGGCATTACTGAYGCAAACACCAACACTTACATATTATGCTACAGACCTTACCGACCACTGTAAAACCACTTATTAAATAGTTACAYTCATGTAACTAGATTAAGATATTGTTTCTTAAACAATATCAAAAGTTATTTTCAAAAAAACAGCTCATTCTCAATAAAACTGAAAGAACAGTTCCATAAGTACTCATTCTTGCAAAGATGACTGCAAATAAAATAAAAAACTAAAGGCCCATGTACTTCAATCTCTCAAAA
Organism: Nothoprocta perdicaria; assembly: GCF_003342845.1. Classification (NCBI taxonomy): domain Eukaryota; kingdom Metazoa; phylum Chordata; class Aves; order Tinamiformes; family Tinamidae; genus Nothoprocta; species Nothoprocta perdicaria. Next base: position 7,572,672 of record NW_020454316.1, on the reverse strand, counting down.
ATCTAAAGATGATTGATATTATTGATTTGCAATAGGGTTATAAAGAGACTTATATTTTTGCTCCATCCCTTATAGCATCAGGCTTAGATTCTGGCTAGTGTTTTTCCACACTGAAAAGTTGACAGTAGGCTTGCTTGGTGGGTATTATTCTGTTTTGCTCTGTAAGCAAAGTCTTCTTTAAATATACACAGTAAGACTGTTTTCCTTATCCAATATTCACCATGGCATCACATTACTGTTTTGTCAAGCACTTGCTCAGATTATTTTATAAAATAAACCATCTTAATCTCAATTCAACAGGCAAAGCCTTAATGTAAGTCTTTGCTATGACAATCAAATAGGATTCTAGAGATGCTTATAAAATCATACCTTCCTCATTCACCTAAGTCATGCTCAAGGACACAACAGATTTCTGCATCTTCAAGCATTATGGGCTTTATATGTGCCCATACTGCATTCAAATTCTCCATGCAGGCACAGAGTCCCTGGGTTTTAATCCCTGTCCAGAGAGCTGAAGAGCCCTCCAGCTGACTCTGAGGAACAGCAGAGTTTATCAAAGATGCCTACTTATTTTAGCCTTCCAATGAAATGGGCTAATAGATTTTCAATTATTGTGTTCCTAATACTGTACCTTCCCAAACAGCATTGTTCTTTAAGGTGATGATACATCAGAAACTCCTATTGACAAGCATTAAGTCTTTGAAATTCATTTCAGTTAGGCAAGTAGAAACTTAAAAGTAATTTTTAAGACTATTCTGCATATCCCAGTCAACTGAAGAAAAAATACATATTCTCAACAATCCTCACTTTCTATAGTACAGACATTTAACAGTTTGTAAAGTTTTTCCATCGCAATAAAATGCAAAAGCTTATTGGTAAAATACATAACCATATTGTTTTTTTCTGGGAAGAACTATACAATTAATTAGGTCTGTATTTGGAAACAGTTTTCTGCAAGCTAACCAGTTCAGAAGTTACCATGTCGCAGATCGTCACTCAACTAAATGGCAAACTAGATTTTATTAAAAAAAACTGTTCTTCTCGTGTGAACCAAGTAGTGAGACAGTAAGTAGTTCACACTAAAGAAATGGTCCCCAACACAATAAGCATATGTTTTGGCAACCTACAGTTTTGATCTCTTTTTCCTTCCCATAAGGTAGAGAAAAACCACTTAATGGAAAGATACTTGCTTCCAGAGAACTAGGGTTTGTGACCCAATTGGCTTCTAAAATCCGTATTTGAAGAAAGAATTCAAACTGAAACAAGCGTGGAAGAAGAATCATCCCAGAAGCACAGGTCATCATCTCACAGTTGCTCTCCCAATGTCTTTTTAGCTGTCCACTGACACACACCATTTACCAGACATGAAGAGAATTCAAAGGCTCGTGCTGCAGCCTCCCTCATCCGCACTGGTGAGTCCGCAGGATGGGCTTACCCTGCACCAAGACCTGAGGATACTACCCTGCTACCATCCTACCCTTAAGAGGAACACAAATTTATGAGATCATTATAGGGCACTACTGTGTAAACTCTTAACAGCATAGTTCGCATACACAGGAAAAGACACATTTCTCAAATCTTTCTGAAAAATACTGTTTTTCATATAAGTAATATTATTTTGAAAGAAAAGCATTTAGAACTTAAGAACTGGTCACACTCTGGACAAGTACTTGCCATTTTTCCTTTTTTTTCCCCTCTCCCCTCCATCTCCTCTCTCAGTAAAGGTAGCCTGCAATCATTCCACCAGGGACCACGCTCTCTGAATACAAAGAATTGTACTCCTGGCTATTTCAAGTCACGCATGGATTTTAAGAGGGCATTTTTGCTGCTCCCATGGTAGTATTTCCATTACATTACACCAAGTAGATAGTAGGTTATGTGACAAACGTAACACTTGTGCCATCTTTCAAAAGGGGTGTGTAATTATAATTTCATTGGTTATACACATTGACATTGTCACAAAAGCAAACATATATATGTGTAATAAAACCAGGACACGATATTAGCAACATATGAGCACTTTCACACACATAAGTGTGATATCAAATGAACTTAGAATGAGAAAACACAAAAATGGACAAAATAATGCTCATAGTCTAAAACAGACGAGACTCATCATCTTACACGGTGGCAAATACATCTTTGAAGATGCATCACATGACCCCGTTAAGTTAGATTTCCACATAGAGTTTCACAAATGGAGACCATTTTTTCAAGAGCACAGATTTTTTTAGTCTGTGTCTGGTTATGGGTAGAAGGTTAATCAATTACCACAGACATTAGCACCACTTTCTTGTGAAAACTGTTTTAGCAGTGCCGTTTCTAGAGAAGAATCCCCATTAAGCTTTATTAGTAATTTTAATCTCTTTTTATTCATCAGAAAAATAGTAGTTCTTGGTCCAAATATGCAGAAAAGGCCACAACGGTTCTGTCGGAAAAGCTGATTAATTCTTTCCATAGGACACACARAAGGAAACATATACACTTGTTTTTGTAAAGGTCTATTTCATTCCATAAAAAGCGGAGATGTGACCATACTAATTGATGACTGAAGAAATAAAAAAATATGGAAATGTTAAGAATTTTAATCCAAGAAATTTATTACAATCAACCTGACATACACTATTCATTATCACTCTTTCAGAATGACCCTGCCATATGGATACTACTTCAAAATAAAGATCATTTAATTATTCTATTTCTAACTATAGAAGCTACAGGGAAACAAATATGCTATGATAGCTGGCTTATCTAAGATGGTCAATTTTGTTTGCCTATTTGCTCTCATTGCCAAGATTATTTGCTATAATGCACATAAATTCTTCATTATCTGAAATCTGCAGCAATAAAATACTCCAAATTTAGAATTACCATATCCACTCAGATTGACAGCTTTCCATGAAGTTTCCAACCTTTCTTTTCACTGGCAGGCAGAGTAACAATGACCCTATTTCTTTCTACCTCTATCTTTACCTCTTTTGCCATACTCTTATCATCACTTGCTTCACCTTGCCAAGCCCCCAGACCTAGCAGAGCCTACTCCAAAGGCTACTTCTATTTCTACTCCTCTATGGAAAGAGGCACAGTAAAAATGTAAATGCCATGCCTACTACTAGTGTAAAAATAACTAATTAACTATTTTTCTACCTCAACYCTGCCATCTTATCTGCTAAACAGCTACCTGCAATCTCAGCAGCCTTTCAAATCACCTTACTTCTGTATCACTTTTCTTACACAGCARTTCAATGTCACTCCTATCCTGCAAAGGATGTTGGGAGACTATGTCAAGGAAACGTACCACATGTACTCACAATTTTTGTACTTTTCCATAGGCATCTGTCAATGGCCATTTTTAGAGGCAATATTAGGCTGGATAAACCATTGGACTGAACTAGCCTAGCCATTCTTGTATGAAAGACTACTGTTACAAACCTATTATCTACGCTAAGATTTCCTTCTATTTTTGACTCCATCATCTGCATATCTTGCTGTAAATGTTAACTCAGAAGAGCTAGGGCTGAGTTCAACTCTATCTCAACCTTCCTTATTTAGAGAACCCATTACTAACTTCCCCTTGGCCATTCAATGCATTAACCCAGTATTATCAACCAAGACCTTTAACCGTTGATATCACCCCTATCACCCTACAGTACACGGACTGTTTCTGCCTAGTTTAATATACACACTTGCACGTGGATATACTCGCTGGAAGTCCTGTCCATGCTCTCAATTATAATTAATAGCTACAGTAACTACTACTTGCCTTTTACAAAAGGCACGTTTCTGCCTTTACAGACAGGTACAAGAATCTTCAACATCACTTTCTTAGCTCATTTGCTTTGCCTAATATCTTCATTCTCGACCAATACCTCCCATTCTGTCTCATATTAAACACATGGTGCTTGTCTTTGATTGTAAGGCACTAGTCAATATTGCTCTCTTGGATATGTTACAGGCTGCCTGAAAGGAGAATCATACTTTACTGTCTTGCATGAAAGTGCCTAGCCCAATGGGGATCTCATACCTAATTTGATTTGGTAGGCACTATGCTAACAAAAACAAGTAATTTGGGAGGTTGACTTACATTGCATGAGAAGGATACACTCCATTTTCAAGAACGAATTCCAAGACTGAACCTGTATCTAACAAGACACTTCTGGAACTTCTTAGATGTGTAAGATTTTCTTTCTCACTTCTCCATATACTTCCCTGCTAACCTACATTTATGACAAGAGAAAGACAAAAAAGGTCCTGTTAATTAAAATCTATTTCCCTTCTCTCACTGTGGCTTAAGGGGAAAATAAACAAGCACAGCACCTTGATGCCCCCTGCATTTGCTAACCTGCATCCAGAGTCTTGCTTAGTAATACAGCAAAGACATGAAACTTGCTTAGCCACTCAGCAAATTCCCTATCTAGATCTAGTGGTTGTTTCAGTATATGATCAGTCTTTAGTACTGTGCTGAATTAACTCTGCTCATATGCACACCAACATCATTTCAATTTTTCCCCAGAATTCATACTAGGAAAAATGCAAAAAGCCCTGTCAAAGATAAATATGCAACAAACACACAAAAGTCTAGGAAGTTTTTAAAAAGATAGAAGAGAGGGACAGAATTCCCTCAAGTTTTCACATAAATCCCAGTTTTTCCTCTCATATACACTCAGTGTTTCTCTAAGAAGTTTCCATTTTGCTTAAGTTACTTAAGAGCCTCACATACCTTAGCGCGCGCACACACACACACACACTTATGCACATATATACTATCACAATCTGTTCCTCTGTAATATAGATTTCTATCCCTACAGAGGCCACTCCATGTGTAACTATGACTGTATGTATACAGATATGACTGTACTTGTGCAGGCACAAATAAAGTAAAAACTACTCTGCYGTACAGAAGAATCTAGGCTCCAACATTCAGCATCAGGCAGTTTTTATACCAAATAGCTCATTGCTATTAGTACGATAGCATTACTAAAAATTGAGACACGTTTWAAAAAAAAAAAAAAGTTTGTAAAAGATCTATCTGAAAACACAGCAACGAATTAAAAGCTCCATTTTTGTCTTGGGAACCTGAGTTACAGCTATGATAGTTTTCATTTTCATCAAAAGTACTCCCTGTCTCACGCCCTGCAGGAAAGTATTCACCAGCAACATCTCCCAAGCTAAAAGAAATTACAATCAACAAACAAGAAGTAAAGTAAATTCAGGTACATTTTGCATTGCCACGTTTGTCCAAGAACACCTTCTAAATAATCAAGGAAAAAGAAAAAATATATGCTATATAAAACTGAATAGCTRTATCTTTTTCATAGCACATATGAACCCTTTTTAAGGATTAGTTAACAGAAAAGTGACATAGACAATTGGCTTACTAGATATTACTGTGAGATATTTTTAAGTCAAAAATAAGATAGAATTCATGACAAATTAACATATCCACCCAGGAAGCATTTACAGGAGCCATCCTCTGTCAAGACACAAGATGTACATCACATTTCTTCCAGGTAGGAGCTTCAGGTGAAGAGTTAGAGCCCAGAAYTCCAGGCTACAGCCCAGAAACCTGATCCAAGACAATATCTATAGAATAAGAGAAGTACCCACTGCATACACCCCGAGAAGTCTTCACTGTTACTAAGACCTAGGCAGAACTTTAAAAATACACAGCAAAGCTGGTAAATTTCTAAGTGAGGAGCAAAAAAAATGATGAATTACTTGACCAAGCATCACAATAAGGGGAGAAATCACAGTTTACATGACCATGCCCCAATAAAAGGGGAGTATTTTAATATTTATCTTTATCACTATGGGTGACATTGCTAGCTATATAGAAGGGAAAACTTTCTCAGTAAAGACTGAGGTTACAGCTATGGTTTTAAGGCCTACATCTACATCTGCCCAATTTTACCAGTCCAAGTCACATAACGTCATTGGAACTGTCATCTTTAACTACATTCCCAYGTACATGGGACTGGTCCTGGCTACAAGTTATAAAACTAAGATCCCTCACTACACTGAATTTTCAAGGGCACTATAGAAGCCCCAGATCTTCCACACTRGAAAATAAATTAAATAAGACAGGTTTAGGTTTTACACAGTAACTTTAGKTACTGCTCCAGTGAATCAGGGCAGTGTAAAAACCACACTGGTAGCCGGTATCTCAGGAGCAACCAAGGCCCAAACACTCCCTATACCCAACTGAAGACATCAACAGACCCTGAATCGTTTCACTTATGGAGGCTGAGCCCCCTGCACAACTGCCCCTTCGCACCCCACACGCCGTGTAAACGCTCACCCAGCTCACTGCAGCTCAGCCACCTTCTCCACCACCAGAAAAACAAAAAGACACGGGCACTCTGTGCTATTTCGCCAGCTCTCAGAAGACCACACGCACTTCCACAGCCTGCCTCCCTCTGCTACGAGCAGCCTGTTAGAGGCCCCATTGCAGACGCCACCGCAGGGAGGCCTCCCCGAGCCCCCTGCCCGGCGCGGGCTCCCTGAAAACTGCACCGCCTTTGAGGGGGTTACTGGAAATCGCCGCCAGGCAGGGCCGAGGGCAGCGGCGCTGCTCCCTGCGGGGGCGCGAGGGCCCCGCAACGGCTGCGGGAGCTGCACGAGGGGCCGCCGCGGCCCGCAGACACCGGCGGCGATCGGCCCCGGGCCGCGCCCCCGCCCCCTCCCGCCACCAACGTTTCCCCCCCCGAGCCGCCGGGCGAGGCGCACCCGGAAACGCCGCACGCCCCGCGGCCCCGGCGCCGCGCACCGGGCCCGGCCCCGGCCCCGCGCCGCCCCTAGGCCCCGGCCGCCCCGCGCGCCGCCCGCCGCTCGGCCCCGCGGGCGGGAAGCGGCGCGGCGGGAGCCCCGCGGCCGCTGGGCCGCGCCCTGCCCACCTGGGTTGCCAGTCATTCCAGCTGCGCGGGTGGTAGTGCTGCCTGCTGCCGGTGCCGCTCAGCCGAGACCCCGGGGCTCTGCGGCTCATTACCTTGCCCGAGACGGCATGGCCGGCGGGGCAGCGGCGCGGGGCGGCGGGCGGGGCGGCTGCTGCCTCACGCGCAGCGCAGGCGACGGCAGGAGGCGGCGACGGCTGCTGCTGCTGCCCGCGCGCGCGGCACGCCGGGATCGCGGGCCATGGCGCCGCCCGCCCCCCGCTGCGGGGCA